>NC_086097.1:221766123-222122373 GCF_963921235.1 Mobula hypostoma | reverse complement strand
GTTTTTCTTTCAATGAGTTCTATTGTGTTGCTTTGCTTTTGTGGCTGCCTGCAAGAAGACAAATCTCAAGGTTGTATACTTTGAACTTCGAACTTTGTGTCAGACAGCAGGTATTCTTCCGACAAAATGCAGGTAGTGTGCAATCACGAGAAGACACTTTTGTTGGCAGACATGATTTCCAGTAAAATGTCACGGCATCTTTCTCCTCAGGCAGCTATTATTCCAGATGTATCTATTTAAAGAGTAACACATAATGGTGGCTCATATGAGATAAAAATACTGCCTTCAAAAGTGGCTCCTCTGTAAAATGCCCATTGACAGGTCCATTATAACAAGAGCAAAGTGGCCATGTTGTAGAGTGAAACATGTTGGAGCTACATTTCAGAGCTAATTTTACAGGTGCTCTTTCCCCCCAACCAATGAGAATCTCAGGGACAGATCTGTTGTACTTCATCCAGTATAACCTCATGCACCAGAGAGAATTACAGCCAGAGAAAGCTGAAAATGCATCCTAATCATCTGTGGAAAAGAAGAAAATAAATGAGGAAGTAGAGGAAGATGATGAGGCATCCTTCATCAAGTAAGCCACTTACACTGCAGCCTGTGGCACCGAAGATGCACTAATAACAGATTCTCTCACCAGGCATCTAATATAAATGATCTGTGCGGGTCTGAGTTCAGGGAAATTCAGCTCCAGATCTGATGGACAGAGTGTTTTCTGAAAAGTTATGAATCATGCATCACGTTGCATAAGGAGTGGGAAGATCTGCTGAAGTTGCTTAAAAGTCCTGGTGCCTCTGAAGGTTGAGTGTCTGGTGAGTTGAGTGATGGAAGAGGATTATGTCAGGGTGAGTGCTTGGTAAGAAAGAGTAAAAGGCAGTTAATAACCAAAACCACAGGATGTAATAAGCCCAAATGGGTGTTTACAACATTGGGGTTGATCTTCCAGTTAAAACTTGGCAGAGCTGTCTGCTTTTAAGGTTAAAATTGGCATATTTACAAGGCACCAACAGAAATAAATGGAGAAGGAAGACTTATTTGGTCTAATCATGTTAACTTTAATGTGACTAATTGTTTTAAGTGTATTAGGTGAAACCCTTTTTTACTGGGTGCCTCCAGTGAAGCAGCTCATTAGCCCCTCACTAATAGCCACTGGACTTTTCAGACTCCGTACGTCTAGGGGGCGATGTGACTTGGCTCCCACTAAACCCTGGAAGTAGGGATGTTTCTTTCACCTGAACCCCGATCTGTGTGAATACTGTGTAACTACTGCCCCCATGCAATTTCCCGTTGGCAAGAAATAACAGATCACACGCTGCATACAATTATAAAGAAAGTATATTAATGAATGTTAACTTAACCAAACTATTATTAAAGAAGAAAGAAGAAAGGGAAAAAAACAAAAAAAAAAAATCATAATTAAAACAGTCAAATGTGCACAAGGTTGGATTTCAAATCTTCCGAAAGCTGACGTGTCCAATGTACTAATGGCGCCAGCTCCTATTCACTAGTCACTGGTAGGAGTTCCCCTCTTGGACCATTGAATAGCTCATTCTTCTTGGATCAAATCCTATGGCCAGTTCTCTCGAGCTTCTTCTCTGTCCATCTCCCACCAAAAAGACTTTGACCTACTCCAGTGTCCATCATAAAAACCTCTCTGCTCAGTGTTCTCTAGAACCTTCTCCCACTTCCACCATCCTGATTGGATGACACTACATTCCAAAGCATGAGCATCGCAGCCCCTTATTGTTAACGGTAACCCAAGCACTACCAGCAGAACACCTTGCTTCTACAGAAAAGCATTAAGTGAAATTTCCTACAACATTAGTAGTAAAATCTTAACCAGGGCATTACATAGTGTTATAATTTTTGTTGTTAAAATGATTTTAAAGTATTACTTTGAATATTTGATTATCAAATGCATTCATCAATATTAAATCTCTTTTTATCAGGGTTCTCAACATGAAATGTTGACTGTTTATTCCTTTCCATAGATACTGTCTGACCTGCTGAGTTCCTCCAGCATATTGAATGTGTTACTCTGGATTTCCAGCATCTGCAGAGTGTTTTGTGTTCAACCTCTCTGACAGTTTTGAAAATGGAGTATCCTGGAACTGCATTGATAAGGCCATAAGGAGCAGAATTAAACCATTCAGACCATTGAGTCTGCTCCGCCGTTCCATCAGAGCTGATTTATTATTCCTCTCAAGCCCATTCTCCTGACTTCTCCCCATAACCTTTGATGTCCTGTTTAATCAAAAACCTATCAATATCCACCTTAGATATAGCCAATGATTTGGCCTGCACAGCAATCAGTGGCAATGAATTCCATAGATTTACCACCCTCTGGCTGAAGAATTTTTCTTCGTCTCTGTGTTAAATGGGTGTCCCTCTATTCTCCTACTGTGCCCTCTGGTCCTTGAATCCCCCACTCGAGGAAACGTCCTCTCCACATCAATTCTATCCATATTCGGTAGGTTTCCTCACTCATTCTTCTAAACTCCAGTGAGTGCGTGCCCCAAACCTCAGATGTGAACCCTTTTATTCCAGGAATTATTCTCATGAAGCTCCTTTAGATCTTCTCCAATGCCAGCACATAAAGGAGCCCAAAATTTAGTCACAATACTCCAAGTGCGTTCTGACTAATGCCTTATAAAGCCTCAGATTACATCCTCGTTTTGGTATTCTAGTCCTTTCAAAATGAATGCGAACATCGCATTTGACATCCTCACTACCGACTCAACCTGCAAGTTAACCATTAGGGAATCCTGTACTAGAACTCCCAAGTCTGAGTTTTAAATTTTTCCCCATTTAGAAAATAGTCCACATCTTTATTCCTACTACTAAAATGCATGACCATGCACTTCCCTACACTATATTCCATTAGCCACTTCTTCCCATACTCCCATGTCATTCTGTAGACTTCCTGCTTCCTGAAAACTACCTGCCGTTCCCCACTTATATTTGTATCATCCGCAAACTTGGCCACAAAGAAATCAATTCCTTCATCCAAATCATTGACATATAACATGAAAATAAGCAGTCCCAACACCAACACCTGTGGCAAACCACTAGTCATCGGCAGCCAGCTAGAAAAAGCCCCCTTTATTCCAACACTTTGCCTCTCCTGCTGGCCAGCTGATCTTCTATCCATGCTCGTTACTTTCCTGTAATTTCCTCTTTAGGAGGAGGAGAAGATGGTGGCGCGACGCAGCGCTCACGGCCACTTCGGTGGTGATGTCTGTTATTTGTCAAGTAGGGGACTGTGCACAATTCTGATTTGATGGAGACAGACGTGAGAGTACGGAGGAACATCTGGAGAAACTTCTGAAATGCCCGCTTTGCTGCTGCTGTTACCGTGTGGTCCGGAATCTCCGGAGGAGAAGGCCCCAAATCCTTGGCTTTGCTTGTTTCGGCAGCCGGGCGAGGTCGAAGGCGCTCGGGAGGCTGTATCGGAGGGGCTGGTCGGAGGCTCGAAGTTTTCGGATGGACGGACTCAGTGTCGGCTGCGGTCGGGTGCTTCCAATTCATTGGCAGTTGACGGTGCCTGGAGGTTTATGGCAGGGAGTTTCTCCCTTTGTTGCCTGCTATTGGGGACTCAGGAGTCGATTGACTCGGGACTTTGAGACTTCTTTTACCGTGCCCATGGTCTGTTCTTTATCAAATTATGGTATTGCTTTGCACTGCTGTAACTATATGTTATAATTATATGGTTCTGTCAGTGTTAGTCTTTGGTTTGTCCTGTTTTTCTATGATATCACTCTGGAGGAAAATTGTATCATTTCTTAATGCATGTATGCATTTCTAAATGACAATAAACAAGGACTTAGTGTTCTCAAAATCTAATACCATGGGTTTTTATCTTGTTAAGTGCCTCCTGTGCGGCACCTTGTCAAAGGTCTTAAAAATTCAAGTAAACAATATCTACTGACACAGTTCCAGGCTATCTTCTTTTTCTATCCCGTCTGTTATTACCTCAAAGAATTTCAACAGATTTAGACATAGACGTAGAATAGTACAGCACAGTACAGGCCCTTTGGCCCACAATGTTGTGCCGAAACTTAAACCCTGCCTCCCATATAAACCCCCACCTTAAATTCCTCCATATACCTGTCTAGTAGTCTCTTAAACTTCACTAGTGTATCTGTCTCCATCACTAACTCAGGCAGTGCATTCCACACACGAACCACTCTCTGAGTAAAAAACCTTCCTCTAATATTCCCCTTGAACTTCCCACCCCTTACCTTAAAGCCATGTCCTCTTGTATTGAGCAGTGGTGCCCTGGGGAAGAGGCGCTGGCTATCCACTCTATCTATTCCTCTTATTATCTTGTACATCTCTATCATGTCTCCTCTCATC
The DNA here is from genome assembly GCF_963921235.1 of Mobula hypostoma. Classification (NCBI taxonomy): domain Eukaryota; kingdom Metazoa; phylum Chordata; class Chondrichthyes; order Myliobatiformes; family Myliobatidae; genus Mobula; species Mobula hypostoma. The sequence goes on along the minus strand of NC_086097.1, from coordinate 222,118,014 downwards.
CTCCTTCTCTCCAAAGATAAAGCCCTAGCTCCCTTAATCTCTGATCATCATGCATACTCTCCAAACCAGGCAGAATCCTGGAAAATCTCCTCTGTACCCTCTCCAATGCTGCCACATCCTTCCTATAGTGAGGTGACCAGAACTGGACACAGCACTCCAAGTGTGGCCCAACCAGAGTTTTAGAGAAGTGCATCGTTACCTCAGGACTCCTAAACTCTATCCCTCAGCTTATGAAAGCCAATACCCCATAAGCTTTCTTAACTACCCTATCTACCTGTAAGGCAACTTTCAGGGATCTGTGGACAGGTACCCCCAGATCCCTCTGCTCCTCCACACTATGAAGTATCCTGCCATTTACTTTGTACTCTGCCTTGGAGTTTGTCCTTCCAAACAATACCACCTCACACTTCTCCGGGTTGAACTCCATCTGCCACTTCTCAGCCCACTTCTGCATCCTACCAATGTCTCTCTGCAATCTTTGACAATCCCCTACACTATCCACAACACCACCAACCTTTATGTTGTCTGCAAACTTGCCAACCCACCCTTCTACCCCACATCCAGGTTATTAATAAAAAATCACGAGAAGTAGAGGCCCCAGAACCGATCCTTCTGGGACACTACTAGTCACAACCCTCCATTCTGAACGTACTCCCTCCACCATGACCCTCTGCTTTCTGCAGGCAAGCCAATTCTGAATCCACCTGGCCAAGCTTCCCTGGATCTATGCCTTCTGACTTTCTGAATTAGCCTATCGTGTGGAACCTTGTCAAATGCCTTACTAAAATCTATATAGATCACATCCACTGCACTACCATCATCTATATGCCTGATCACCTCCTCAAGGAACTCTATCAGGCTTGTTAGACACGATCTGCCCTTCACAAAGCCATGCTGACTGTCCCTGATCAGACCATGATTCTCTAAATGCCCAGAGATCCTATCTCTAAGAATCTTTTCCAACAGCTTTCCCACCACAGACGTAAGGCTCACTGGTCTATAATTACCCAGACTATCCCCACTACCTTTTTTGAACAATAGGACAACATTTGCCTCCCTCCAATCCTCTGGTACCATTCCCGTGGACAACGAGGACATAAAGATCTGAGCCAGAGTCTCAGTAATTTCTTCCCTCGCCTCGTGGAGCAGCCTGGGGAATATTCCGTCCGGCCCTGGGGACTTATCCGTCCTAATGTATTTTAACAACTCCAACACCTCCTCTCCCTTAATATCAACATGCTCCAGAACATCAACCTCACTCATATTGTCCTCACCGTCATCAAGTTCCCTCTCATTGGTGAATACCGAAGAGAAGTATTCACTGAGGACCTCGCTCACTTCCACAGCCTCCAGGCACATCTTCCCACTTTTATCTCTAATCGGTCCTACTTTCACTCCCGTCATCCTTTTGTTCTTCACATAATTGAAAAATGCCTTGGGGTTTTCCTTTACCCTATTGCCAAGGCCTTCTCATGCCCCCTTCTTGCTCTCCTCAGCCCCTTATTAAGCTCCTTTCTTGCTACCCTATATTCCTCAATAGACCCATCTGATCCTTGCTTTGTAAACCTCATGTATGCTGCCTTCTTCCTCCTGACTAGATTTTCCACCTCACTTGTCACCCACGGTTCCTTCACCCTACCATCCTTTATCTTCCTCACTGGGACAAATTTATCCCTAACATCCTGCAAGAAATCTCTAAACATCGACCACATGTCCATAGCACATTTCCCTGCAAAAACATCATCCCAACTCACACCCGCAAATTCTAGCCTTATAGCCTCATAATTTGCCCTTCCCCAATTAAAAATTTTCCTGTCCTCTCTGATTCTCTCCTTTTCCATGAAAATGCTAAAGGCCAGGGAGCGGTGGTCACTGTCCCCCAGATGCTCACCCACTGAGAGATCTGTGACCTGACCCCGTTCATTACCCAGTACTAGACCTAGTATGGCATTCCCCCTAAATGGCCTGTCAATATACTGTGACAGGAATCCATCCTGGACACACTTAACAAACTCTGCCCCATCTAAACCATTGAAACTAATCAGGTGCCAATCAATATTAGGGGATTTGTCAAGCAGGAATTCATCTTAAGGAATCCATGCTGACATTGGCCTACTTTGTCATGTGCCCCGAAACCTCATTCTTAATAATAAACTCCAACATCTTTCCAACAATTGAAGGCAGACTAACTGGCCTATAATTTCCTTTCTTTTGCCTCCCTCCATTCTTAAAGATAGTTGCCATTTCCCAGTCTTCCGGAACTATTCCAGAATCTAGTGATTCCTAAAAGATCATTGCTAATGCCTCCACAATTTCTTCACCTTCCTCTGCCAGAATGCTGGAGTGTAATCCTTCTGGTCCAGGTGACTTACCTAACTTCAGACTTTTCAGCTTCCCAAGTTTCTCCTTGGTAATAGCAATGACACTCACCTTTCCCCCTTGACCCCCTCATATTTCTGGCATTCTGTTAGTGTCTACCACAAGGAATACTGATAGAAAATACTTATTAAGTTCATCCGCCATTTTTGTCCTCCATTACTACCTCTCCTGCATCATTTTCCAGCAGTCCAGTATGCACTCGTGTCTCTATTTTTATATCTGAAAAAATATTTTGTTACCCTCTTTGATATTTTTGGGTAGCTTACCTTCATATTTCATCTTTTCTCCCCTTATGTTTTTTTTAAATTGCCTTCTGTGGTTTTTTAAAAGCTTACCAATCATCTAACTTTCCACTAATTTTTGCTATATTATATGCCTTCTCTTTTGCTTTTATGCTGTCTTTGAATTCCCTTGTCAGCCACAGTTGCCTCATCCTACCTTTAGAATACTTCATCTTTGGAATGTCTTCTTCCTGCACTTTTCGAATTGCTCCCGGAAACTCCATCCGTTGCTATTCTGTCATTGTCACTGCTAGTGTCCCCTTCCAATCAACTTTGACCAACTCCTCTCTCATGCTTCTGTAACTCTCCTTGCTCTTCTCCTTGATGGAGGAGAAGATGGCGATGCGACGCAGCTCACAGCGGTCACTCTGGTGGTGATGTCTGTTATTTGTCAAGTAGGGTGCCTTGCACAATTCTGATTTGATGGAGATGGACGTGAGAGCACGGAGGAACATCTGGTGAAACTTCTGAAATGCCTGCTTCGCTGCTGCTGCTACTGTGTGGTCGAAGGCTTGGCAGAGGATGGTGCTCGGTAACGGAGGGCTGGTCGGAGGCTCGAAGTTTTCGGACGGACTCAGAGTCCACTGCGGTCAGGTGCTTCCAATGGTGCTGCATTGGCAAGTTTGCGGTGCTTGGAGGTTCATGGCAGGGAGAGTTTCTCCCTTCTATTGCCTGCCTGAGATGGTGAGTCTTTTTTTGAGACTTTTTTTTTACCGTGCCCATGGTCTGCTCTTTATCAAATTACGGTATTGCTTTGCACTGTTGTAACTATATGTTATAATTATGTGTTTTTGTCAGTTGTAGTCTTGGTTTGTCCTGTGCTTCTTGTGATATCATTCTGGAGGAACGTTGTATCATTTTTTAATGCATGCATTTCTAAATGACAATAATCGAGGACTGAGTGTCCTCATAATCTAATCTAATCTAATCTACCGATGCTCTAAAAGGCCGTCTCATAGGCCTTCTACAAATTCCCTCTCTTGGGATCTCAGCTCCAACCTGATTTTCCCAATCTACCTGCATATTAAAATCCCCTTTGACTATCGTAACATCGCCCCTTTTACATGCCTTTTCCCTCTCCCACTGTAATTTATATCCCACATGCAATACTCTGAGCATGAATGGCCAGCTGTTCCAAAAGGAGTTTATGAACTCAGAACTTACTGGTTTGAAAGAGACAAACTCACCATTCCTGATTGTTTGCTGCTAAAGAGTTCCAGACGTCTTTCCTGCTTCCGTGCACATGAAAATCATCAGTCAAATTCACCAAGGACATCAAGGCATTGAAGAATGTTGCATAAGAGCAAGGCAATCTGTGTGGTGGCCTGGCTTGAGCACACAGCTGGGAGATTATATAAAGCAATGTGAAGCATGCAGAAAACTATACACAAATCATGCTGAAACTTTCTGTCCCACTGAACTCCAAGACTTTCCTGGCAACTTGCAGGTTCAGCCACTTTCGAGCTGAAAAGAGACAAATATCTTCTCACTGTGGATTACTGCTCACAGAAGGTTGAGGTGTTCAAGCTGTTCTCTAATCCTCAACAGCCGTTATACGGCACCTGAAAGCCGTATTCACTCACCATGGAACTCAAGAGACACTTGTGTCAGACAACAGACCATGATTCAGCTGCTCAGAATACAAAGTCTGTGCTAGCAACTATGAGTTCAAACACCAGACAAGTAGTCCATGGAACCCTTGGCAAATGGAGATGCAGAAAGAGCAGTTCAAACTGTTAAGAGCCTTCAACAAAAGGCAAAAGACCTGTACAAAGCACTGCTAGCTTATTGCTCCACACCTCTTGTGAATGGCTACAGTCCATCTGAGCTATTGGTGTGCTTCCCCGTTCCTCTCTCCCTTCTCCAACCTCTCTGGATTTAGACAAAGTGAGAAATTTTGAGACAGCATAGCATGAGAAAATGAAGGGCATGGATGATCTCAGACCCGGAGCAAGATCTTTCTCAGCACCCTGGAGTGGTGAAACTATTTGCGTTTCAGACCAATTCGCATGAGGAGCAACAGCATGCCTCACGATTGTTCGTGATCAGAACATCACTAGGTGAAATCAGGCAAACTAGGCATAGACTCGTGCACCTTCGAAGTCCATGAAAGGTAGAAAAATGAATAACGTGTCCTGATCCTTACAATGAGACCACTTACCTGAGGTGGACACACCTGTTCAAGTATCTCCATCCATTCCAACACTTTCAGGAGCCTATAGCAGATAAGGTCATTTATCTGTCCCACCACAGAGAAGTACCCCATAGTCTAATAGCTTAGGGCAAGTGACTAAAGAGGCAGAATAATCCTCTCACTTTGCTGGTCTCTTCAGGCAGTCTACCCTGGCTACCATTAGATTTAGTGTTTTTTTAAAAAGAGTTCTAATTTTGAAAACATTTCACAAAATGAGACTGTTCTTTCAAAAAAAGGGAATTGGTGGAAAAAAAATTCTGGCAATTCTGTTTTCTGTTTATCCCATGCCGCTCCCACATGGGAGGAGTTCACATATTGTACAAGCAGCATTGTCAATAAAGTTCAGTTGAAGAGCCTGCAAGGCTGGTGTGCTGATGGCTCTCTGCACTCTCCCTCAATATCAAACACATCACATAGTGCAAACCCACTCCCAGCCATACCCTAAGAGCCTTGGCAGCTCATGCTCTCAATATTCTTTTACACTAATAATCAGAAATATTTTGAAGCAGCTAACATTGATTTAAGTAATTTAAAATGAGAAAAATACATTTAATTAATATCATCTTAAACTATTATTAATTAATTGAAACATAAATATATTGTGAACAAAGGAAAAAAAGAGACTTTAGCTAAGCATAGCTTTCCAACAAAGATGGTGTTTTAAGTGAGTGCACCAGCTATAGCCAGTGTACGTCTGAGAGGTCAGATACAAAATGCATCCAGCTGCTGGCCTTTGTAGATTGAGAGGTGATCCAAGAGGTCAGATGTATCCAAAGAGGCCTTGACCATGCTGATTTATGCACAAAAGCTACTCAGTCATTTCCTGTAAAGACTGACATGCTGTATTAGCTGCTTATCTCAAGTTTCCTGCAGTCATATCTTGATGAGTGCCACAGATTTTAAGACCGTAGGACTATCAGGCATTAGGCCATTGATTTAGTCATGTCTGGCTAAAGAAATAACTCCTCATCTCTGTTCTAAATTGATGTCGCTCCATTCTGAGGCTGTGCCCTATGGTCCTAAACTCACCCAATATAAGAAGCATCCTCCCTCCATCCACTCTGTCCAGACCTTTCAATATTCGATAGGTTTCAATGTGATCTCCCCTGATTCTTCTGAACACCAGTGAGCACAGGCCCAAAGCCATCAAACACTTGTCATACGTTAACCCTTTCATTCCCAGGATCATTCTCATGAACCTCCTCTGGATCCTCTCCAGTGACATCTTTTCTCAGATAAAGGGCCCAGAACAGAATGTACCAGCAAGTTGAGCGGTGTCGCAGCAACATCCTTGCACTCAATGTCAGTAAGATCAAAGAACTGTTTGTGGACTTCAGAAAAGGTAGGATGAGGGAACTCAAAGTATCGATGCAGCTATAAAGAAGGCAAGACAGCAGTTATATTTCATTAGGAGCTTGAGGAGATTTGGTTTGTCTCCCAAAAGTTCTACAGGTGTATCGTAGAGAGCATAATGACTGGCTGCATCATATGAGCTACTGTAAAGCATTGAAGTAAGCTGCAGAGAGTTGTAAAATCAGTCAGTTCCATCATAGGTACTAGCCTCCATAGTATCCAAGACATCCAAGAAGTGGTGCCTCAGAAAGACACTGTCCATCATTAAGGACCCCCACCACACAGGACATGTCTTGGCCAGTAGGCAAAGGGGATGGGATGGGCTCTGCTGGTAAAACATGAAATCAAATCCTTAGAAAGGGGTGGCGTAGGATCAGAAATTGTAGAATCCTTTGGGGAGAGTTAAGAAACTGCAAGGGTAAAATGTCCCCAATGGGAGTTATATACAGGCCTTCAAGTAGTAGCCAGGATGTGGGATACAAACTCCAACAGGAGATAGAAAACGTGTGTAAAAAGGGAAATGTTGCAATAGTCATGGGGATTTCAATATGCAGGTAGATTGGGGAAATTAGATTGATGCTGGATCCCAAGAGAGGTAGAAGGCCTATGAGATGGCTTTTTATATAATCTTGTAATTGAGCCACTAGGGGAAGGGCAATTCTGGACTGGGCATTGTGTAATGAATAGGTTTGATTAGGGAGCTTAAGATAAAGGAACCCTTAGGAGGCATTGATCATAATATGATAGAATTCATTCTGCATTTTGAGAGGGAGGAGATAAAGTCAGAAGTATCAGTATTATGGTGGAGTACAGAGACATGAGAGAGGAGCCAGTCAAAGTTGATTTGAAGAGGACCCTAGCAGGGATGATGGCAGAACAGCTGGTGTTTCTGCGGGAAGTATTGAAAGCACAGTATAAATAGATCCTGAAGATAAATTGTAGAAGGTCCAGAGGAGCTCATGAAAATGATCCTAAGAATGAAAGGTTGACTATATCAGGAGTGTTTAATTATTCTGTGTCTGCACTCGCTGGAGTTTAGAAGAATGGGGGTGGGGGGAGTGTCATTGAAACCTATCGAATATTGAAAGGCCCAGATAGAATGGATGTTGAGAGAATGTTTCCTATAGTTATGGGATGGGGCAGTCTTGTACCAGAAGACATAGCCTCAGAAGAAAAGGTTGTCCCTTTAGAACAGAGATTAGAAGGAATTTCTTTGGCTGGAGTGGTAAATCTATGTATGGCATTGTCGCAAATGACAAGTAATTGAGTATATTTAAAGTGAAACTTGCTAGGTTCTTGATTAGGCATCAAAGATTGTGGAACGAAAGCAGGAGAATGGGATTGAAAGTGATAATAAATTAGGGACATGAGATAGCAGAGGGGACATGATGGGCTGAATGGACTGATTCTGCTCCTTAGTCTTATGATCTTGATCTTATTGTCTAAACAGATTAACATTTCAAAACCATTGAGAAAGACTAGATAGATGCTGTGTTCAAATAAATTATCCTAATGTAGTGTGAGAAGGAAACACAGGAGTTAATTTAGGTGTCATCCAAAATTATCATTACCAAAGAACACTTGATGAGTGTTTATCATACCCAATGCTGTGGATGTGTCTAGATTTGCCTAGTAATCCCTCAACTCCATAGTGCTCTGGAGCATTTTCAAAGGTGACAAAATGACGAATGAAGGCGGGCTTTGCTTTCTCCAGGTCCAACATCACTAGCCATGTGTCAAAATTATTTGACCTATCTCATTTGAACAATGTTGGTTCTCAAGCAATATGATTTCCCTTATTGAAAATTTGCTGAAATCTGAAATAAAAGCAGAGAATTTTGGAAACACTCAGCAGGTCAGGGCATCAACCTCAAAGATGAATTCTTCCACTTTCCACATCTGCTGCCAGACCTGCTAGGTTTTTCCAGTATGTTGTTCTTACGACACCATGACGAGACGGCCACAAAGAGCAGCAGAGCACAGGCATATTGAGATCTTTTAGCCTCTAGAGTCTTCACCAAGCAAACATCTCGAAAGGCATTCGCCATAGCTCACAAACTACCTAACCGCACTCGTCTGATTTATTGTTATGTGCTGTGTCATGGCCAACTTCAGTGATCAGAAATATGAACATTATAACACATTTTGAAACTTTGTGGGCAGAAACTGCTCCAGCAATTTTGTTTTATGAATATTAGTTCTAGTCTTAAGTGGGTGCAATTTATTAGAAGGTACAAGTGCACGGAAAGATATTGGGCTATTGGGATATTGGAAAAAATCAGCATATCAGGTAGCATCTGTGGAAAGAGAAGTCGTTAACACCTCAGCTTGAAAAGCTTCTTCAGAACTGGTGCCTGACTTGCTGAATGAATTAAGCAATTATTGGTTTTTTTTTGGATTACAAACGTTTACAGTTTCGTTTTAAATTTACACTGTAAAATAACACTTCTATCTTTCCCATGATTTAACTTTATTTTGATTAACAAATATTTGAAATAAGACAATGGTTATAATATGTTATTTTAATTTCCATTCTTCAAGTGCATGTTTTTATTTTGTCATTTGTTCAGTTTTTAATGGAATGTTAGAATTCTAATTAATGATTTCATTTGTTAATATCACGTGATGTCATTGGGACAGCAAGTAGGCAGAGCAGCATTATAAATGTCCTGGAACCTCCCATCATTTAGATAGTAGATCTACCTTCTGAACAAAGAATAACAGGAAATCTAGCAAGCCTTTGTGCCACTGCTGTGCATAAATAGACTCGTCTTCTTTAGAACTTTAATTTGCAGCATAAACTCAAGATGCATGGAAGATGAATATTATGTGAGTATTTTTTTAAAAATAGTGTGTGCTACTAGATCGTAATGTTTAAGGAGCACTTCTAATACAATTGTTTATTTTAAGATAATATTATTTTAAAAAATAATGACTTATTTCAAATATTGTTTTGCAAACTATCTCTTCCTGTGAGCCACCTGTCAATTTTAACATCATTTTAAGCAAAATAAACATCAGCCACTTAGTTTTTAATTTTGTTTTGTGAAAAGGGTTATTTTTCTGAAAAGAGATCAATACAATTTAATTGAAGTCAGAGTAAAATAGACTTGAGAATGGATAAATGATTGGAAAGTGCTCTTTAGTGCTTTTAGTGTCAGTAAGAGAAAAAGCAATCACAGCTGTAAAATAATACATTAGTTGAATGGAAGATTGTTTGCTGCCCCACTCTGAATAGATTGCAGAGTAAACTTGGAAAAATCTGATTTTTCCTTATGCTTTCCAATATTTCTTAATCTGTTACACAATTGAAGAGGGATCTTAAGCACTTCTTGTTCCAGACAAGAAATTGATTATGTTTGAATAATATTTTGATAGTTGTTCTATGATACAAGTTTGATGTTTCTGTTGACCAGATGAACTTAAGTATGACAACTTAGAATTATAGAAATATTACAGCATAGAAGGAGTTAATTCAACTTATTGAACTTATGTCTCATAGTCCCGTAAATTATTTTTTTCTTTTGCTTTCCAACATGTTCATTCCCTTTTGCAGGCAATTACTGACTTTTTTTCCACAATTCTTACAGGCAATGGCTAATTGTTCTCCGGCTAACAATAATTTTTTCAAGTTCCCCAGGATATCTTTCACCAGCATTTTTAATCAGTATTCCAAATAAATATAAATTAAAAATCATAATGAATATGCTAATTCAATGCCTGGAGGGTGCATCATGTTTCCTCTCACCCATGTTGCTTCAAGGAAACACTGTGGTGTTGTAAATAGACTTGGTGATAGCATGAGGCAGCCTCCTTGTGAATAGTAAGGGAACTTAGGATCTTTTGTAAGACTTCCAATTCCAATTACACATGTTTCTGAATCACAGAATATGCAAGAAACTACCCCATCTGCATATTAGTGCAAGAATTATTTTTTAAGTAATGGATAATTCTTTTATAAATATTGATGTAAAAGGTGAAAAGAACTGGATGTTCACTGGAAAGATATCATAAATAGGGTCAGTTGGCATTATCTATTCAACATTTACAGCTTTAGAACCATCAATTGTTAAAAAATGTTCTGGAATAAGTGTGTTAATGAATAAATATTGCAAACAAAATTTCTTTGTCTTAAAAGTTCCATCTTCAGTGGTCAACATCTCTGAGTAGCACTCTGTGCCAAATTTTGGAACAAAGTACTGCTCAGTAACTTAACTCCTGTCTATTCTATGTAAGTATACTCCTAAATGTGTCAGGTGGTTTGACTCAGAAAATGCATCAACATGGGAGGCCATGAGGAAGAGTTTTAATTTGCAGTCAATAAATCTGTTATTAAAAACAAGAGTTTTTACACATGCTCTCCATTTCCTATATTTCAATACACAACTGCTACAAAATGATCCCACTACCAGTCATATCTTCCCCTCCCCGTCCATTTCTGCTTTCCACAGGGTTCCACAATTACATCAGAACTGACATACTGTAGATTTATTCAACTTAAAGGAATTCCCTGAGAAGGAAAGGATGTTTTTAGAGTGATTATGCATCCTCCGATAGGAAACTGGAGCTTGTATCCTGTTATAGCGTGAGGAATGTTTGAATCAGAATCACAACTATTATCACTGACATATCAGTTTTTCTCATCAGCAGTATAGTGCAGAGATATGACTGTACTATAAAGTACAAAAATAAATCAATAAAAGTAAGAAACAATGTGGTATCTTTCATGTGTTCACAAATCCAATGGTAGAGGGGAAGAAACTGTTTCTGAATGATTGAGTGTGGGTCAGAGAGTATGTCCTGGATGGTGATGATCCTTAGAGATTGATACCATGTTTTTGAGGCACCCACCTCTTGAAGATCTCCTTCATTGTGGGGAGGGTTTTGCCCATGATGGAGTTGCATGAGCCTACAGCCCTTTGCAGCCTCTTGTGCTCCTGTGTGTTGAAGACTCCACTCCTGACCGTGATGAAACCAATCAGAATGCTTTCCACTGTAATCTTCCTAGAAATTTGTAGCGTCTTTGGTGACATACCAAATCTCCTCAAACACCTAACAAAGTAAAGCCATTGCTGTGCCTTCTTCATGGTTACATTGAGACAGCATGGTAGTGTGGTGGTTGGCACATCACTTTACACTGCCAATAACCACCAATCAGGGTTCAGTTCCCGCCTCTGCCCATAAGGAGATTGGATGTTCCACGTGGGTTTCCTCCTGCATTCAAAAGATGTACGGTTAGGATTAGTGAGTTGTAGGCATGGTATTTTGATGCTGGAAGCATGAAGTGACATTTGCAGACTACCCAGCACAATCCTCGCTGATTGATTTCGAAGGTTCATTTTATTGTCAAAGTATGCACGTACAATACACCTCTGATATTTGTCTTCTCCAGATAGACATGAAATACAGAAAGACCATGGGAGCAGATGAAAGAAAACACCAGATCCCCCCTTCATGGCATGAAAAAGAAGAGAAACAGAACTAGCAGACCCAAGAATGCCCCCATCCCCCACAGAAAACGACAGTGATAGTAACAGTGCCTGACGGTCTCCCCTGCAGAAAAACACTGTGACAAAAACGGTGCCTGATCTCCTCACTCACAGAAAAAAACAGCAACAATAACAATCCCCCTTCATCCTCTCTCACTCCCTCACTCGCAGAAAAGAACAGCAACTGTAGCATCAAAATCCCCAACCCCTTCTCTTACACACAAACATTTAACGGATCACCCTCCCGCCAATCGTCCACAAGGAAGAAAACAATGAAAAACTGAAGGAAACCAATTTAAAGCACAGCCCAAAAATCACATAAATATCAGAAGATCAGAAACATCTTTTCATCTGCATACGAGGAGAGCAGCCGCACGAAATTAGTCCTTCTGTAAACCTGGAGCCGATCCAGCTGCTGGCCATCTCCATTGAGTGCCATCACTGATCCCTTCTGCAATCACCTCGATGCTTCAATCTTCCTTGCTGCTTTGAGATGGAGTCCTTCATGACCCCGTGCTTTGTCTCAAGTCAGCTTGTGTTTCAGTCTGTTTTGGTCCCCTGTCTCTAATCCCCACAAGGCAGCTCTCTGGATACATAGGACACAAACAACACATTTCACTGTATGTTTTGAGGTTCCGACATACGTGTGACAAATGAAGCTAATCTCTTTATCTTTAGTGTGTTGGTCTTGGGATACATCATCTAATATCTTGACACCCAGGAACCTGAAGCTACTGAAACGTTCCACTGTTAACGGCTCTTCCTGAGGTCCACAATCCTTGGGTTGCTGAAGCTGTTGCAACACCACTCAACCAGCCAATCGATCTGACTCCTGTATGCCTCCTCATTACCAATTTGGTTTCTTTTTCCACAAAAACAAGAGGGAGCATAGGTAGAAGATGGCAAAAAGGAGTTTTGAAGGGGGTTTGGGAGTGGGGGGGTGTGATTTACACAGAGAATGATTGATAACTATGAGAAGGATTGATTGTTCTTCTCTCTATTGAATCCTTGAAAACTGCTATATTATTATTCCATTCCTCTTTTTCTGGATGACCTCTTGCTTCAAAATGCTGTGTCTAGCATTCCACCTATCATTCCAATGGACTGTATTCCAATTCTCAAAAGTAGGAAGTATATTTTCCCTCCCAAATAGTATCAATATTTAATGATCCTCATCTAGTTCACCAAAGTTTCCCTTACCTTTTACTATATTAGCCATCTGCCCGGCTCTGTAGAGAGTGACCAAGGATTGGAGTAAGTTGTCCAGATATGCATCTACTTCATTTATGCATCAGAGGGTCTCCAGTTTGTTTCAGTTTAATAAATCCGCCAGAAAGTTCAGAGGCAAGGGTTTTATTAGTAAAGATTTTAGCTTGAGATGCACTGTGTTCCCAAATTTCCATACACTTTATCCAGGCACCTGTACCACATGACTACATACACATTATTTGCAAAATAACATTTTTGTACAGGTTTATTTAGTTTTAGTACTGTTTTAGTTACACAGTTAACACTAAAACACAAATCGTACAACTAAATAAATTACCAAGAATTACTGAAAAAACAAAAACTAATCAGCTATACTAATCTTCAAAAGAATTGGCTCAAAAGTATGTGACTAATTAGACCAATCAGACAAAAAAAACATAAATTAACAAGTTAACTATAGGTATATTTATTATTCATTAAGTGTACTAACAATCCACTATTTTTTAAATTTTTATTTCTGGTTCATTTCAGGGATAGCATTTTATCTTTTATCAGTATTTAACACAATTGGTTGATTACAGATTTTTAAAAGCTTCAATCATTATAAAACAATTTTTATTGCCATTTGGTCCCTTGATGCAATGTGATGAGAAGGTAGGAACAAACTTTTACCATTTCCATATCAGCTTTTCCCTATTATTGGTCTTGTCATTATTGAAGTAAGCAGGGTATTTAAAGTTTGAGGATAATAGCTTAAAGGCCTTTTTTTAACAATGCTCTGCAAATAATTTTCCAAAGCATCTGGCAAATGGTTGTTGCAAAGGGTACTTGTATATCATAGTTGTATTCTTACCGTTTCATGTTTTATTGGTTAAGACCAAACAAATTCAAACCTGACCTGTAATTTGCCTTAATGTGCATATACAATGCTGAAAAACATCTCCATTTTTGTGTTTTTCACTCAGATTGAGTATGTTTTATCTAATAGTCATGGTCAACCGCCAGCATTTTCTGAAAACATATCAACAATAAACTTACAGTAATAAAACTAAAGTTTGTCTAGTTAGTATGCAACTTCCTATTCCACTATGCCAGTCTTATTATGAAGAATTCAGAACTCAAACTTTTGGTTTTGATGTAATTGATTTACTCAATCCCTCTAGAAGCTACTTAGAAATAATTTGCATTCTTTAGTTTCAACTGATCTCTACTGTGGCTGGTGTTGGAGCAGTAATAAGCTCCAATGAAACCCAATGTAGATTGGGGGGCTGTCAAGCACCTTAGCTCCATTTGCAACAGGGAGGATATCTCGGTGGCCAGCCATTTTAATTCCACTCCACAAACTCATTCTGGCATGTCGACCATGGCCTGCTCTACTGCCATGATGAGACCATCCTCAGGATGGAAGAACAATGCTTCATATTCTGTTTCGGTAGTCTGAACTGACGGCATGAGCATCGATTTCTCCAACTTACGGCAATTTCTCTTCCCCCCCTGTTTTCTATTTTCCATTCTGGCTTCCAACTTACCCCTTCTCTTCTCCTTGCATACCTATCAGCCCCCTCTGGTGCCCCTCACCCTTCCCTTTCTCCTTTTGTCCACTCATTCTTATCAGGTTCCTTCTTCTTCAACCCTTCACATTTTCCATCTATTACCTCCATGCTCCCTCCCTCCATGGCCCTACCTAACTGCTCAACTGGCTTCAGCTATCACCTTCTGGCTGATGCTCTTTCCCTTCCTCCTACCTTCTTCTTCTCCCTTCCTTTCCAGGTCTGGCCCTGAAATGTTGACTCTTTCTTCCTCTCCATAGATACTGCCTGATCTGCTGAGATCCTTCAGCATCTTGTGTGTTACTCTGGATCTCCAGCATCTGCAGAATCCCTGTGTTTTTGATCATTGGTAAACCAGATTGGTTTTGTGAATGCAGTGCTTTGTTTTGGATTAATTCATACACTTGTTCAAAAATCTTTCAGTCCATAAGCTAAAATGATTTGTTTACACATTTGATCCAGGGCAAATTTGTTTTCCTTCTTATAAAATACTCATGTTAATATGAGGAGCATTTGCTGTCATTCCAAAATTATTTATTGCATGGAAACACGAGGTAAATTCCAAAAAAAAAACCCCTGCAAATACAGTGAATAAAATGTTGAAATTTTAAAATTATCATTGAACTACTTCCTGCAAATCATACCCTTCAGTAAGGTTGGAAATCTACTATTCCTGCATTGTTCAGAGATGTACAGTTTATATCAAGGCCTCTATAAACAGGGTGATTACTATGACTAAGGCAATTAATTAACAAGCTTAAATTTAAAAATAAAGTAATATTGTCTTACTGTCATTGATTAAAGTGTTCCAACAATCCTCTGTGTCTCTCACCACTGAACAGACCCCCAGTGATCCATCTTCTATCTGAAAATTATCCTCAGTGTGGAAACTGGATCACAGACAAGGATACAGTGTAGCAAATCTTGCCTGACAAATCTGTTGGAATTCTTTGAAGAAATAACAAGCAGAGTAGACAAAGGAAGATCAGTTGATGTTGTGTACTTTGATTTTCAGAAGGCCTTTGACAAGGTGCCACACATGAGGCTGCTTAACAAATAATGAGCCCATGGTATTACAGGAAAGATTCCAACATGCATAAAGCAGTGGCTGATACTTTATACTTTATACTTTATTGTTGCAAAGCAATTGATACTAGAATGTACAATTATCATAGCGATACTTGATTCTGCGCTCCTGCTCCCTGGATTACAAATCGATAGTAAATATTAATAATTTAAATTATAAATCATAAATAGAAAATAGAGAAATGTAAAGTAAGGTAGTGCAAAAAAAACCGAGGGGCAGGTCCGGATATTTGGAGGTTACGGCCCAGATCCGGGTCTGGATCCGTTCAGCAGTCTTATCGCAGTTGGAAAGAAGCTGTTCCCAAATCTGGCTGTATGAGTCTTCAAGCTCCTGAGCCTTCTCCCGGAGGGAAGAGGGACGAAAAGTGTGTTGGTTGGGTGGGTCATGTCCTTGATTATCCTGGCAGCACTGCTCCGACAGCGTGTGGTGTAAAGTGAGTCCAAGGACGGAAGATTGGTTTGTGTGATGTGCTGCGCCGTGTTCACGAATTTCTGCAGCTTCTTCCAGTCTTGGACAGGACAACTTCCATACCAGGTTGTGATGCACCCTAAAAGAATGCTTTCTACAGTGCATCTATAAAAATTAGTGAGGGTTTTAAGGGACAGGCCAAATTTCTTTAGTTTTCTCAGCAAGTAAAGGCACTGGTGGGCCTTCTTGGCAGTGGACTCTGCTTGGTTGGGCCAAGTCAGGTCATTTGTGATATTGACCCTGAGGAACTTAAAGCTTTTGACCTGTTCCACTTGCGCACCACCGATGTAAATGGGGTCATGTGGTCCACTACTCCTTCTGAAGTCAACAACCAATTCCTTCATCTTGCTGACATTAAGGGATAGGTTATTGTCTTCGCACCATGCCATCAAGTTCTTAATTTCCTCTCTGTACTCAAGCTTATCATTACCCGAGATACAGCCTACAATTGTTGTGTCATCAGCAAACTTACACAGGTGTCACCTGCTTTTCGAACATTCGCTTTACGAAACCTCACTGTTACAAAAGACCTACATTAGTACCCTGTTTTCGCTTTCAGAAGGTGTTTTCACTGTTACGAAAAAAAAATCAGCGTGGGAAAAAAGGCACGTGAGCAGCGGCTCTCCCCCCGGATTCGGAACGGCATTGCTTTAACATGAGCCTGTGAGTAGCCGTTTGCAGGATGAGTTCTAAGGTATCGGAAAAGCCTGAAAGAGCTCGTAAGGGTGTTACACTTAGTGTAAAACTAGACATAATTAAGCATTTCGATCATGGTGAACGAAGTAAGGACAAAGTGAGTTTGGCCTGTGGAAGTTGACGAAGATGATGTTGAAGAGGTTTTGGCATCCCATGACCAAGAACTGACAGATTCAGAGCTGATGCAATTGGAAGAAAAAAGGATAACAATCAAAACTGAATGAGTAATGATAAAGTACAACTTTAATTTTGAAAGGGTACGTCGGTTTAGGGGATATTTGCAGGATGGTTTGAGTCCTTACAAAGAACTGTGTGATAGAAAAATGCGCGAAGCTCAGCAGTCAAGCAAGCCTTCCACATCAGCCACAGCAGACGACGAACCTCGACCTTCGACATTGAAGCGGGCAATCATAGGAGAAGATGAGCTGCCTGCCCTCATGGAAACAGACGACAATGAGATGACACCCCAGTGTCCCACCACCCCAACCCCCAGGCCACGGACAGATACCGATTTGCAGGGAATGCAATGGTAGCCGGGAGGCACACAGCACATCTTTAAGAAAAGAGCTTAAATAAACATGCTAATTGATTAGGTGTCGCCCGACATGTAATTGTCGGCCCAGATCAGAGACGATGCAATCGGAAATCGGCACTGATCTGGGCCAACAATTATGTGTCAGGTGGCACCTAATTAATTAGCATGTTTGTTTCAGCGTTTTTCTTAAAGATGTGCTGTGTGCCTCCCGGCTACCGTTGGACCCCTGTATGCTTCACGGCAATGTATCGCTCGGCGGCCCGGAGGGTGGGGGCCACTGCACCACCCAACCTGCGACGACTCAGCCTAACACACCATCATCAGTGTGCTCAGCGCTGTCTTCCCGATTCCGGTAAGTGATACTACACTGTACATACATTATTTCTACTTTATATAGGCTGTGTATTTTTACGTGTTATTTGGTATGATTTGGCACCTTCATAGCTTAAAGGTTACTGGGGAGAGTGTTTTTGCCAAGAGCGCTTGCGTGAGATTTTCTGCCGACGGCGCTTGCGTGAGATCTTCACTACGGAGAACAGTTCAGTAATGATTGTGGAAAAGTATTTCTACTTTATATAGGCTGCGTATTTATCATATCATTTCTGCTTTTACTATATGTTACTGTTATTTTAGGTTTAATGTGTTATTTGGCATGATTTGGTAGGTTATTTTTGGGTCTGTGAACGCTCACAAAATTTTCCCATATAAATAAATGGTAATTGCTTCTTTGCTTTACGACATTTCAGCTTACGAACCATTTCATAGGAACGCTCTACCTTCGGATGGCGGGGGAAACCTGTATATTGAGTTTGATGGAAACTTGGCTACACAATCATGGGTATAGAGTGAGTACAGCAGGGGGGCTGAGTACACAGCCTTGTGGGGCACCGGTGCTCAGAGTGATTGTAGAGAAGAGCTTGTTCCCTATTTTTTCAACCTGGGTTCTGTCTGTGAGGAAGTTGAAGATCCAGCTGCAGATCTGAGTGCTAAGGCCCAGGTTCTGGAGCTTAGGAATCAGTTTATTTGGAATGATGATATTAAAGGCAGAGCTGCAGTCAATGAAAAGGAGCCTTACTTATGCGTCTTTATTCTCCACGTGTTCTAAGGAGGAATGTAGGGCCAGATAGATGGCATCTGCCGTTGACCTGTTGCTCTGGTAAGCGAATTGCAACGTGTCGAGGTTGACCGGTAGGCTGTGGTTGATGTGTGCCATAACCAATCACTCGAAGCACTTCATAGCAATTGATGTCAGAGCCGCAGGTCGATAGTCATTCAGGCATGCCACTTTGCTCTTCTTCGGCACTGGGGTTATCGTTGCCTTCTTAAAACATGAAGGGATCTTAGGCTGAAGCAAGGAGCAGTTGAAGCTGTCAGCAAACACTCCAGCTAGCTCACTTGCACAGGCCCGGAGAACCCGTCCCGGCTCGACATCTGGGCCCGTCGCCTTCCTTGGATTTATCTTCAGGAAGGCCCTTCTAACGTCCTCCTCGGTGACAATGAATCTCAATGCCACCAGGTCTGGTTCATCCGGAGGGAGCGGGACGCTCCTCTTCTGTTTGAAGCTTGTGTAGAATACATTAAGTTCATCAGGAAAAGAAGCGCTGCAGTTATTGATATTCCCAGCCTTTTCTTTGTGCCCAGTGATCTCATTTAGATCCTGCCAAAGACTACTGCCATCCCTCTGGTTAGCCTGGGCTTCCAACTTGGCTCAATATTGCCTCTTGGCGCCCTTAATGGCTTTCCGGAGTTCACGCCTGGATTCCATGTAGTGACTGGTATCCCCAGACCTAAAAGCCACAGCTCTAGCCTTCAAAAGGGACTTGACCTCATAAATCATCCAAGGTTTCCGGTTCGGGGATACCCAGATCGTCTTGCGAGACATACAGTCCTCCATGCATTTCCAAATAAAGTCTGTGACAGCTGAGGCATACTCATCGAGGTTAGCTGCTGAGTCCTTGAATACTAACCAGTCCATCAATTCAAAGCAGTCATGGAGGGCCTCATCCGTTTCCTCCGTCCAACGCGACACTACTTTTGACACTGTGACCTCCCGCTTCAGTTCCTGTTTGTAAGCTGGGAGGAGGAGTACGGCCTGATGGTCTGATTTTCCGAAGTGAGGTCGTGGGACGGAACTGTAGGCATCCTTGACTGCTGTGTAGCAGTGGTCAAGTATATTCAGGCCTCTAGGGGGGCAGGAGACATGTTGGTATAACTTTGCAGCACCTTTCTGAGGTTGGCCTGGTTAAATTCCCCGGCTGTAATGAGCAAAGCCTCCAGACATCTGGTCTCAAGTTCACTGATGTTGGCATATAGCATGTTCAAAGCACACTCCACGTCCGCCTGGGAGGGAATGTAGACCGCTATCTGTATGACCGAGATGAATTCCCGTGGCAGATAGTAGGGACGACACTTCACCGACAGGTGTTCCAGGTCCGGGCTGCAGGAACTTGTCAGTGTCACTGTGTCCGAGCACCACGCAGTGTTGATCAGGAGGCAGACACCACCTCCCCTCGTCTTGCCCGAAGACGATTGGGCAGGAGGCAAATGGTGGAACTGAAGGGAGCCTTTTTTGGCTGGCTACTGGTGACTAGTGGTGTTCCACAGGGGGTCTGTGTTAGATCTGATTCTTTTTATATTATATGTCAGTGATTTGGATGTTGAAATTGATGGCTTTGTTGCAAAGTTTGCAGATGACAGGTAGTTTTGAGGAAGCTGAGAGGCTACAGGAGGACTTAAACAGTTTAGGAGAATGGGCAAAGAAATGGCAGAGGGAATACAGTGTTGGGAAGTGTATGGTCATGCACTTTGGTAGAAGAAGTGAAAGAGTTGACTATTTTCAAAATGGAGAAAATACAAAAAAAAACTGAGGTGCAAAGGGACTTGGGAGTCCTTGTGCAGGATTCACTAATTGCAGGTTGAGTCTGTGATGAGGAAGGCAAATGCAATGTTAGCATTCATTTCAAGAAGACTAGAATACAATAATAATAATGAAGTATTTTATTGATCCTGAGTGGGAATTTCTTTTGTTACAGCAGCAATATTTAAGAACAAACAAGTGTGCAGACGTAGCTAATAATAGTACAGAATAATAATATACACAATAATGTGTTTAATACACAATGTGCAATAATAATGTATGAAATAATATTTTCTATGATGTGTGTTCTCCTGTCACGAAGAGATGAGCTGTTGTATATGCTTTTGCATTTGGTAGGAAAGATTTTCTGTAACGATCCTTATGATAGGGGAGCTGAATGAGTCTGTTCGAAAGGGTTCTCTGCTGCTAATACAATAGGACATGGAGAGGATGTGCTGGATTGTCCATAATGGATAACTGTTTAGTGACCTCCTCTCCACCACTAACTCCAAGGTGTCTGGATTGTAGCCAAAGCCAGCCTTTTTGATGAGTTTATTTAGTCTTTTTGCATCACCAGAACCAATGCGACTCCCTGAACATAAAACAACAAAGAAGACTGCACTCGCTGCAACAGACTGGTAAAAGATCTCCAACATCCTGCTGCACACATCAAAGGATCTCAACTTCCTTAAAAAATAGAGCCTGCTCATCCCCTTCTTGTAAAGGCAGGAGATTGAGGCTGAGAGTAAAATTGGATCAGCCAAGGTAAAATGGCGGAGCAGATGCGATAGAGCAAATCGTCATCTGAACCCTTAGTGCCTAGGTGGCAGATGGGGCCTGCAGTTTCTGTAGCGGTAAAGATTTTACAGGGTAGGGTTGCTGGCCCTACGCCCAACCCCCAACCTGGAGGACCTGGTACTGTATTCGTCTGGCCCTTCACCTGGAACCTGCCCAGCAAGGTTGAACCTACCAGGGACTGAAGTCCCAGCTGGTAGAGCTCCCAGGATCATTAGGGTACACAAACCTCCTCACCACGATAAGGAACAGCACATAGGGAGGTAATAGGGCAAATAGCCTGGCCTAATTCTGCTCCTATATCTTATGGTCTTATGGTCTTTTCAATTTCGTTGGGTCAAGGTCATTTGACTTAACTGTGTCAGATTCCATTGGATGTAGCCCAGGGGCTATAAGTATTATTATGTTATGTCCCATCTTCAACTTTGTGCCTTCGGTAACTTCTTTTGGTTGGAAGCATGAGAAGAGTTTCTTCATCATATATGTTGGGGAACAACTAGATCCTTTTACATCTGTTCTATTCAACTCTGACTGGTTCAAACCAGTTAAACCAGGTCAGGATGACACTGGCCCCAAGATGATGAGATTACTTCTGCAAACCTACCATTATGCACAATAGTCAGCTTATCTGAGAATGGCCTCAGGTTTAACGGATCAGTAGCAGAAACCTCTTGTGTCCGTGTTCAATTGCTCAGAGCAAGATTCAATTCATTGAACAATGCGCAGAATGGCAGTTGCAAGGACAGTCTCACAAAATGGCCATTTCATTTCCTGTTCGCTGATTGTAGTTCTTCTGGCCAACAGCCCAAAACTGCTCACAATACTCCAGTGCAGTCTGACCTATGCCTTATAGAGCCTTAGTATTTCATCCTAGTCCAGTCCTCTTGAAATTAATGCATTTACTTTCCTTACTACTAACTCAACCTACAAGTTAACATTTAGGGAATCCTACTTGAGGACTTCCAAGTCCATTTGCACCTCTACGTTCTGTATTTGTTTCCTGATTAGAGAATAGTCAGCATTTTTATTCTTTCTACCAAACTGCATGGCCATAACCTCCCCTCACGGAATTCCATCTAGCACCTCTTTGCCCATTCTTCTAATCTGTCCATGCCTTGCTGCAGATTTTCTGCTTCCTCAACACTAAGTAGCTGTTGTGTATTTAATATTTCAGTAATATTTGAGTAATTTTGTAAATATGTTGTTGATTAAGCATTCTTTCATTGTTTAAATAATTCATTTCAAGTTATATGTATAAACATGTGAATTACATGTCATCACTTACATGTGATACGTGCACACCTTGCTTAAAGTAAACTCCAAGTTAGACCTGCATTCCTGGACTCCTGTGTCTTCCTTTCAATCAGTTTAATGTTTTGAAATTACTAAACATAACTTTGGTGATGAGGTGTTTTTAAAATGAACCCTGGAAGGCTTCCGACCTGTTGAAGCACAACGGGGCGTTCAAGTTTTTAAAAAATTGCAGCAAGGAACAGTGAAACAAAACAGCACATGTTCTTTGGAAGGGAAGACACGAGTTTTTGAAAAATGTTGGACAACAGAAATATCAACATCAACAGGACATCCTCCATGGGTTCATAGACTTCAAGAAGACATGCAATAGGGTGTGGCATAATGTACTCTGGACCACCATGAAGAGATACAACATGAGCCAGAAGCTGATGCAAACCATTAAGCAGCTCTACACCAAATCTAGTGCTGTGGTAATTTTCAGAGCACAGTTGGAGAGTGGTTCCGCACATCAGTTGGAGTCCAACAAGGCTGCCTCCTTTCACCCATGCTGTTCCAACATTTTCCAGGAGCAAATAATGACAGATGCCCTGGAAGACCATATCAGCACAGTTGGCATCGGAAGATAAATCATAACCAACCTCAGGTTTGCTGATGACATTGATGGGCTGGCAGGAAGTGAGGATGCCTTGTTAACTGTCTGGCTGATACATCTACCAGATATGGTATGGAAACCAGCACAGAGAAAACCAAGCTGACGAGAAACATTGGGGAGCCAATCACAACAAAAATCACAGG
This sequence comes from Mobula hypostoma, assembly GCF_963921235.1. Lineage (NCBI taxonomy): Eukaryota > Metazoa > Chordata > Chondrichthyes > Myliobatiformes > Myliobatidae > Mobula > Mobula hypostoma. The sequence goes on along the minus strand of NC_086097.1, from coordinate 222,095,072 downwards.
GACTGGACACGAACTAGAGACTGTCAAACAGTTCAAAAGTTTTGGCTCACTATCGACTAAGAAGGATCAAGGCCTGAAGTCCTTGCAAGGACAGCCCAAACAACAGCAATGCTGGCTGAACTAAAACCAGTCTGGAGAGATAATAGCATTGCTCTCAGATCCAAGTTGAAATTCTTGCATGCACTTGTGCTCTCCATCTTCTTGTATACATGCAAATTGTGGACTTTGACAGCAGAACTGCAAAAGAAGATCCAGGCAGCTTCAGAAAGCTCCTCGGCATCTCCTATACAGACCATGTCTCAAACGATGAAGTACAAAAAGCTTCACAATGAAGACCTACTCTCCACGGTAAAGAAGAGGAATCTGAGATGGTACGGCCACATAACAAGACCAAGTGGATTCTCATAGACCATTGTTCAAGGAACGGTGCAGGGGGAAAGAAAAAGTGGCAGACAGAGGAAGAAATGGACAGACAACATTGCAGAGTGGACTGGAGAGAGCTTTGCCACAACCCAGGCGCTCACCCACAACCGTGAGAGACGGAGGCAACTTGTGCAACGTTCATCTGTACAGCGTCCTTATGACCCAGGTAGCTTGTGCAATCTGTAACTGTAACCATGGAAAACAGAACAATTCACAGGTTCATAAAGAGGAAGTACTGGCAGATAATAATCATAGAAAAGAGTTGATGTTGTCAAAGTAATGCAGGAAAATTTAGAATCAACATCATCGTTAATTGCAGAATGCTTTAGGTTTCTTAAGCAGAATTAAAAAGAAGGGGATTCCAGTTCAGTGTATGTTGCTGAATTGAAGAGATTGTCTGAGCACGGTCAGTTCGGTATGGGCTTAATCATGCACGAAGAGATCATTTAGTTCGTGGAATCTTACAAGAAAGCATTCAAAAATGGCTCCTAACTGAAGTACAACTTACATTTAAAAGGAGTTGAAATCGCTGTTCAATGAAAACTGCAGAGTGAGACACAACTGAGTCAGATATGACAGTGTGAATAAAGTTGCAAAGTCTATACTGAAACTGGCCAGGCTGAACAAATTGTGTTACCATCGGGGCAGGGACTCACATTCGACAGATCAATGTGGGTTAAAAGCAAAAATTACAACAAGGTAGCGCACATACAAAGAGTATGCCGGGCAGACAAAAATAACTGGACTGCATAGGGAAGAGAAAAGCTAAAAAATCAAGTTGCAGTTTCAAAAAGAGCACTGATCTGCAAGCTGTTGATGAAAAATCTGATAAAGATGAGAGTGACACAGAACCGACTAGCCTTAAGATTTACAATGTGAAAATTAACCATAGCCAAGCAATATGAATGGTAAATTAATTAAAATGGAATTGGACACATGTTCAGCTGTTTCAGTCATTCCACAAAATGAGTTTGAACAGCATTTCAAAGATACCAAACAGAAGCCTGCAGGTATCCAACTAAGAACTTATACTGGAGAAAAGATAACTCCTGTGGGAATGACTTTTGCAACAGTGAAATACAACAACCAACAAACCACATTGAGCGTGTATGTGGTAAAAACAGGAGGACCAGCATTGTGGGGACATGATTGACTGACACAACTACAACTTGATTGGAGATCCATCCACCACTTGCATGCCACATCTCTGCAATGAAGCCAACTAATTAAGAACGGCACTGGATGATGCCACAACTGTCTCCATGCTGAACACCATGAACCATTGCCCAACAGTGGATAAATAGGTGTTGGTGCCAACCTCCATAACTCTGGTTGGAAAGCATATTGACCAAGAAAGGCCATGCTGCATTGTCACCTTCACGAGAAATTGTGGAAGTGACGAAAATAGTGGTCTGACAGCAATAGATTTTGTAGGCAGCATTTCTGAGAAAGCTTCTCATATGTTAATCAGGCAGTTACTTGAAAAATGTGGCTTGGTTTTAAACTGCTTTTTTGTGCTTTGCTTCTCAATGACTCTGTGAAAGTGAGTTCAAGGAGCTTCAGGAAAGTTGCAAGTATTTGGCTTTTTGTGAGTATAAACAATCAGATACTACTTCAGGTGGGAGATAAAAGAGTGCTTGTAAAATTAGAGGCAAAGACCACAGCCCAGCTGGATGAATGGAAGGCCAAAAAGAAAGGAGATGATGGAGATACGAAAACAGGGGGTTTTTCAGGTGATATTGTGGATGAGGAATCCAAAAGGAGAGATCAGAGCATAAAAGGAGCAAAAGAAGGATTAATAAGAGAATACTCCAGTGAACTAAATGGAGCTTCCCAAGATCAAGATGCACAAACTAGAAGAAGAAAAAGGAAAGAAGAGATAGAAAGAAAGAATATAAACAAGAAAGAGAATGGTGTGAAAGAGAGAAGGAACATGAGAAAGAAAAAGAAAGGGATCGTAGATCCAGGGAGACAAAACGAGAAGAAAGGTGTCCAGAGCTGAAAGAACCACTTCCTGCAGTCTCAGAGTCAACTCCTTCAACCACCACAGAGGAAGCCCCAGAACTTGAGATTGTTTTTATAGCCACAAGTCTCAACTGCCAAGCAAAGTGACTGCTCTTGTCAGAAAATACATTATCCCACAATAGTAAGAAAGCCTCCATAGCGATTAAATCTTTAGGCCTGAATGGGATAATTTAACAATTTACCATGCTGTGGATGTCTGTACTTAGTATAATATACCGTATATATAACTGAGATGCATTCTCTATTTAATTGGAGTTTATAGTTAAGCACAGAGGAGTGTTGTGTATTTAATATTTCAGTAATATTTGAGTAATTTTGTAAATATGCTGTTGATTAAGCATTCTTCCTTTGTTTAAATGATTCTTTATGAGTTATATGTATAAATACGTGAATTGCATAGATCATCATCACACTACCATGTGATATGTACATGCCTCGCTTAAAGTAAACGTGAAGCTAGACCTGCATTATCTGACTCCTGTGTTTTCCTTTGAATTAGTTTCATGATTTGAAGTTACAACACATAATTTTCCTGGCTGAATTTAATGAGTATCACTGGAAAATACTCAGTGAATTTTGCCAAAAACAATAGCATATCAGATTGTTCTGAGCTCATTCACTTTGGGAGTTCTCTTGAATGAGAATTTACATAATTTTGAATTTTGAACAATCCTTTGACTTCCTTTGCTATTTTTAATATCTAATCATTCTTGCCTTTTGAAGATTCTCTTTGTTACTTCCCAGAATTATCTCTTCTGAATATCCCTTTGGGAGAATTTGTAATTAGCTTTTTGGTGTAATTAGTCCATTATGCTAAAACAACCTTCATCAAAATGGTATATTATCTTCTAATTGACTGCAAAAATGTTAGGTTACTCAAACCTTCTTCCTGACACTAATTGTTTATCTTGTGAATACTGAGTGTGTTCACATAAAACACCTTTAATTTTATCTTTTTACCATTTATTCCATTTTTAACATTACATGATGGTATAATCTTATAAATATATGCTCTCTCACTCACCTCAGACTAGCTATCATTACCAATTTCATTATCATCATTTAAAGTTTTATTTTTATTTTTTCTTATTTCTCCTAACCTTAACCAGATATTTGGAGGGTGGCACATATTATTCCTTTGTTCAAGAAAGTAGAATAGGGATAACCTGGGACTTATAGACTAGAAGGTCCATAAGAAGCGCATTGGGAAAATTATTGGAGAAGATTCTTAAAGAAAGGATTTACGAGCATTTAGAGAAACACAGACGGATTTGGAACAGACATCAGAGTTTTGTGATGGTCAGGCCATTCCTTGTGAGCCTGATTGAATTCCTTGAGGATGTGACTAAGCACATTGAAGAATCTAGAGCTGTGGATGTGGTGCGTATCAATTTTAGTAAGATGTTTGATAAATATCAAAGCTGCTGGAGCAATGCAGGACTAATGCCCACAACAGGAACTCCAAAGACTTTGCTTAGAAGATAACCTTGTTCTGATGACCTGTTGTCACTAATTAAGACTCTTATTCATCCTTTGTTCTTTATTGCTTCTAGTTCTGAACAGTCTACCAGCTATTAATAGCCCAGTCTGAATGTTTTGTAATAAAATATGGTGTTGTCAACCTCCAGAAAAAAAAGTTAATCAACCCTGTAATGACACTGTCATGACAGCAACCCTAAAATCAGCAAAAAAAAATCGAAACATAGAAACATAGAAAACCTACAGCACAATACAGGCCCTTCTGCCCACAAAGCTGTGCCGAACATGTCACTACCTTAGAAATTACCTAGGGTTACCCATAGCTCTCTATTTTTCTAAGCTCCATGTATCCATCCAGGAGTCTCTTAAAAGACCCTATTGTTTCTGCCTCCAGCACCGCCACCGGCAGCCCATTTCACGCTCTCGCCACTCTCTGCGTAAAAAAACTTACCCCTGACATCTCCTCTGTACCTACTTCCAAGCACCTTAAAACTATGCCCTCTCATGCTAGACATTTCAGCCCTGGGAAAATGCCTCTGACAATCCACATGATCAATGCCTCTCGTTATCTCATTATATTTATTTTTGTAAATGTTCTTTATTGTCCATCCTTGATTGGCCCTGAAATGGTTACAGAGATCCACTCCACTTCCTAGACTGGTATAGTCTGTGTGTTGAAAGTTTGCCACGGAGCTTCTTCATGGTAAGTTCTGGGATCATGACCCAGTATCCAAAATGGTGTATTTACAAGACAGAGTGATCTGTTTTTAAAACTCCAATCATCTGTGATCGAATTATTCAGAAATTCCAGTGGTTTTGGCAGAATGCTCTCTGGGTGGTGTTTGCACTTTCCAAGGCTTTCTTCTGTGCTGTCTTCCACCTACCCAGAGTTCCTGCACTCCCTGAGTGATCACCAGAACAACAGTTCCTGCGTTCTCTGAATATTTACTGCAGTTCTAGTTTCTATTCTCCCTTCACCAGTACCCTGTTCTTATCCTCTCTTCCTGCTCAGTGCTCATTTCCTATGCTCCCTTCCTCTTACTGGACATCTGGATCCACACGCACTCTGGGTAGTTAAGAAGGCAAATGGAGTATTGGCCTTCATTAACTCGGGGATTTAGTTCAAGAGCTGCAAGGCCCTGGTTTAGTTCATTGCAGACCCTGGTTAGCCACACTTGGAGTATTTTATTCAGTTCTGGTTGCCTCATTTTAGGGAGGATGTAGAAACTTTAGAGAGGGTGCAGAGGAGATTTACCAGGATGCTGACTGCGTTAGAGAACTTGGCTTGTAAGGATAGGTTGAGGAAGCTAAGTCTGTTCTCTTTAGAGTTAAAGAGGATGAGAGGTGACTCGATAGAGGTGTATAAGATGATAGGAGGCATAGATAGAGTACACAGCAAAGACATTCTTCCAGGGTGGAAATGGTTAATACCAGTGGGCATTATTTTAAGGTGATTAGAGGGAAGTATAGGATGTTAGAGGCAGATTTTTTATACAGAGAATGGTAGATGTGTGGAATGCACAGCCAGGGGTTATGGTAGAGGGAGATACATTAGTGACATTTAAGAAGCTCATAGATAAGGACATGAGTGAAAGAAGCTGGAGTGGAATGGAAGGGCTAGAATAATTTTAGAATAGGGTAAAAGTTCGGCACAACACCGTGAGCTAATATGCTGTAATGTTCTATGCTTCCTTTAAACTCCCCTGGTTCTGTTGCACATGCTGTATTGAAACTTCATACGTTCAATTAAATGTTACTCGGTCACATCTTTTACAAAACTAATTTAAATGTATATTGGAGTGTAATTAAATTAACATCCGATAATGCTACTTTGGCACGATGAAGTCCCATGTGTGCTGGATTAGTGTAATTGTACTAACATACTGGTTCCATGCATCTGCTTTGCCAGGACTGTTCTGGAAGCTGATGAAGATGATTTTTAAATGTCCAGCTAAACATTCGCTCTGGATCCTTTAGGTGTGCTGACGATGGAAGAAAGGGAGTGATTGTTGAATGTGGTGTTTTGGATACTGTTCCAGCAGGTTACTTTAACTTGAATGTCATGTGAATATTGTTACAGCTCAGAATCAGAATCAGGTTTATTATCACCGGCATGTGTCGTGAAATTTGTTAACTTAGCAGCAGCAGTTCAATGCAATACATAATCTAGAAGAAGAAAAAAATAAAATAATAATAATAAATAAATAAATATATAAATTACGGTAAACATATATTGAATAGATTAAAAATCGTGCAAAAACAGAAATAATACATATTTTTAAAAAGTGAGGTAGTGTTCAAGGATTCAATGTCCATTTAGGAATCGGATGGCAGAGGGGAAGAAGCTGTTCCTGAATCGCTGAGTGTGTGCCTTCCAGCTTCTGTACCTCCTACCTGATGGCAACAGTGAGAAAAGGGCACACCCTGGGTGTTGAGGGTACTTAATCATGGACGCTGCCTTTCTGAGACATCGCTCCTTGCAGATGTCCTGGATTCCTTGTAGGCTAGTACCCGAGATGGAGCCGACTAAATTTACAACCCTCTGCAGCTTCTTTCGGTCCTGTGCAGTAGTTCTCCACCCCTCCCCATACCAGATGGTGATGCAGCCTGTCAGAATGCTTTCCACCGTACACCTATAGAAGGTGTTCCAGCAACCCCATCTGATGTTTTGCTTTGCAGGTGATGCAAGAGCTGAGTCACATGTCAAGCACTCTGCTCTAATTGCTGCAACATTAACCTCAGCATTTCAGGTCATTACGAATTTTCCAGATTATTGATTTTGCAGACCTCGGTAATGATATCTATTAAGGTGTCAAGAGCTTACACGCTTTTTTTTCAAGCCTTTCAAGACACACAATATAGAGTGCAGAAGACATAACAAATTACTTTATAATAGTTCATATCCTAATGACTCACTATTATTTTGGATAATTGGCAACCGGATACTGATTATATATTCTCGGGGAATTTGCAGTGAGAGATGACTTCAAATGAGTTTTTGGAAAATTGTGACCCAATGTTGTCAAAGGTTATTTTTGAGAAAATGGGAGCCAGAGAACAACACATATGTTTTGGTGAACTGGGAGTTACAATTTGGAGGGAAGGATGAGTAAATTGATTTGGGAGAACTGAGATTTTGAGAGATCAGTGAAGTGTTTTCTGTAACAAACTGGAAACCAGAAATCAGCAGAAGAAGGAAAAATCCAAGTAAAAGAGGCAAAGAGAGAGCGTGAGAAAAGACTGGCAGTAGATTTGAAAGTATATCTGAATCCAATCTATGAATGTGTAAAAAGAGGTTTTTAAGAGAGATGGACTAAATAACAGAGACCAAAATTGGAAGCAGGGGTATATGGATATTTTACCTTTTTTTTTGAGGAAGAATTTGCAGCTGAAATCTCATCAAAAGATGTTGGGATTCTGGAATGCTAAACATTGATAAAGAGGAGGTATTAGAAGGGTTAGTTGCACTTAAGTTGAGCAAATTATCTGATCAAGATGGGATGTATTCTAGGTTGCTGTGGAAAGCAAGGGATGAAATTACAGAGACCCTGGCCATAATCTTCCAGGCATCTATAGGTGGTACCTGAGGACTGGAAAATGTCAAATGTTACACCATTATTCAAAAAGAAACAGAGTGTGGGGAAACATCCAGTAACTTCAAGGAATCAGTTTAACATCAGAGTGTTCGAGAAATTTGAAGGAGGATAGAATTAGCATAAAGGTGTACATTTCTCACTGAAAGCCTGCAGATATTCATTAAAAAGACGTTTGGGCTGGAGGGAAATGTGGACAAGATGCCTGGATAGCTGGGCCAGTATTTTTCTTTGAACATTTTAATGACTCAGAGAACAATTTACCCATTTGCAGATGAAACAGAATTTGAGAGTACAGTGAATTTTCAGCAGCATGGTTGTGGATTTGAGGGAAATGTAGATAGTTCGGTGGAATGGTTGGTTGGTTGGTTGTTCGTCCATCATTGACGTCGATGAGGACCTCGACACCATTATGATGGTGTCGAGACTAGCGCGTGATTTGGATTTAAGTGAGGGAGAGTTGCGCAGCGTCAGCCTCACTCTCTCTTCCCAATTCCCATCTGGATCCAGTGGCAAGACAGCGTCTAGACGGCTGGAGATGAGACTAGGTGCAGTGGATGACCAGGACATCTTCTGTGTCTTGTCCTGCTCGACACGTTCTACGACGCTTGCAGAGACCGCCTTCTTGACCGTTGGACCTTCCATAGGTCTCGTCCGCTCAATCCGCCGGAGTCTGTCTTCACATGCTGGGATAGACAACTCCCTATCACACCGAGGGTTTGAGACCCATTGGCTACCCTCACCTGGTTTAGCCGGCTTGTCGAAGCCGTTGCCCGGGGTATGGCCGCTGTCGCATGCAAACAGCTACAGGGAGCCACAGGTGAGAGTTGAGTGCCAGGTGGGGACCAAAGGTGGACTAACCGCCTGAAAAGGACGCGACATGTTCCTCCACCAGAGGTGCTACCCCTCCCTGACACCCCATACACCCCAATGGTGGAATGGTAGTATACGTAACAAATGTGACATTTTGCTAGCAAGAAAAAGAAAAGAAAAAATAACTGCATAAATGAATACAAGAACGGTTGAACTCATTGCAACCTACTGAATATTGAAAGGCTTAGAGTGGATGTGGTGAAGTCGTTTCCTATAGTGGGGCAGTGATAGGACCAGAGGGCACAGCATCAGAATAGAAGAATGTCACTTGCGAACAGAGATGAGGAGGAATTTCTTTAGCCAGAAGGTGGTGAATCCGTGGAATTTGTGCCATGGGCAGCTGTGGAGGCCAAGGTTATTGGGTGAATTTAAAGCAGAGGTTGAAAGGTTCTTGATTGGTTGGTGCATGAAATGTTCTGGGGAGAAGGCAGGAGAACGGGATTAAGAGGGAAATGGATCAGCCATGATGAAATGGCAGAGCAGACTTGATGAGCCGAATGGCGTAATTGTGCTCCTATGTCTTATGCCCGTATGGTCTAACCAGGACATTTGGGGGTACTCATTGTAAGTTACAGGCAAAGTTGAAAAAGCAGTTAAAGCACCATACAGAATCATGGGTTTTATAAGTAGAGGCACAGAGAATAAGATTACATTTTTAAACTTCATATTAAAAGTATTTTGTCTATAATTGGAGTTCTGGATGCCACATTTTAGATAAGATTAGTAGCTTTAGTGTGTGCAGAAACAATTTCAGAAAATGATCCTAGAGAAGAGGGACTTCGCTTATTCAGATGAATTGGAGAAATTGAGGTTGCTCTTAGACCAGAGGAGATTAAGAGGAGATCTCATAGAAGTACCAAGAGACATGAAGGGTGCACAGGGAAGTAGATAGAGAGAAATTATTTCCATTGGCAGAGATGTCGAGAACCATAAAATGTTGGTATTTGCCAAAAGGGCCAGAAGTAGCATGAGGGATAATATGTTTATTCAGTGAGTGGTTGGACTCAGGGATATGCAGCCTGGAGTATCAGCAGAGGTACATTTGGGCTGCAGTATTCAAAAAAGATATGGGTGACAATTTGAATGGAAGGGTTTGCAGGTTTATGGAGAGAGGCTGGGGAGTAGAATTAACTGAATTTATTTTACTCAAAGCAAATGCGGAATCACTGGACAGAATGGCCTTCTTTCATTCTTTCATTCTGTGATTTTGTGAACATAATTTAGCTAGATATAAGACCATAAGACAAGAAGATATAGGAGCCATTCAGCCCATCGAGCCTGCTCTGCCATATAGTCATGGCTGATCCAATTCTTCCAGTCATCCCAACTCCCCTGCCTTCTCCCCATATCCTTTGATGCCCTGGCTAATCAAGAACCTATCTATCTCTGCCTTAAATGTATCCAATGACCTGGCCTCCACAGCCGCTTGTGGCAACAAATTCCACAGATTTACCACCCTCTGACTAAAGTAATTTCTCTGCATCTCTGTTCTAAATGGATGTCCTTCAATCCTGAAGTCATCCTTCTTGTCCTAGACTCCCCTACCATGGGAAATAACTTTGCCATATCTAATCTGGTCAGGACTTCTAACATTTGGAATGTTTCTATGAAATCCCCCTCATTCTCCTGAACTCCAGGGAATAAGCTGCCAGACTTTCCTCATATGGTCTCACCAAAATAATGAGAGAACTTACACTAACTGCCGTCAAAATGTCAAGATTTTAAACGGTTTGTTAATAATATTTAGAGTGTTCTTTTTGTGTCTTTCTAGGATTAAGAATGTGTCAATGAGTGCCTGAAAAGAAATTAGATTATACTCGGGGGAAACAAGTTTGGTTATTTGCTGAGGAACAATGCAATGTGTTATAACAAATGGGCAACAAAATACTCGTTCTTATTCTTCGATACAAAATATGGATGAATGTTCTTCACAGAAGAACATTAACATATTCAAGGTAAACGTATGAAGTATTCTGAATAAAACCAAATTACTGACTGAATGAAATGTGGAATCTGTACTTTGCTAATATAAATCCTGTGTGTTCCTGAAATGATCCAGATTTATTCCTTAAATCTTTCAAAAATGAGAAAAGATTGAACTCTTTATGTGTGAGTAGGTAATTAAGATGCTTAATTGTATTCTTAGCTGGTTGACCATGGTGACATAACACGGATTGAAAAGTTAATGGAAGTAGATAGTGACTGCCTGAGCCAAATGGATGAGGATAAGTCAACCCCATTGCATCACGCTGCTGGAGCGGGCCACCATAACATCTTGACATTAATCATTGGGTATACGAACCCTGAAGGTAAGTGGTCACTAGGTAAAATATGTTAAAAATAAAAGGACTTTTTTTTACATTATATGCAGTTATAAGGGGATGATTTCACATTTCTACCCTGCAGGTTATGCATTTATAGCCACTTGACGTCTTACATTACACAAAGACAGGTTTGAAAAGACTGTGTGAACCATGGTGACAAAATCCTTTCTTAGATGGCACCTTAATATAGGCTGAATCACAATTTCAAACTTTACAGCAAAAGCTGGCAGTAGACAGTATTATCACTGCAGGAAACTTGGGTATTCCATGGAAATGCAAAGTTTTTTTTTGACTTTTCCTGGGAACCAAGCATTCCTCATACCGTAATCGAAAGAGTCCAATTCCATTACTGGCCAGAATTTAATTTCCACCTTCACAGAGTGGGACATCTATGTTCTATGTTCATCCAGTCTTAAAATGAAGCTGGCACACTGAGACCAGCCGCATCCCTTTTCTGCTTCTGTTTCCCAAAAGCTTCATCAGCCCAGTCATTCAGCTGCTGGGGGGACAAAAAAAATGATTTTAAGAGAAGGGAAAAGGTAAAAAAAAAGGGAAAAAAGATAATCAAACTCCGGCATGAATGGTCCCAAGCCCGGATGCGAAAGGAAGGGGGTTGGGCATGGGGCTAGCAACTGCATCCCGGGAAAAACCCAGTGCTACAGAAACACCAGCAGAAGTTCTAAAGACCTCATTCCTGGGCAAGGAAGGATGCATCAAGAAGATGGGTTACACCTGGAGACAACATTAAAGCCGGGCCCAGGATAGAGGACCCTGGTGAGCCACTGTCAGTGGCCTTATCTCCAGCAGGTAATCAGCGCTGTTGCATTCTAGTCCACTTGAAGCCAGTGAATATTGGAGAAAGACCTATTCTCAGATACATTGTAAAGTGATGCCATATAGATTCATTGAGTCATAGAGAGCTACAGCACAGAAACAGACCTTTTGGCCCATCTGGCCCATACTGACCTATTTCTCTGTCTAGTTCTACCTGCTCCTGGTCCATAGACTTCAATATCTTTTTCTCTCATGTACCTATCGAAGCTGCCCTGGTATGTTGCAATCGAACCCACGTCCACTTCTGAAGGCAGCTCATTTCACCCGTGCGTCACCCTTTCAGTGAAGAAGCTTCCCCTTGGATTCCTCTTAACTATTTCACATTTCACTCTGAACCTATGATTTGTAGATCTGCGCTTGCCTAACCTCGGGGGAGAAGAGTCCGCATGTATTTACCTTATCTATACCCCACATAATTTTGCATATCTCTATAGGAACTGCATTCACTCTCTGCACTCCAGGGGGTAAATTCCTAATCTGTTCAACCTTTGACTGTAACTCAGGTCCTCATATTTCATTTAATGATTTTACATTAACTTTATGCTGATGGAGTATTGGTTTCTGTCAAGTCACTAGGGTCATAAGCTTATCACCATGTTGTATGTGTGCACTCATGTTTGCAATTTATAAAATTTATTACCTCTGACATCCAGTGCACTCTAGATTAAATTGAGTTCTTATGGATGTGACTTTACCCGTTAAAGTCATTATATATATTAACAGAATAACACTGAGCACAAAGAAGGCAATTCTTCTGAGATTCATTCTGACTTTGATTCATGAGTGCAATAGACGCAAATTATACTTGTAAAAATGTTGTATACCACAGGAATATCTCAGGCTTAGTTGTGCTCAGATGGATGCCCAGGGTGGTGTTGCACCTTTGCAAAATTCCTTGTGATGGGCAGAGTTTAGTGACTAGTAGTGGAGAGGGCAACAGGAGCCCTTGCTTGGGGATTCTTTGGTGGTTGTTTGGGAGGACTGGGCTCAAGGCTCAGGAGAGTGGCGCATTGAAAGATTGAGAGAAGTGCTGGTGTAGCTTCTGGGTTTCGGAGTGGGAGTGGGTAAGTGGAAGATTAGAAAATTTAAGGTCAGGAGCTAGAGTAGTTAGGAAAGTGGCTAGTTTGAGAAGAGAGGGAATTGCTGGATGGGCGACTGTGAATAGGAAATATTTCTAGATCATTTATCTAATTTATTCTGACTTAGACATTCATTTTATTGTAAAGAAGCACCAAAAGAGAAAAAATGATCTTATTTTGAAAACATCCACCCTAATCTACCCTGCCTCTGCTCCATTCAGGATCCCAAGCAATCCTTCCAGGTGAGGCAACAATTCACCTGCGAGTCAGCTGGGGGGGTCTTCTACTGTATCTGGTGCTCCTTGTGTGGCCTCTTTTATATCAGTAAGACCCGATGGAGATTGGTGTACTGCCTTGTCGAGCATATTTGCTCCATCTGCAATAAGTAGGATGTCCCAGTGGCAAACCATTTTAATTCCACCACCCATTTCCATTCTGAGATGTTGGTCGGTGGCCTCCTCTGTACTACCATGATGAGGCCGCTCTCTGGTTGGAGAAGCACACTTCATGTTGCATCTGGGTAGTCTCCAACCTAAGGACTTTTCCTTGAATCATTTGCTTGTTGTGCTACATAAAAGCTTCCATAAACATGTACATTGGACTGAATTTATATCTTAAATTTTAGTTTAAAAGGTATTCCTTGATATCAGATTAATAAGTTGATTCGGTCTGCTGAAAAGGGTTTAGCGCAAAAAATACTATTAGTCAAAGCTTTTAGTCAATTGATTCAATTTTAGAAAACTGAAAATGACTTTAAAAATGTATGCAGGTATTAGTTTCATTGGTGTACAGTGCTCATTTTCTGAGTAGATTAAACAATAATTTTTAATAGCTTTTAAAAGGGCAAAGAAAATTTGTGGTTAGCCACTAACAAAAATGTTTTGCTTTAAAAGCATCCTCTAAGACCCACTCAAATGAACACAACAGAGGAGACTAATTTTTATCTGGGATGGGTCTTCTGGTCTGCTTCTGGCAATGACTTTCAAACATGCATCAAAAATTATAATAAAGTGATATGTGCTGAATGGATTTTTGATCTTAAAAATTGTTTATCTTTTGTCCTGTGGCTAATGTTAGCTGAATTGGATTAGGGACATGATTGTAAACCCATGGAAGTTCCTGTCCTTGATGTGTATGTACAGGTTGTCCACACCATCCTCCTGCCATGCCATGCTAAAGAAATGGCTTTTATGTAAAATTTGAATGGGGCTTCAAAATGAAGCTTAATCTGTACTCAGCATGAGGTCAATGTCATGAACTCATAGATAGACACAGATAGACTGAAAACACGGGGTGTCAGTCAGGACAAGAACTGATTTAACTCATTCTCTACGATGGTCATAGAACCATAGAACCATAGAAACTACAGCACAGAAACAGGCCCTTTGGCCCTTATTGGCTGTGCCGAACCATTTTATGCCTAGTCCCACTGACCTGCACACGGACCATATCCCTCCATACACCTCCCATCCATGTATCTGTCCAATTTATTCTTAAATGTTAAAAAAGAACCCGCATTTACCACCTTGTCTGGCAGCTCATTCCATACTCCCACCACTCTCTGTGTGAAGAAGCCCCCACTAATGTTCCCTTTAAACTTTTCCCCCCTCACCCTTAACCCATGTCCTCTGGTTTTTTCCTCCCCTTGCCTCAGTGGAAAAAGCCTGCTTGCATTCACTCTATCTATACCCATCATAATTTTATATACCTCTATCAAATCTCCCCTCATTCTTCTACGCTCCAGGGAATAAAGTCCTAACCTATTCAACCTTTCTCTGTAACTGAGTTTCTCAAGTCCCGGCAACATCCTTGTAAACCTTCTCTGCACTCTTTCAACCTTATTTATATCCTTCCTGTAATTTGGTGACCAAAACTGAACACAATACTCCAGATTCGGCCTCACCAATGCCTTATACAAGCTCATCATAACATTCCAGCTCTTATACTCAATACTTCGATTAATAAAGGCTAATGTACCAAAAGCTCTCTTTACGACCCTATCTACCTGTGACGCCACTTTTAGGGAATTTTGTATCTGTATTCCCAGATCCCTCTGTTCCACTGCACTCCTCAGTGCCTTACTGCCTTACCATTAACCCTGTATGTTCTACGTTGGTTTGTCCTTCCAACGTGCAATACCTCACACTTGTCAGTATTAAACTCCATCTGCCATTTTTCAGCCCATTTTTCCAGCTGGTCCAAGTCCCTCTGCAGGCTCTGAAAACCTTCTTCACTGTCTACTACACCTCCAATCTTTGTATCATCAGCAAACTTGCTGATCCAATTTACCACATTATCATCCAGATCATTGATATAGATGACAAATAACAATGGACCCAGCACTGATCCCTGTGGCACACCTGCATGACACCGAGGCTATGAAGACTGCCCCAGCTGCTGTACTCCATGCCCACTAATATGATAAACTGGCTTTGGGCCTACTCTGGGGTTTGGATCTGAGGACTCAATTTTGGTTCAGAATGCTATTTCAATTGTTTGCAAGATTTGTACTTTTGTTTTCTCTTGCGTATTCAATGTTGGTCTTTTGTTTTTTTAATTTACTTTATTTTGTTTCTTTAAGTTGGGTTCTTCTGGGTTTCTTGCTTTGTGGCTACCTGTGAGCAAGCAAATCTCAAGGTTGCATAATTTATACATTCTTTGATAATAAATGAATCTTGAATGAACACAAATTTGGTGTCATGATGTCTGGTCTAAAGACACCTTGTGGTGATCCTACAATACATTGAGGTTTGTTTTCTTTCCCAGTACTAAATATCATTGATTCCAATGGAAACACGCCTTTGCACTGGGCTGCAGAAACAAATCAAGCACATATTGTACAAACTCTACTTGACAGAGGTGCAAACCCTAACATTCTGAACAATATGTATCTATCACCTCTTCACGTGGCTGTGTCTTTAAATCATAATGCGGTGGTGAAGGTAAGATAATTAAATTCTGTCATCTTATGACTGCAATTCTTGTGCATGTTGGTAGTGAACATAGTGATTTTCCTTCAATTTACCCATAACAGTACTTACCTCTTTTGCTTTAGAGTTTTATAGGAAAGCGGGGTCAGGCAGGTGGTGTCTTTGGAAACCTACCTATGTTACTTCACTATTTTTGTGTGGCTCATATGCATAATTTCAGTTTAAAACCACTTGACAGCTGTAGAGCCCAGAGAAAATGGTTGATAAAAGGGATGGTGAAGCACTTTCAATTACTCCAAAAGACTGAGGTTTGGTAAAAATACTGAAAGGCTTTTATTCGCTGTACAATACGACCTCCACAGTGAGTGTCTGCCCCCGGACTGAGGGGGAGGGGCAAGGCGAACACCTTTATACAGGACTCTGTGGGAGGAGCCACAGGGGCAGTCAGCAGAGGGGTGTGTCCAGACAGGTAACCGAGTTACAACATATATACATGGTTTACCACAGATGGTAACCTTCTCCACAGCAGTGCAGTGTGATCAAAGCCTCATTTGTTCTGCTCCAGCCTTTTCTTCTGTACTGCCAGTCCAGAACTGGACACAATGCTATAAATTATCAACAAAAATCCTCACTTATTTAACATCTTTAATTGTTAGAAAATGTGACAACAATAGGAAGTTGAAGAAATTTACTTGGATGTTACACTACTACTAAATTCTCTAGTGAACCAGATAAGGTGAAATAAGGCAGGGGGACTGAGGTCTTGGTGAATGCAAAGGAATACAGAATCTGGGGTTGGGGTGACTAGGAAGCAAATGTGGGAACCCATGGGAACTAGTTTCCTGACAGTTCAAGTTTATTGTCATTCAACAATACACATGTATAGAGCCAAACAAAACCTTGTTCCTCTGAAGCCAAGGTGCAAAAAGCAGTACATGAAGGCACACACAGTACATACTGTAGAGTTATGATCCAGCACTGGCATGGCCTGAATATTGGGAGGTTGACATGGAGTGTGAGGTAAAGTGTTTATGTAAGACAGTATAACGTTACTGGTAATATTATAATGAAGCAAGCAGTAGTACAAATATGTGAAGCAATTATGTAATAAAAGTTGACAAGTGACGAGTGTGTCTGTGAGTTGGGGGGCGGGGGCATTCAGACAGGGTGTACATGAGTGCTGATGTGATGGAAGTGCAGGATTTGGGCCCTGTAACAGGCTGGATTAATCAGGACCAACTGTGTGAGTGTCTGGAAATGTAGTAATAAGCGTACAAGCGTTACAAAGTAACTTACGCCCAATTTATTATCATAAAATAGGTAGCACAAATAAACCACCCAAGTTACTACACAGCAAATCACAAACACTTCTGGCCTCACCATTCCTTCACCACTCAGTGGATCCTGTCGGCTCATTTCTCATAATCTCAGAAATACTCTCATTTCTGACTTGCTCGTGAAACCACCCCTGAGCCCTGGGCACCAATCGTGATCCCAGTCTGGGTGAAGTCCAAAGAAAATTCAAAAAGCAGTCCAATATACAGTATTCACACGTGCAGAGCGACCATGAGGTAGAAAAACTCTTTGTTCTCGTCCATTAACACAGTCTGGTTTCTTTCATTCAAACAACACTTGCGTCCATTAACAGAGTATTTCAGCACACCTTCTTAAATCAATAACACATTTTAATGTAGCACACAACATTCCTTGGGCTTATAAAGCACATTAAAGTTTACACATATAAACGGTAAGTCTGAATCCAAAAAGGATCCATGAAACCAGCTATCGAACTGCTTGACAGACATTCTCAGTGTTAACTCACCAACAGACATCAGTTAATAACAGACCTCACACGATACAAGATCAGAAAGAGTTAAGTGTCATTTGACTGGACAGACATTCATTCAGTGTCTTACAAAATCTAATATGCTACAGACCCTGATGAGTTGAAAAGGAACCCTGCAAATATTACCTGACAAACTACAGTCTCAAGCTGATGGATAGGAGATTATTAGAGTCTTGCATTATTAGTAGAAGTGACTGAGAGGAAGGTTGTCCCAGTGGTGAATGCAAGAGTAAGTAGAGTTGGAAAGGGAATGTGACTGATGAAAGATTCAATAAAGTAGCCCATGATTACAACTTCCCTTCAAAAACAACTTCACTCAGTATGGTCTCATAAGAAATCTCATTAAAGGGATGAAATTAAATTTATTCTATTCAATTCAAATATATTCTATTCAAATGCATTTGAAAAACTCAGATGAGGAAAGAGATTAGGACAGCAACAGGGCAAATATGACTA
Source organism: Mobula hypostoma (assembly GCF_963921235.1). Classification (NCBI taxonomy): domain Eukaryota; kingdom Metazoa; phylum Chordata; class Chondrichthyes; order Myliobatiformes; family Myliobatidae; genus Mobula; species Mobula hypostoma. The sequence continues at coordinate 222,077,210 of NC_086097.1, read as the reverse complement.
TTAGATGTTGATAGTTTTACCGATCAAATTGAGTCTGGACTTATTGAGTTAGAAAGAAACCAAAAAAAAATTGTTCTATTTACAATTGTCTCATATAGGTTCATAATAAGCAGTTCCATTTCTCAGTGTCATAAAGTTGATGGCTAAATTGCAGTAAACTGGATTTGAATTCATGTTTTTATCTGCCCCAAACACTAATTTTATGAACCTGATTACAACTGACATGATTTAAACACATCCATACACTTTACTTGAAAATCAGAAAAAGAACTACAAATGAAATAAAAACAAGAAGGACTGGAAATACTTAGCTTCTGAGGCAACATCAATTAACATTTCGGGTCAGTGATAATTCTGCTGAGTGGTTATCGATCTGAAACAATTGTTATATTTCTTTCTCCCTCTTAAGCTCTGACAAAGGAAATATAATGATGCCCAGATGCTCTAATCATATTACTGCTTCCTATTCAAACTGAGTTTGCCAATGTAGACTAAAATCAAACAATCTGCTGGCATGATTCTGCAAAACTGAGTTATGTTACTGAAAACCAACATTCTGAAGTGGAGCAATTTTGCTCACTCTTCTAGGTAATCTAGCACCATTGAAGAAAGACATATCCTCATTTTTCAGAGGGATTTTTGTGCTCCTAAGAGTTTATCTTTCCAACTGTAAAACTTCCCCAAATATCAGTAATGTTGCTATATGTAATAAATGGAATTTGAAGGTGTTTCTCTCCCTCTCAATTTCTCCTTCTGACAAAAAAAAATTCCTCCCCCTCCCCTCTTCCTCTGTTCCCCACTCTGGCCTTTTACTTCTTCTCACCTGTCTATCACTTCCTCCTTGGTCCCTTTCTCTATGGTCCACTTTTCTCTCAGATCAGATTCCTTCTTTTCCAGCCTTTGACAATTCCTACCTACCTGACTTCACATATCACCTTCCACTTAGCCTCCTTCCCCTCCCTACCTTGATAGAAGGAATGATTAAGCAATTCAATTTACTTCTGTTAATATCAAGAAGTGGCTGAGTGCTTTGTACACAGTAAGGTCAAGGCTCCATAGAATATCCTTCACTGTAGTACTGCAGACTTCTTCTCCAGCTCTATTAAGACTTCTAGCCATGCACTGTGCTGTCACCGATTTCTAATTGGTAATATAGAAAATACCCATTCTTGACAACCTGTTCAACTTGGATGAATGGAACCTACTCTGCAGCACTAGCAAAGTGATGATGTGTCACATTGACAATATTATCAAATGCCAACTGGTCACTATAAATTAGATCTCTCATGTTTTGAATTTGACTTGATCCATGCATGATTAAAAGAGTGAAGTTCTAGGGTTGAGCTGGAAACTGCTGTTGACATCTCAAATCAAGGAATTCATGTAAAGTTAAAGGCATTTGCTATCAGAGGAAAGACCCTCCGCTGGTTGGAGTTGGATTTCATATTCGTAAAGTAAGCTGATTGTGGCTTTGGAAGCCAATTATTGCTGGAGGAGTCACTCATGGTACTATCCTGAAAACAGCTATCAGTCACTTCATCAATGTCCTTTTCTTTCCATCTGTGCGAGGAGTGGCGCTCCACACAGACTTCCAATCTGCGCCTTGTAAGGCATAAAAATACCTGACGCAGGCCTCTCATGGTCTGAGTCGACGTTCCCTCCCACTTCCATATAAGTTTAGAAATGAGGATGTTAACTACTTACATTGTATTCAGTATCTTTGAAATTTTTCTGCTTGTGAAGAATTTTGTGACACAAGCAGCACATTTTAGACAACATCTATGCTTGAGTTAGAAGGTGACTAAACTTGGAGATGATTGTTATGTGGCCCAACAAGATAGAGGCGATCACCTTGGTTTGATTTTGAGCAACATTAACATTATCCAGTTCACTGCTATTAATATTCTGAGGGTTATAACTGGTCAAAATCTTAACAAGACCAACTACAGAAAAGCTGTGGTTAGGAGAGGAAATCTGAGGTTGGATTTCCTGGGCCGAATAACTCATCTCTTGACTCCCCCAAGTCTTTCCACCATCTAAAAAGGTATGTTAATAGTGTAATAGAGTATTGTTTTCTTTTCTGGGTATGTCTGTCTCCAGTATCACTTAAGAAGTCTGATACAATACAATGCAATCTATATGGCTACATTCTTCAAACATTAATGTTATTCACCACCAGCACATTGTACACATCCACAATAAACACAATATCTATTTGCCCAGCCATTACCTATCACATCTCAATCATATGGCTTTTACAACCTCGAAGGAGTATTGATCCATTCTCTGCCACAATAGTTCCAGACTAACGGATCAATACTATCTTCTCAATGGCAATTAGAGGTGGAAAATAAATGTTAGTTTTCCCTCAAACCCCGCATTCCAAAGAAGAATAAAAAAACAGTCCAATTTGTGCACCTCTGTTGTACGTAACTTGCAATTTTGAATTCTTCCTTTCCCCACCCCACTATTGGTGGAACAATCAGTAGAAAACTGAAATATTCCTTGCAAAACAGTAATTCTAATAAGAATTATTTGGGTCCAGTTGAATTTAAATTTCTGTTTCACTACATAGGATAGACCTTAAATTTGGATTACTGTGTATTATGGATGATAACAATCTGGAAATCTATTTTACAACTGCTTATAGTACAGCTGGAGCTGACAGTCCCACGGGAAGATAGCTTGGAGGAGGCCTTTGAAAGGAAGCTCTCCAAGTACTCAGGACTGGTCAGCAACTGTCAGCAGGCTGGATGGAGAGTGAGGTGTCTCCCGGTGGAGGTTGGTTGTAGGGGATTTGCAGCCCGTTCCTTATCTAGAGCCTTCATCAATTTGGGCATCGAGGGAGAGAGGAAGAGGAGAGCCATCCGCAGTACCACCAATGCGGCAGAGAGGGCCTCAAGATGGCTGTGGCTCAAAAGAGGGGAGCCATGGAGTCATAAGTAGCTAGCCATCTGGACACAAGCTGGGGTCTGATCAGCCCTGGCTGGGTCACCTGGAGGAGGGTGTATGATGTTGAAAGACCCGAAACACCCGATGATTCCAGGAACATCACTGAAGATGTGTCCAGAAGCATCAATAGATGTATGTACACAGCAGTGGGTAAGATGTTTAATGGGCCACATTACCAACTATTTACATTATTGTACTGTTGGGGTCTACCCTTAAGTATTTTGTATATTGAAGTCCAATTAAATGATCTTATTAATTTCCCCTCAGACACTAGCCTCACAAAAAGCTACAGATCTGGACCTGGAAGGCGATCTTAATAATACACCAGTGATGTTAGCATGTTCGAGAGATAATTCTGAAGGATTGTCCATATTGGTATGTATCCTTATTGTTACCTACGCTATCTGTGTCTTTATAGACATGACCATCAAAATGTAACAAAAGTAAATGAATTTCACTGTTTTTCAGTCTGTGATAATATAAGCGATTTTTTTTTTAAAAGAAGTAATGCTTAGCTTTGAGAGGTGGATTTAAAGCTAAACCAGAAGATGCAGGCTTCTTCACTAAGAAGGACTGAGCTGCTGGAGAAGGCATTTGAGGCAGGTACAATAACAATATATAGGAGGCATTTAGATAAGTACGATTATATGAATAAGAATGTTTCCAAGAATGCCAAGCACAGGCAAATTGAACTAGTTTAATGGGCATCTTATCAGAATGGATAAATTAGGCTGAAGGGCCTTGTTCAGTTCTCTATTGCTCTCTGCCTCTGAATGTCTCCCAAACTATTTCCTGAAAGGTTCCCATGTAAATTGAATTTCTGTGATCTTAATGAAGTTTTCAAGGATTTAAACCACAATGTTATCTATGGTGGTGGTGGCATAGTATCGCAAGACCATGGATCTGTGCCTGGAAAGGTTCTCCAGGGCGCAGGCCTGGGCAAGGTTGTATGGAAGACCAGCAGTTGCCCATGCTGCAAGTCTCCCCTCTCCACGACACTGATGTTGTCCAAGGGAAGGGCAAGGGCCGATACAGCTTGGCATCAGTGTCGTTGCAGGAGTTACCAGAACGAGGTACCATAAAACCATAAGACATAGGAGCAGAATTACACCATTCAGTCCATTGAGTGTGCTCCGCCATTCCATCATGGCTGATCCCAGATCCCACTCAACCCCATACACCTGCCTTCTTGCCAGATCCTTTGGCGTCCTGACTGATCCGAAAATTATCAACTTCCACCTTAAATATACCTATGGGCTTGGTCTCCACTGCAGTCTGTGGCACAGCATTCCACAGATCCACTACTCTCTGACTAAAAAAATTTCCTCCTTACCTCTGTTCTAAAAGGTCGCCCCTCAATTTTGAGGCTGTGCCCTCTAGTTCTGGATGCCCCCACCATAGGATGCATCCTCTCCACACCCACCCTTTCGACATTTGGTAGGTTTCATGAGATCCCCATGCATTCTTTTAAATTCCAGTGAGTACAGGCCCAAAGCTGCCAAACGCTCCTCATATGTTAACCCCTTCTTTCCTGGAATCATCCACGTGAACCTCCTGTGGACTCTCTCCAATGACAACACATCCTTTCTGAGATATGGGGCCCAAAACTGTTTGTGATACTCCAAGTGCGGCCTGACTAGTGTCTTAAAGCCTCAGTATTTTCTCCTTGCTTTTATATTCTATTCTCCATGAAATAAATGCCAACATTGCATTTGCCTTCTTTACCACAGACTCAACCTGTTAATTAACCTTCTGGGAGTCTTGCACGAGGACTCCTAAGTTCCTCACCACCTCTGATGTTTGAACCTTCTCCCCACTTAGCTAATAGTCTGCAATATTGTTCCGTTTACTAAAATGCATTATCGTACATTTCCCAACACTGTATTCTATCTGCCAGTTTTTGCCCATTCTTCTAACTCGTCCAAATCGTGCAGCAATTGCATTGCTTCCTCAGCACTTCCTACCCCTCCACCTATCATTTGATACTTTCAGCTCTGCACCTCACCTCACGATGGTGGCAGTGTGATTTGTAAAGTGTTATGGACATGCTCTTTCCTGGGCTCAGTTTGAGTTAATTAAGATCCTGGGGTCAGTAATAGGAGAGTTGCTTTGTGCCCATTCTGTGCCAGATATGATCTGGAAATATTGAACAGTCATTCAAAGTTAATAAAGTTAGAAAACGTTCTGCACAAGCTTGCACTAATCTAATTGAAGATGAGAAAATAAAAACAATGTGGTATTATATGCCCTGGGAAGGCAAGAGGTTTATTTTGGTAACAGTCTGTAGATTTCCCACAGACAGAAAAAAAAGTGTCAGTAAAAGTGCTGAATTAAGGTCAGTTATTTCCTGACAAGATGGTAAATCACTAAGAAATTTCCATAAGTTATGACATTTTTTCTTGTAGTGGAATTATTTTTAGCAGTGGTTTTAAAAGCACTGGAGTCTTAAAATAGCATATGTGCTCCCAAGTCTATAAGCACAATGAATTGTTGACCTTTAATGTACTCAAGATACACTCAGTGGCCACTCTATTAGGTACACCTGCCTGTTAATGCAAATATCTAATCAAATTATCATGTGGCAGCTACTTAATGAATGAAATCATGGTTCAGTTGTTTCAGACCAAACACCAGAATAGGGAAGAAATGTGATCGAAGTGATTTTAACCATCTTTGGTGCCAGAAATCTCAGAAAATACAAATCTCAAGGGATTTTTACATACAACATAGAATACAGAAACATAGAAATCTACAGCACATTACAGGCCCTTCAGCCCGCAATGTTGTGCTGACTATGTAGCCTACTCTAGGTCTCTTAAAAGACCCCATTGTATCCACCTCTACCACCGTCACTAGCAGTGCATTCCACGCACCCACCCACCATTCTCTGTACGAAAAACTTATCTTTAACATCTCCCTTGTACCTACTCCCAAGCACCTTAAAACTATACCCGCTCATGTTAGGCATTTCAATCCTAGGAAAAAGCCTCTGGCTGTCCACATGACCAATGCCTGTCATCATCTTACACACCTCTATTAGGTCAGGTCACCTCTCATCCTCCTTTGCTCCAAGGAGAAAAGACCAAGTTCATTCAACCTGTTCTCATAAGGCATGCTCTCCAATCCAGGCAATATCCTTGTAAATATCCTCTGCACTCTCTTTATAGTATCCACAACCTTCCTGTAGTGAGGTGACCAGATCTGAACACAGTACACTAAGTGAGGTCTATCTATGTTATGGTCTGGTCCGTAAGTCCGCATTCTGGTTCACGGTCTGGTCCATTGATCCTTGTTCCGGGTGTTCCTGTTTTCTCCCTTGTTCTGTTGGGTGCCTTAATTGAGGCACCTGATTCTCATTTAGCTCTGGCACATAAAGACCTCTGCAAACCAGGGATTGTTTGCTGGACTGTTCCCTTTCCCCTCCTTCTGAAGCCTTGCCTGCATCCCCATCAAGTTCAAACGCCGGAGTGAGACTGGAGCCTTGCCATGCCAAGATAAGGAACTATTTATCGTTGAGTTTGGAACTATATCTTTGTGTCCCCGTGTTTAGTGTCTGTGTCAAAGAAGAGTCCCGGCCCTAGGTCCTGTTCCCAAGGAAGAGTCCTGACTCTGTGTTCTGTGTTCCTGTGTTCCAAGTTCCAGGCGCCATGTTCCAGTCCTGTCTAAGTCAAGGCTTTGTGATCTCGTCCAGTCCAGGAGGCCCTTGGCAGTTTACCTTGGCAGTTCCCTTGGCAAGTGTCCTCGGCAGTCATCCCAGCCCTGTGTCCTAGGAAGGGTCCCAGCCCTGCGCTCCAAGGAGGAGTCCTGGCTCCATACCCAAGAGCCTAACCAAGCCGAATCCAAGAGCTGAGCCAAATCTAGTTCAAGAGCCACGTCCTGCACTGAAGATTCCTCGCCTATCCCTGGAAATTCGACGGTGCTGGAGTTCTGTCGTCCTGTCCAGGAGTCTCTCATCCTGTCCAAGCCACATCCAAGAACCTCGTCCTCTCCAAGCCACGTCTAAGAACCTCATCCTGTCCAGGAGAATCTCGTCCAGTCCAAGCCACATCCTAGAATCTCGTCCTGTCCAAGTCAAGGCTTTGTGTTCTCGTCCTGTCCATGTGCCTCGTCCTGTAGCCTAGCCACATCCAGTCCTGTAGCCATGTCTTGTCCTCCCCTCGATCCAGGGTCCAAGCCGGAGTCAAGACCCAGGTTCTGGGTCCCTGCCCAGTCTCTGGCTCGGAGTCCTAGCCCAGGCTCCTTGTTCCAAGTTCCTTGTCCTGTTCCTAGTACAAACGTTTGTACTTCAGTGTCTGTGTTTTGCATTTGGGTCCGCTTCTCAGCGCCCCCATATGACAAACTAAGCTCTTGCATAACTTTAACATTACCTCACGGCTCTTGAACTCAGTTCCACGGTTGATGAAGCCATCACACCATAAGCCTTCTTAACACAGTCAACCTGCGAGGCAGCTTTGAGTGTCCTATGGACATGGACTCCAAGATCTCGCTGATCCTCCAGACTGCCAAGAGTCTTACCATTAATGTTATATTCTGTCTTCAAATTTGACCTTCCAAAACGAACCACTTCACACTTATCTGGGTTGAACTCCACCTGCCACTTCTCAGCCCAGTTTTGCATCCTATTGATGTTGCACTGTAACCTCTGACAATCCTCCAGACTATCCACAACACCCCCAACTTTTGTGTCATCAGCAAACTTACTAATCCACCCTTCTACTTCCTCATCGAGGAATTTATAAAAATCACAAAGAGGAGGGGTCCCAGAACAGATCCTTGTGGAACACCACTGGTTACCTTCCTCCACACAGAATACGAACCATCTACAACCACCGTTTGCCTTCTGTAGGCAAGCTATTTCTGGATCTACAAAGCAAGGTCTCCTTGGATCCCATGTTTCTGAATGAGCCTTGCATGGGGAACCTTATCAAATGCATATAAACTACATCCACTGGTCTACCTTCATCAATGTGTTTTGTTACATCCTCAAAGAATTCAATCAGTCTCATAAGGCACGACCTGCCCTTGACAAAGCCATGCCGACTATCCGTTGTCAGATTTCTAGAATTTATAGAGAATGGTGCAAGAAACAGGAAAATATCCAGTGAGGCAGTTCTATGGGAGAAAACACCTTTGTTAATGAGAGAGGTCAGAGGAGAATGGCCGGACTGGTTCAAGCTGACAGGAAAACAATAGGAACTCAAGTAACCATACGTTAAACAGTGATGTGTAGAAGGGTATCTCTGAATGCTCAACACATCAAGCCTTGAAGTGGATGGGCTACAGCAGAGAAGACCCTGAACGTACACTCAGTGACTACTTTACTAGGTACAGAAGGTACCTAATAAACTGGTGACTGAGTGTAAGTTCTGTTTCTTAACTTTGAACTTATGGTATTCATGAAGTGCTTTCTTTCAGCATATTTTACAATATTAGAAATACTACATCCACTGCTAGCACCTGTATCAATTCTTAGGTATGGGATGTGGAATTGTAGCTTATTTTGTCATCTAGATTGCTGTGCTGATAAATTCCCACCATTGGTTGTGAGGTAATACCACAATTCCTAGCCTTTCCACCTGTTCCAACTCTCCCCTCTGTTCTGATTCCCTGTATATAATTTCAGTAAAAGTGATATAATTTATTAGAAAGCAAAACGTATAATTACAAAATGGAGGTTCTATCGCTTTTGTGACTTGGTCAAATTATCTCTGTTTTCTATGTTCTTTTATTTTGAAGACAATATTCGACCATAGCACCATAAGACAGAGGGGCAAAATTAGGCCATTTGGCCCATCGAGTCTCCTCTGCCATTTATCATTCCCTCTCAGCCCCGATCTCCCTGTATCCCTTCCCTTGACTTCTTCTTGATTTACTCTTGAGCTCCTTTGTTAATAGCCTTTGTGAAGCATAATGCTTTGTATGTCAGAATCCATTTGTGATACAGGATTATGTAGGTTGCATTAAACATTTACAATTCTTTTGAACGCAACTTTCTTCAGCTGGTCTCAGTGAAAAAGCACAGCTTAAAACTTCCAAACCTATCACACCGTATCATGCCCTGTGGTCAAAGAGTGAATCCAAATCAACAGTGTGGTCACAGAACATAGTACTGGTGACCCGAAACAGATCCTCAGATGCCCAATCAAATCAAGGTTGTATTAGAACATTGAATCTACAAAATCTTCCAGAAAAGTCATTCTTGAATATCAATGGATCTTCCTGAGAGAGCACTGTTTGTGTACTCCTTCTTGTTCTGACAGACAACTTTGTAGCAAAAGTCCCAATCTCTGCAGTGAGAAACCCAGCTGCCTAAATTTGAACGTAAAGAAGCTTCAGTGCCAAACTCTAAAGTCTGATTTAACTCATGGTGTATCCTGCTTCTTGAGGGTGGTATTAGTATCTCATTGTCACAGTGAAAAGCTTTTATTTGTGTGCCATCCAGATAGATTCATGCCATACATAAGTACGTTGAGGTAGTAAAATGAAAACAAAATGCAACATAGTGTTGCAGTGACAAAGAAAGTGCAAGGGTCCCAGTGAAATAGATTCAGAGATCAAGAGTTCAACTTGAAGCAAGTGAGAGATCTCTTCAGGAGTCTGATAACAGTAGGATAGAAGCTGTCCTTGACACTGGTGGAATCTCTTGTCTGACAGGAGTGGGGAGAAGAGAGAATGATTGTGTGGGAGGGGTCCGTGATTATATTTGCTGCTTTCCTAAGGCAGCGGGTAAAATAGACTGAGTTAGTGGGGGGGAAGGTTGTTTTGTGTGATGGGCCTGACTGCATTTGTAACTCAGTCTTAGGTAGAGTTGAGAGCCACTGATTAATGCTATTTACATAAGGCAGTTCAAAGCTATCAGCCCGCTGATGTCTCCTTCATTGGAATGCTCCCCACTTTTACTAGCGTCCCTCAAGGAGTTAAGATTTGTTGCAGCTCAGAAACTTCCTGTGCTCTTTTCTATTCCTTAACTTCCAGTGACTGACGACTTTTTAAATGTTTAATGTCTTAGCTTCATTAATAATTTATCTTCAAACACTGCCTTCTAGCCATTCTCTTTGTATATCTTAATTAATTTTATGATCACCTTAAATTTGTAGATATTTTTGACAAGTGTAAATGATCTATTATTACTCAATTAATCATTATACTTTGCAATCCCGAGGGCATTTGTCAGGAGCACATTTACTAAACTCAATAAATCCAGCTTTACTATTCCTTTTGCTTTTATATCTTTACTGTAAGGCAATACTTTAAATTGAATATGACTTCTGAGTTTATAATTAAAATTCTTCTCTTTCCTTTGGACAATCATATCCTCATGATTGAAATATTGATCCACTTTTCTTTTAAAATGAACAATACTTTCCACCGAAACTATTTCCTGCACCTATACACACTAACTCTTTTTACAATATGTTTTCCTAAACATACTCCTGCTGTTCAGTGAATATTAGAAATTGATGAATATGTGGCATTGATAACAGAAAATAGTTTCAAGATTCAAATAAGGCTTTGTTCATTATTTTCAGCCATGTTTAATTCCATGGACATATTGTAAGCATGGAACATTTCAGTATTATGAACTGTGAAGGGAATTTTGCAGGGTATAACAAGGCTGGTGAAATGGGCAGATGTTTGGTAGATGAAGTTTAATGCAGAAGATGTAAGGTGATGCATGTTGGAAGAAAGATTGTGTAGAGGCAAAACAGGATAAAATATTCTAAAAGAGGTACATGAATAGAGGGACCTGGGATCTATGGATACGCAAGTCATGAAAAATGACAGGGGTGGTTGAGAAAGTGGTAAAGAACTCTGGGCCTTAATAATAGTCATAGAGCACAATTACAGGGAAGTCATGAGGAGTCCATACAAAGGACATGATGAAAGGCCAGTCTTGTTGTTGGTAGGATCAAGCCGTGAGCGGTCACGATAAAAGGATGGGGAATTATGTGGCTTGAGAAAAAGCAATTCTTACGCAGCATATGGCTAGAATCTGAAATGAGCTACCTTCACATATGGTGGAAGCTAAGGATGTAACAGGAATTAGACAGTTGTCCTGGGAGAGAGCCAGCATGGACTTAATGGGGCCAAATGACTATTAATTTACCTCCCTATCACCCTCTCCGACTTTAAGTACATGCTCTTCCTGTGCATACTGCTTTTCACATGACTAAATCAAACCATTGATCAACAGATGTTCAATAGAAAGCTATGATCATCTCTGTTCTTTACATTACTTCTCTTTGCTCTTATTCTTTCGGATCACTTTAATATACATTAGAATTATATACGTATTCTTTAAATGGCAAAGTCATGAATTTTAAGACACTGTGTAACCTTGCTCTGGGCTATGATGTCAGTTCTATTAATTTACTTCTCTGTGACTGTTATGGTCTGCCTCTTAAACTGATGAACCCTTGGCTTCATTTTGACAGCAAATTTTGATGTAGTGTTCTGCATATCCTTCATTATGATGCATTTATTAAAAACAGAAGAGCACTAGCATGTATGTTGGATTCGTAAAATATCACGGAAGGATTATAATGCAGTTATAGAATTATTTTCAATACTTCCTTGGAAGAGATCAATGTTTTCTGAAAATCCTTGCAGCCCTTTAAATTCTTACTGCACTGACAATTGCCCAATCTAAAAATAGTCACTTTCTCATGATCACAAAACCTCTTGCCAAAGAACAGATTTGAATATCCAAAAAGAAAGACTAGTGAAAATTCAGCCTGCAATTTAACCCTAGACAGTTCTTGCTGGAACCACTATATATATGAGTATCATATATATAGTTCATATACACTCCAGTAGCCAATTTATTAGGTACAGCGATACCCCTGCTTGGTAACGCAAATACCTAATCAGCCAATCATGTTGCAGCAACTCAATGCATAAGAGCATGCAGACGTGGTCAAGAGGTTCAGTTCAACACCTCATATACTGTCTAGGTAGTCTCCAGCCCCTTGGTATGAACATAGAATTCTCCAACTTCCGGTAATTCCCTCCCCCTCCCTTCCTCTATCCCTACTTCACTCTGCCCCCTCCCCCAGCTGCCTATCACCTCCCTCATGGTTCCGCCCCCTTCTACTATCCATTGTGTTTTCCCCTATTCCTTCTTCACCTTTCCTGCCTATCCCCTCCCTGCCTCCCCTCCCCCACCCCTTTATCTTTCCCCTTACTGGTTTTTCACCTGGAACCTACCAGCCTTCTCCTTCCCACCCTCCCCCACCTTCTTTATAGGGCCTCTGTTCTGGCCCGAAACATCAACTCATCGTTCCCACGGATGCTGCCCGACCTGCTGAGTTCCTCCAGCATGTTGTGAGTGTTGCCAAGAGGTTCAGTTGTTGTTCAGACCAAAAATCTAAATGGGGAAAAAAAGTGGTCTAAAACATGAGAAAATCTGCAGATGCTGGAAATCCAAGCAACACACAAAAATGCTGGAGGAACTCAGCAGGCCAGGCAGCATCCATGGAAAAGAGTAAACAGATGACGTCTCGGGCAGAGATCCTTCATCAGATCTGGGGTCTAAAAGTGATCTAATTGATTTGACCATAGAATATGCATAGGTGCCATAAGGGTTGGCTTGAGTAGCTCAGAAACTGCTGATCTGCTGGGATTTTCACACACAACAGTCTCTAGAGTTCACAGAGAATGGTGCGAACAACAAAAAACATCCAGTGAGCAGCAATTCTGTGGGCGAAAATGCCTTATTAATGAGAGAGGTCAGAGGAGGTTGGCCAGACTGGTTCAAGATGACAGGAAGGCAACATTAACTCAAATAACCACACATTAGATTAGATTAGATTATGAGGACACTCAGTCCTCGTTTATTGACATTTAGAACTGCCTGCATTAAAAAATGATACAATGTTCCTACGGTATGATATTACAGAAACACAAGACAGACCAAGACTAAAACTGGCAAAAAACACATAATTATAACATATAGTTACAACAGTGCAAAGCAATACTGTAATTTGATAAGAGCAGGACATGGGCACGGTAAAAAAATGTCTCAAAGTCCCGATAGCCCCAACATCTCACGCAGACGGTAGAAGGAAGAAACTCTCCCTGCCTTGAACCTCCAGCGCCGCAAACTTGCCAATGCAGCATCCTGGAAGCACCTGACCACAGTCTGACTCTGAGTCCGTTCGAAAACTTCGAGCCTCCGACCAGCCCTCCAACACCGAGCACCAAGCACCATCTCTGCCAAGCGCTTCGACCTCGGCCCCAGCTGCCGAGCAACAGGCAAAGCCGAGGATTTGGGGCCTTCCCCTCCGGAGATTTCGGATCACACAGTAGCAGCGGCAGCAAAGCAGGCATTTCAGAAGTTTCACCAGATGTTCCTCCGTTCTCTCACGTCTGCCCCCATCAGATCAGAATTGTGCACGACCTCCTACTTGACAGATTACAGATACTCATCACCGGAGAGGCCGCGCACGCAGCAGTAGGGTACAGAAGAGCATCTCTAAACATGTTAAACTTTGAAATGGCTAGAGCAGCAGAAGACCACACTGGGCTCCATTCCTGTACCTAAACGGTGGCCACCGAGTATGCTGTATATAAAATCCGCTATTCAGGTTGGAAGCTCCTTAGAACTTGTGTTTACAGAAACACTCCTTATAAGGATAAAGAAATATCATTGGGTGTATGTTATAGACCTCCTAATGCTAATGGTGATTTTAATAAGCAACTATCAAAATATTAAAAAAGCAAGTTCTGAAGTAATGTATTAGTTATGAATGACTTTAATTTCCCATATTAAAGTGGGAGAGCCCAGTGACTACTGAATTAAGCGAAAGTGAATTCATTGAGTTATTGAATGATTGTTATTTAACCCAGTATGTTAATGCACCAACAAGATGGGAGGCCCATCTACATTTGATATCCTGTCACAATCAGGATAGAATTTTGAGTACAGATTGTTGATTCTTTAGGAACAAGTGATCATAACATTGTTAGTCTTGAAGTGTTTTGGGAGTTTATCAGTGAAAATCAAAGCCATTAAATTGAATTTCAGAAAGGGAAAGTTTCTGCAGATGCGGCAAAGACTTCAGAAGGTAATCTGGAAGCAATGGCTTGATGTTGAATTGGTTGAGGAACAACGGGGTCGACTTCAACAGGTTATATATGCAGTGCAGGAAATGTTCACACCCAAGGCTGGCAGAAGCAAGAAAAACAATAGGTCAACTACATAGATGAATAAAGATATACATAAACATTATTGAAGAAATATCAGCTATATAAAGCATGCAAAAAAGAGTAATCATGTTAACTGTAGGGCATATGAAAATCTGAGAGCTATCATCAGTGTTGGGCTCAGTGGAGTTCAAGTCTAGAGATGTTCTCATTAAGCTGTATAATGCACTCGTGAGGCCACACTTTGAGTACTGTGTACAGCAGTGTACGTATTTTGTGAGGATGTGAAGGCACTGGAAAGAGTTCAGAGAAGGGTGACGAGACTCATTCCAGGTCTGCAGGGTATGAGCTCTGAAGAAAGATTGAAAGAATTAAATCTTTTTAGCCTAAGTAGATGTAGAATGAGAGGAGACAGAATAGAAGTGTTCAAAATCATTAAGGGTAAAATTAAGGTGGCTGCTAGCTGCTACTTCAAAATTAACCCTTCACCAAAGACACGCAGCCATAGGTGGAAACTGGCTCAGTGGAGATTTCAGACTAACATCAGGATGCATTTCTTTACACAGTGAGTTGTGGACACATGGAACAAACTATCTAGTTGTGTAGTTGAGAGTAGTACCATAGAGATTTTTAAATCTAAATTTGATAGTTATTTCAACAGACTAGGTGAATAGGAATTTGGCAAGTTCTGTTGGGCCGAATGGTCAGTTCTTGTCAAAAACTTTCTAATGTTCTACATGCTGACACATCCAAGATAGACTTGGGCTTCTTTTCTTGAAACTGCTTCCTTCTATTTGTCCACTCTTTCCTGTCCCCTATAGGTCTTTTCTCATTTAATGTTCAAATAGAGTCACAGAGAAGTACAGCACAGAAACAGGTCCTTCAGCTCATCCAGTCCACGTTGAATGCATTTAAACTACAAACTCCAATCGACCTACACCGGGACCATAGCCCTCCATATCCCTACTATCCACTAAATCCATTAAATAAGTCTATTATTTGCCTTATTTTCATTACATGGTTGTAGAAGGGTCATATTTTGCATGGAGGTCAGTGACCAGAGGTGTGCCTCAGGGATCTGTTCTGGGACCCTTACTCTTCGTGATATTTATAAATGACCTGGATGAGGAAGTGGAGGGATGGGTTAGTAAGTCTGCAGATGACACAAAGGTTGGAGGTGTTGTGGATAGTGTGGAGGGCTGTCAGAGGTTGCAGCGGGACATCGATAGGGTGCAAAACTGGGCTGAGAAGTGGCAGATGGAGTTCAACCCAGATAAGTGTGAGGTGGTTCATTTTGGTAGGTCAAATATGATGGCAGAATATAGTATTAATGGTAAGACTCTTGGCAGTGTGGAGGATCAGAGGGATCCTGGGGTCCGAGTCCACAGGACGCTCAAAGCAGCTGCGCAGGTTGACTCTGTGGTTAAGAAGGCATACAGCGTATTGGCCTTCATCAATCGTGGAATTGAGTTTAGGAGCCGAGAGGTAATGTTGCAGCTATATAGGACCCTGGTCAGACCCCACTTGGAGTACTGTGCTCAGTTCTGGTCACCTCACTACAGGAAGGATGTGGAAACCATAGAAAGGGTGCAGAGGAGATTTACAAGGATGTTACCTGGATTGGGGAGCATGCCTTATGAAAACAGGTTGAATGAACTCGGCCTTTTCTCCTTGGAGCAACGGAGGATGAGAGGTGACCTGATAGAGGTGTATAAGATGATGAGAAGCATTGATTGTGTGGATAGTCAGAGACTTTTTCCCAGGGATGAAATGGCTGCCACAAGAGGACACAGGTTTAAGGTGCTGGGGAGTAGGTACAGAGGAGATGTTAGGGGTAAGTTTTTTATGCAGAGAGTGGTGAGTGTGTGGAATGGGCTGCCGGCAACAGTGGTGGAGGCGGATACGATAGGGTCTTTTAAGAGACTTTTGGATAGGTACATGGAGCTTAGAAAAATAGAGGGCTATGGGTAACCCTAGTAATTTCTAAGGTAGGGACATGTTCGGCACAACTTTGTGGGCTGAAGGGCCTGTATTGTGCTGTAGGTTTTCTATGTTTTCTATATTTCTGTTAGTTAGTCTTAAGGGAATTAAGGGTTCTAGGGTAAAGGTAAGTAGGTGGAGATGAGCCATGGTCAGATCAGCCATGATCTTATTGAATGGCGGAGCAGGCTCAATGGGCCAGATGACCTATTCCAGCTATTTCTTATGTTATGTTCTTAATATATATCTTCCTGACATTTCCTGCTGTAACATCATAGAGAAAGTTTGTCACCTATGTAGCATATACTTTGGTGGCAAGAACTGTATTACAAATAGTTGCTTCCAAGAACCATTTGCTTCAGTTTAATACCCACATGACAGATATAACTTGTGATATGAATGCATATACAGCAGGTCTTATTTTCATCAAGCCATAAAAAAATCTGTTTCCTATGTTTGTGAGCACTCTATACTGAATTAACAAGTTGCAGGCACTTACAGACCCCAGCTGATTTGGTAGCACTCTGATCACTGAGGCAGAAACTCTATGGCATGTTCCAGTTCTGCTCTTGAGACTGAAGTACAACATGATTCATTACTGATGAAGAACTGCTTTAACAGATGTGCAGATGATAAACACAAGGGGTTCTGTAGATGCTGGAAATATTGACTGTTTATTCATTTCCATAGATGCCTGACCTGCAGACTTCCTCCAGCATTTTGTGTGTTGTTTTTAAGTATGCAGATGAGGTGACTAACTGTGTCCCAATGTACTCTCCCATGTGGAAATTTTGGAGAGGAGCTCAGTGTTAAACTTGGCACACTAGCCAAAATTAGCCTCTAAATTGACATCACTAATGTAATTATATGAAGGTGATTGTCAATTGTTGGGAGCTTCAATCTGAAATGCTGAAATCTGAAATCTGAATTTTCACTATTCACAGATGCTGCCTGATCTGCTGTGTATGTTTCAATATTTTTTTTGTTATTGTGTGTGGAGCTTTGTTATGTGAAATTGACTCTGGTGTCTCTTACATTGCAACAATGATTCATTAGGTTTAAGGTGCCATGCTAAATCCTGTGGTCCTGATAGGTGTTATAAAATCCAGATGAGTTCCTGAAAATTACCTTCTGTCACATCATTAATCAGATTAATAATCAGGGAAATCATCAACAGCGAGTTTTGCCTCTGGATCCGACCTAGCAGTTACCAAAACTGGAATTATCTTACACCCTGCTGATTTGTTCTTTGGACAAGGTTTAAGGGAAATACTTATTTTTTAAGAAGATCACATTATTGCTGAGAGATTTGAAAGGTCAATTCTCTGATCTCATTCGCACTTTATGTGGGAGCCATGTACCTGTTCTCTATCTGCTTTGTATTCTGTGTTGTGGGTTTCACATGTTTATTATGGTAACTGGCCACATGAGTGGGGCGTGGTAAAGGCAAAGGGAGGAAGTTACGTATCCTTGCTTATTTCAAAGCGGTTTGTGGTTTGGGACTGGCAGAGGTCGTATTTTTTGCTGACCCCTTAACATTGCTGAGTAATGCTTAGCTTACATGGCTATGATTAAGTTCATCGCTTCAAGATTGTATGTTTGCTAGTTACTAATAAAGGATCGAATAAAGGATTCAACTCTTTGGACCAATCATTTCACTGGAGCTAGCGGTGCGTCATGCGAGTATAACAACTTTGTAGCAGTTGTAGGCTAATGACAACTGTTTTGTTTTGGTTTTGCTGCTATACTTCATTTAATTCTCTTTTTACATCATGGTTTATCTGAATGATTGACAAGGAAGGAATAATATTGTTTTAAAGGTGCACATAATCCAAATGACAAGTTCACCATACTGACTTCCTTCATGTGAAAAAGGACTTTTAGGTTAATAAAAGTGAATAAATGAATGCAACTGTTAAAACAATGAATGTACACATTGAAAAGGCCAGCAGACTTACACCCTCTAGCTACAACACAAATTTCTTAGATAAATATTTCATATTTAAATTGAGTCCAACTTGAAAGGAAGGTCTGGTAATTTGGAACTCTCTGCCCACCTTTAGATTTTAGCTTCCAGTCTAGGATTAACATGTTTTGTTAGGTATGTTCACCAAGGTTGCTGGAGCCAACATGGTAATTGGAGGTTAATTGCAGGCTGGCCATGATATAACTGAAAGGTAGTGGAACTTCAAATGTGAAATAAAACCAGAAAACGCTGGAAATACGCAGCAAGTCTGGCATCATCTGTGGAAAGAGTTAACATTTCATGTCAGAGGCTTTTTTTCAGAACCTTAGTGTAAACAGTTTTCTTATTTTTTGCAAAGCTTGCTAAAAGTTAGAGAAACTGGACTTGCAAAATATAGCCAAAATATACTAAAGCTGATCTTGCTGATCTGTGTCCTATAAAATCTAGCATTCATATCAGAAGAAATATTATTAGCAACTAATTTGGACTAACCTGTATTTAAGACTAATGTTCTAAATCAGTGCCACAAAACTCTATGTGATGTTTAACTCAATTCTTATTGCTATGAAACTGGTTGTTAGGAGCAGTGCTCAGATTTATGTATCTAAATCATGTTTTCTGGAACCATAGTAAATTAACCGCTTGATTACCTCTTACAAGCTTAAGCACGGAGCATTGTTATGCAAAGAGAATAGACTGGGTCGTTTACCTATTCATGAAGCTGCATTTTCAGGAGCAACCAAGACATTGGAAATAATAATTCAGAAAGGTTGGTAAAAATGTTATTATAGAAGCATTTGCCTTTACTGCTTTAGCTACTGAATGTAAGCAGCGACTCACATGCTATTTGTTTTTCAAGGTGAGGAACATGGTTACTCTCGTGAAAAACATACTAATTGTCTTGATAAAGGACTGCATACTCCTCTTCATTTGGCTTTACTTGGTGGAAAAATTGAGACAATTAAAACCTGCATTGAAAATGGAGCAAAAATTGATTTACAAGAGGTATGTGTGAACCAAATGAGGACTAACGTGAACAAAATCTAAAAATAAATGTATGTTATGAGTAGGAAAAAGAAATCCTAATTGAGCAGATGAACCGTCAATATTTGAACTAGCATGCAATGTTTGAAGGATAACTCTTCATTAGAACCAGGACGCTCGACAATACGTATTGCACAAGCTGAAACTCATCTTTTATGATTTGTATTGCTCTTGCTGATTTTTTTTCTGAATATTAAGAATCAGATATAAAGAATCAATGTTTGGAAGAACAAGAGGAAGCATTAAGGATTAGAAGTTAATCCAGCAAAAACAATAAATTTAATTGACAGCTGCAGGAAATAAGACAAATGGAGATAAATAACATTGGACAACAGTCCTCAATTTGCTTCCTGAATACTTTTGGGTGCTTTTTTTGGATTTATCTCATTGAAACCTTTCGAATGTTGAAAGCCTAGACAGAGTAGATGTGGAAAGGATGTTCCCCATAGTGGGTGAGTCTAGGACAAGAGGGCACAGCCGCAGAATAGAGGGACGCCCTTTCAAAACAAAGATGCAGAGAAATTTCTTCAGCCAAGGGGTGGTGAATTTGTGGAATTTGTTGCCACATGCAGCTGTGGAGGCCAGGTCATTGGGTGTATTTAAGGCAAAGGTGGATAAATTCTTGATTGGACATGGCATCAAAGGTCACGGGGAGAAGGCCAGGAACTAGGGTTAAGGAGGAGATAGAAAAAAAGGATCGGCCATGATTGAATGGTGGAGCAGACTTGATGGGCCAGATGGCCTAATTCTGCTCTTCTGTCTTATGATCTTATGGTCTTATGGATTTTGGGTTGCTAGTTATGAAAATCACCAGGAAATTTCCCTATCATGCATCCTTTTTTAAAAATCACCTATAATTATTATTTCAGTTCATAATTCAAGTCAAAATAACTGATGCCAAAATTAAGGAAAACATTTTTGTTGGTCCACAAATCAAACAGGTCATCAATGACAGGCAGTTCAAAGAACATCTAGTGAGGCTGGAGAAAATCACATTTAAGGCATTCAAGGATGTTGATGAAAATGCTCTTGGCAACTAGAGAGCACCAAACTACATGCAGCTGGTTGACAACATGCTTCAAGCATACAAAACCATGAAGTGCAACATGTCAGTAAAGATTAAGTCCTTAAGATATAGCAGCAGAATTAAGCCATTCAGCCCTTCAAGTCCTCTCTGCCATTCCATCATGGCTGATCCTGGAACCCATTCAACCCCACACACCTGCCTTCTTGCCAGATCCTTTTATGCCTGACCAATCAGGAAGCTATCAATTTCCACCTTAAGTATACCCACGGACTTGGTCTCCAGTGCAGTCTGTGGCAGAGCATTCCACAGATTCACCACTCCCTGGCTAAAAAAATTCCTCCTTACCTCAGTTCTAAAAGGTTGCCCAGCAATTTTGAGGCTGAGCCCTCTAGTTCTGGATACCCCCACCATAGGAAACATCCTCTCCACATGCACCCTAAGTGGTCCTTTCAACATTCGGTAGGATTCAAGAGATACCCCCCCCCCGCCCCATCCATTCTTCTAAATTTCTGTAACTACAGGCCCAAAACTGCCAAATGCTCCTCATATGTTAACTCCTTCTTTCCCACAATCATCCCTGTGAACCTCCTGTGGATGCTCTCCAAAGACAACACCTCCTTTCTGAGATATGGGGCCCAAAATTGCTGACAATACTCCAAGTACGGCCTGACTAGTGTCTTATAAGGCCTCAGCAGTTTTTCCTTGCTTTTATCTTCTATTCCCCTTGAAATAAATGCCAACATTGCATTTGCCTTCTTTACCACAGACTCAACCTGCAAATTAACCTTCTGAGAGTCTTGCATGAGGACTCCTAAGGTCCTCTGCACCTCTGATGTTTGAATCTTCTCCCCTTTTAGATAATAGTCTGTACTATTGTTCCTTTTACCAAAATGCATTATCATACACTTCCCAACACTGATTTCCATCTGCCACTTATTTGCCTATTCTTCCAATTTGTCTAAGTCCTGTTGTGTTGCCACAAAGCTATCAATTCCATTATCTAAATCATTGACAAATAATGTGAAATGCAACGGTCCTAACACAGATCCCTGAGGAACACCACTAGTCACGACAGCCAACCAGAAAAGGCCCACTTTATTCCCACTCACTGCCTCTTGTCTGTCAGTCATTCTTCTAGCCATTCTATTATCTTTCCTGTCACACCACAGGAGTTTTCCTTGTTAAGCAGCCTCATGTGTGGCACCTTATCAAATGCCTCCTGAAAATCAAGTAAATGATATCCACTGCCTCTCCTTTGGCCACCCTGCTTGTAACTTCCTCGAAGAACTCAAACAGATTTGTCAGGCAAGATTTCCCTAGGCAGAAACCATGTTGACTTTGACTTATTTTATCATTAGTCTCCAAGTACACCCAAACCTCATCCTTAATAATAGACTTTCCCAAGTTAACTGGCCTATAATTTCCTTTCTTTTGCCTTACTCCCTTCCTAAAGAGTGTAGTGTCATTTGCAATCTTCCAGGCCTCTGGGACCATATGAGAATCAAGAGATTCTTGAAAGATCACCACCAATGCATCCGTTATCTCTTCAGCGACCACTTTCAGGACTCTGGGATATAGTCCATCTGGTCCAGGTGACTTATCCACCTTAAGACCTTAAGTGGCCCAGCACTTTTTCCTTTGTAATAGCAATGACATTCACTTCCACTCCCTGACACTCACAGACCTCTGAAACTCAGCTAGTGCCTTCCACAGTGAAGACAGATGCAAAGTACCCATTAATTCATCTGCCATTTCTTTGTCCACTATTACTACCTCACCAACATCACTTTCCAGTGGTCTAATATCAATTCTCACCTCCCGTTTATTCTTTATAACTGAAAAACTTTTAACATCCTGCTTTATAATATCCGCTACTTTGCCCTCATATTTCATATTTTCCCTTCTTATAGCTTTTTTAGTTGCCTTTTGTTGGATTTTAAAAGCTTCCCAATCATCCAATTTCCCACTTGCTTTTGCTACCTTATATTCCCTTTCCTTGGCATTTATGCATTCCTTAACTTCCATTGTCAGCCACGGTTACCTACCCCTGCCATTTGTGAACAACTTCCTCTGTGGGACAGATCTATCCTGTGGCTTGTGACCTACTCCCACAAACTTCAACCACCTCTGCTCTGTCGTCATCCTTGCCAGTATCCTCCTCCAATCCAGCTGGGCAAGCTGCTCTCTCATGCCTCTCCAATTCCATTCATTCCATTGCGATACTGATACATGTGACTTGTGCTCCTTCCTCTCAACTTGCAGTATCAATTATGATCACTGCCTCATAAGAGTTCCTTTATATCATGCTCCCTAATAAGATCTGGGTCATTACACAGCATCCAATCTTAAGATAACTTTTCCGTGAATAGGCTCAAGCACAAGCTGCTCTAAAAAGCCATCTCATAGGTATTCAGCAAATTCCTTCTCTTGTGATCCGACACCAACCTGATTTTCCCAATCCCTTTGCATATTGAACTCCCCTGTTACAACTGTGACACATCCTTTCCAGCTCCCTTTGCAACTTCAACCCCACATCTTGGCCATTATTTGGAGTGTATATATGATTCCTATAATGTTTTTTAACCCTTGCAGTTTCTTAATTCCACCCACAAAGATTCAATATTCTTTGACCCTATGTCACCTCCTTCTACCAACAGAGCCACAGCACCCCCTATGCCTTCCTGCCTGTCCTTTCGATACAAAGTATATCCTTTGATGTTGAGCTCTCAACTATAGCCTTCTTTCAGCCATGACTGAGTGATGTCCACAACATCATACCGACCAATCTCAAATTGCGCCGCAAGTTCGTCCACCTTATTCCCAGTGCTATGCGCATTTGAATACAACACCTTCAGTCCTGTCTTCTTTGCCCTTTTGAATTTTGCCACCTCATTCTACTCCTATCCTCACTGTCGCGTGGCACAGGCAGAAATCCCGAGATCACTACTCTTGACGTCCTGCTTCTCAGCTTCCTTCCTAGCTCCCTGTATTCTGTTTTCAGGACCTCCTTCCCTTTTCTACCCATGTTGCTGGTACGAATATGTACCACAACTTATTGCTGCTCATTCTCCCTCTTCAGGATATTGTGGATACGTTCAGAAACATTGTAGACACTGGCAGCTGGGAAGCAAACTACCATCCACGTTTCTTTTTCGCATCCACTTAATCGTCTATCTATCTCCTTAACTATAGAGTCCTCTGTTACTGCCTCCATCCTCTTTAGTTCCCTACACTGCCGAGCCATGGGGCCAGACTCAATGTCAGAGGCACAGCTGCAGTTGCTTCATCCAGCTAGGTCATCTCCCCCAACAGTACTCAAAATGAAGTGCTCAATGTTGAGGGGGGCAGCCAAAGGGGTGCTCTTCACTATCTGACTTCCTCCCCTCTCTCCCCTGACAATCGCCCATTTATCTGTCTCCTGTAGTCTTGAGTGATCACCTCCCTGTATCTCCCGTCTACTATCTCTTCACTTTCCCTAACAAGCCGAAGGTCATCGAGCTGCAGCTCCAGTTCCTTAACACATCTCTAAGGAGCTGCAGCTCGATGCACCTGGTGCAGATGTGGCCATCGATTCATTTTCTGCATTCCCATTTGGACTTCTTCCCTGCAAGTCGCCGCACTATCAGTGATGAGAATAGTGTAAGGTTTCACCAGAAGATTGTGGTCATGGAGAAATGGTATCAGGGCAACTGGAATCCATCAGTGCTGGCTGATTATTGTTGGACACTTAAGCGAGAAGTCTCAGGTTCTGAGCACAAATGAAAAACATATTTAGCTTAGCTGTACAATTACAAAGCGTCAGCACCGTTATAGAAACATAGAAAATAGGTGCAGGAGTAGGCCATTCGGCCCTTCGAGCCTGCACCGCCATTTATTATGATCATGGCTGATCCTCCAACTCAGAACCCCGCCCCAGCCTTCCCTCCATACCCCCGACCCCCGTAGCCACAAGGGCCATATCTAACTCCCTCTTAAATATAGCCAATGAACTGGCCTCAACTGTTTCCTGTGGCAGAGAATTCCACAGATTCACCACTCTCTGTGTGAAGAAGTTTTTCCTCATCTCGGTCCTAAAAGGCTTCCCCTCTATCCTCAAACTGTGGCCCCTCGTTCTGGACTTCCCCAACATCGGGAACAATCTTCCTGCATCTAGCCTGTCCAACCCCTTTAGGATCTTATACGTTTCAATCAGATCCCCCCTCAATCTTCTAAATTCCAACGAGTACAAGCCCAGTTCATCCAGTCTTTCTTCATATGAAAGTCCTGCCATCCCAGGAATCAATCTGGTGAACCTTCTTTGTACTCCCTCTATGGCAAGGATGTCTTTCCTCAGATTAGGGGACCAAAACTGCACACAATACTCCAGGTGTGGTCTCACCAAGGCCTTGTACAACTGCAGTAGTACCTCCCTGCTCCTGAACTCGAATCCTCTCGCTATAAATGCCAGCATACCATTCGCCTTTTTCATCGCCTGCTGTACCTGCATGCCCACTTTCAATGACTGGTGTATAATGACACCCAGGTCTCGTTGCACCTCCCCTTTTCCTAATCGGCCACCATTCAGATAATAATCTGTTTTCCTGCTTTTGCCACCAAAGTGGATAACTTCACATTTATCCACATTAAATTGCATCTGCCATGAATTTGCCCACTCACCTAACCTATCCAAGTCACCCTGCATCCTCTTTGCATCCTCCTCACAGCTAACACTGCCATCCAGCTTCGTGTCATCCGCAAACTTGGAGATGCTGCATTTAATTCCCTCATCCAAGTCATTAATATATATTGTAAACAACTGGGGTCCCAGCACTGAGCCTTGCGGTACCCCACTAGTCACCGCCTGCCATTCTGAAAAGGTCCCGTTTATTCCCACTCTTTGCTTCCTGTCTGCCAACCAATTCTCCACGCACATCAATACCTTACCCCCAATACCATGTGCTTTAAGTTTGCACACTAATCTCCTGTGTGGAACCTTGTCAAAAGCCTTTTGAAAATCCAAATATACCACATCCACTGGTTCTCCGCTATCCACTCTACTAGTTACATCCTCAAAAAATTCTACGAGATTCGTCAGACATGATTTTCCTTTCACAAATCCATGCTGACTTTGTCCAATCATTTCACCGCTTTCCAAATGTGCTGTTATCACATCCTTGATAACTGACTCCAGCAGTTTCCCCACCACCGACGTTAGGCTAACCGGTCTATAATTCCCCGGTTTCTCTCTCCCTCCTTTTTTAAAAAGTGGAGTTACATTAGCCACCCTCCAATCCTCAGGAACTAGTCCAGAATCTAACGAGTTTTGAAAAATTATCACTAATGCATCCACTATTTCTTGGGCTACTTCTTTAAGCACTCTAGAATGCAGACCATCTGGCCCTGGGGATTTATCTGCCTTCAATCCCTTCAATTTACCTAACACCACTTCCCTACTAACATGTATTTCGCTCAGTTCCTCCATCCCACTGGACCCTCTGTCCCCTACTATTTCTGGAAGATTATTTATGTCCTCCTTAGTGAAGACAGAACCAAAGTAATTATTCAATTGGTCTGCCATGTCCTTGCTCCCCATAATCAATTCACCTGTTTCTGTCTGCAGGGGACCTACATTTGTCTTTACCAGTCTTTTCCTTTTTACATATCTATAAAAGCTTGTACAGTCCGTTTTTAAGTTCCCTGCCAGTTTTCTCTCATAATCCTTTTTCCCCTTCCTAATTAAGCCCTTTGTCCTCCTCTGCTGAACTCTGAATTTCTCCCAGTCCTCAGGTGAGCCACTTTCTCTGGCTAATTTGTATGCTTCTTTGGAATTGATACTATCCCTAATTTCTCTTGTCAGCCACGGGTGCACTACCTTGCTTGATTTATTCTTTTGCCAAACTGGGATGAACAATTGTTGTAGTTCATCCATGCAACCTTTAAATGCTTGCCATTGCATATCCACCGTCAATCCTTTAAGTGTCATTTGCCAGTCTATCTTAGCTAATTCACGTCTCATACCTTCAAAGTTACCCCTCTTTGAGTTCAGAACCTTTGTTTCTGAATTAACTATGTCACTTTCCATCTTAATGAAGAATTCCACCATATTATGGTCACTCTTACCCAAGGGGCCTCTCACGACAAGATCGCTAATTAACCCTTCCTCATTGCTCAAAACCCAGTCCAGAATAGCCTGCTCTCTAGTTGATTCCTTGACATGTTGGTTCAAAAAACCATCCCGCATACATTCCAAGAAATCCTCTTCCTCAGCACCTTTACCAATTTGGTTCACCCAATCTACATGTAGATTGAAGTCACCCATTATAACTGCTGTTCCTTTATTGCACACATTTCTAATTTCCTGTTTAATACCATCTCCGACCTCACTACTACTGTTAGGTGGCCTGTACACAACTCCCACCAGCGTCTTCTGCCCCTTAGTGTTACGCAGCTCTACCCATATCGATTCCACATCTTCCCGGCTTATGTCCTTCCTTTCTATTGCGTTAATCTCTCCTTTAACCAGCAACGCCACCCCACCTCCCCTTCCTTCATGTCTATCCCTCCTGAATATTGAATATCCCTGAATGCATTAAATTCAATAAAAGTTAATTTCTTTTTTATCCAAATTCCTATGTGATGCAAGTATTCTAAAATTACATTTGTGTTCAGCTTCAAGTGGTCTATCATAAACAAAACATTTCTGAGGAAGCAACACTTCCAGAAAAAATTGTTGTCCAGTGTAATCAACAAAGATTTATGAATGAGAGAAAATGCAAGATTATGAAATTTAATTTCATACAGTACATGTATTACTCCAAATTTGCCACAATTGTAAAATGGTGGCATAATCCTGTTTTTATGGATAAGGTGTCAACGTTAAGCCAGCTGAAGGAGAACAGTTATAAGGAATATCCTGAGTTATCTGTTCAGTGTAGATTGTAATGTAACTGTGGGGAAGAGTGCATCAATTAGTGTAATAGAAGTGCAAGAGGAAATTTCAATGAAACACTTCTCCAGAAAGACCCCAGATACATACATAACTGCTAGTCTTCTTACATGATAACACATTAATTGCTTGTGAAAAACCTGGAAGATGGAGAGAGAAACTGATTAATCTTATTATTCAACATGTTTCTCATGGGAACCTATACAAAAGTGTGGCAATTGTGCAAGAGAAAGTTTCCCAGAAAAGTGAGTAATATTCCTTTCCTGAATGGTGTTCCTATTACTGGTCAGAAAACACCATGTGATAGAAAAATTGCTTTAATGAAGGAATGTGAAAATTCCACTGGAGTGGAAAAGCTTGTATAAAAATATTATTAGATGAAGATTGATTAGGGCTCGAAATAAATATGAAGAAATATGAAGGAGATATTTCAAAGAATATGGAATTTGAAGGTGTGCTGTGCAAATTATATAATCACAGTTCCTTGAAACATTTCAAAATTCATTAATAGCTTTTGAAGTAAGATGACAAGAAGGTCACAAAATAAGTAATTTTTTTGGCAACATTAACTTTAGGTTGAAATTTGACTCAGTTATAATCTTTCACCACGGAGACTGCCTTATCAGCCTGTAGTTATTTTCTTCTATGAAGGGATGGGGAAGAGCATAGTGTTGGAGGAAGGATGCATAGTTGTAGCTTCCTGTAAACTAGGCACTGACGTAAACAGGCTGCTGAATGGCGTCACAAAATTGAGCATGCTCAAGAATTGAATCCTTTCTAGTTTACATAGATTAGGATGATCAATGCATTATGGATGTCATTGATAGGACATTTCTACATATGGAAGTCAGCAACCCCATGATGAACTGAACGTCTCATGTGCTATTATGCATTTTCAGTAGTCAGTTTTCTGTTCCTTGTTTAATGTTGCAAAGATATTTTTTAAATGTCTGAGATTTAAAAATTTGTTTAGTGAACTAATCTTTCAGTTGCACACAGTTTGATTAGGGTGAGTCTGTGGTATCTGAATAAAGCAAAGGAATTGCCTCAGTAACTGTAAAATAAGAAGAAAACATATTTTAAAACTCTGGAAATAATTAAACGTAATTTCTTCAGCCTTACACTATTCTCTTGCATTTGGATTAGATGATGTGAAATCTAATCTGCTGCTTTTCCTGAAGTGCAGGAAAGACAGAGAAGCAGGAAGTTTGTCACACAGTGCCACTGGGTGGTAGAAGTCAGTACATACGTGAGCATTTTGCGGAGCTTGGCAGGTGAATGGTGGATAGCTTTAAACTGGGGCTCCGAACCTTTACTATGCAGAGGAAGAGCAGCAGTTGAAGGGTTAAGTGGTCAGTCAGCTAGTAGCAATCTGAAATCATACAAGTAATGGAAATTACTTCCAAGCATATTTCCATTGGAAAGTGATCCAGCACTGTGAGTATATCAGTAATACCGATGAAGTTTTTCCTCATAAATGATTTTCCATAATTGCTTAAAGTTTAAAGTTATTAAACTTCGTAACAGAATCAACATTATTTCTCTTTCTTATTAGCAGAAGGATAAATCAACTCCCCTTCACTTTGCCTGCTTGCAGGGGGCTTTTGAGGCTGTCAAGTTCATGCTTTCTAAGTACAAAGGAGAGAAAAACATACTTCATATTTTGGATGGTATTAAACAAACACCACTACACAAGTAAGATAAGACTAACTTAAAAGTGACTGTGCCTAGTTAAAGAATTCAATCTGTTCAATAACTTATGAGTGTCATTACAGATTTTTAATGAATAATGTGTATTTTTTTTTAACCTGAAGGGCTGCCACATATGATTCCTCAGAGCTAGTGGAGTACTTAATTGAACAGGTATTCTATCATCATTCGTCTAAACAATTACAAACGATAACTTTAATGAGCTCTATTCTGGATAGAGAATTAGATGAAAAATATTCTAAGAGCAAGGTAACCTTTCAAAAATGTGCCCCAGTGTCTGAGTCTAAATGAATCAACTATCAAGATAAACAAAGTGATTTCCTGTCTACGATGAATATCATGATCTTAGCTGCTCATATGATGTAAGTTTAACAATTAACTTCTATGGCCATAGATTTGGTGGCCAGAATTTGGTGGATTTCATGATCCAGTTAGGACTGGATGTACAAGATGAGAAGCATAGATCAAATGGATAATCAGAGACTTTTTTCCCCAGTGGCAAATAGAGGAGGCATAATTTTAAGTCGTTTGGAGCAAAGTATCAGCGGGATGTCAGAGGTACACAGAGATACATGAGTGGCATGGAACATCCTGCCAGCGTTAGTGGTAGAGGCAGGGCATTATGGACAT
This sequence comes from Mobula hypostoma, assembly GCF_963921235.1. Lineage (NCBI taxonomy): Eukaryota > Metazoa > Chordata > Chondrichthyes > Myliobatiformes > Myliobatidae > Mobula > Mobula hypostoma. The sequence goes on along the minus strand of NC_086097.1, from coordinate 222,047,831 downwards.
ATAGGAAAGTCTTAGATTGGCACACGGATGATAGGAAAATGGAGGCCTATATTGGAGGGATGGGTTAGATTGATCTTGGAATAGGTTAGAAGATCGGCACAATATCGTGTGTCGAAGATCCTGCACTGTGCTGTAATGTCCTATGTTCACGTCCATGCCTGGATATTAATGTTTATGATAATCATGTGAGAAAAGGATCATTTTAGCTCATTCCCCACACCACTGCACAGTGTTCTTGAGTAAAACCTCAGAGAGTGGTGCAGTGCTACCTTTTGGATGATATATTCATGTGAGATCGATGTGGAAGATGCAAGGCAGTTGTCAAAGAAGCAAATGTTACCCCTTCAGCTACACCACTAAAACAGAATTACTGATCATCATCACTTTGTTCTCTTAAGTGTCCTTGATCTGTACAAGTCAGTGCTGCTTCTCCTAAATGCAATAATGGCTAAACTTTAAAAATAAATTTGAAAATTGACCATAGATACCAGAAATCTGAAATGAGAATAGAAAATGATGAAAATGTTCATTATGTAAAGCAACTGCTATAGAAAGTGAAACACTAAGATGAAGGGTTGCAGAATTGAAATGTAGATTGTTTCTCCTTCCCACAGATGATACCTAACCTGTTGAGTGTTTCAGACATTTAGTGATTTTATTTTAAACTTTAGAAGTACTTCTTTCATTTCTTACAAATTCTAAAGCCATTAACTAGGCTATTTTGAGCAAGGGAAGCATATTTCCAGCAAGATACTCAAGCAGAACATATTTGTAAAGTCATTGGTTTATGTGCAAGTAAAAGAATACTAATTAATTCATGTGCAAGTAATTTTGGGGCTCTTTTAATTCCAGGGAGCGGATATGAATATGACTGACAGTGAATCTCGCACCCCACTTTTGTGGGCAACTTCACATGGAGCCTGGAATACAGTGAAAACTCTGGTGAAGAGAGGTCAGCTGCCTCTATTGTCCATTTCTTACAGCATTAGACTGATTTCTGCTGTTTTGTTATGTTTTCATGTGGCTGGATAGCAGTTTATCAAAACTTTATGAATTAACAGGAATCTTAATGCTGGATTTCTATAACCAGGGAGAGGCAGTAGCCTTCCACAAAAAAAATTCCTCTCATAACTTGAGCTGTTAATGGCAGATCTTTTTTCAGTCAAGTGTTGTTGGGCTATTTCTCATCCAAATAATGGGTGAGAATAATCTATATCCAAATAATGGGTGAGAATAATCTATATCCAAATAATGGGTGGCATAGTCTTGTCACAATCATTGTCCTTCAGAAACAGGATCTATTCTATTCTTTGCAAATTACATGCTTTTCCCTTTGCCTTTGCATGCTTTCTTGCCTTTGGATTTCCAAGACTACGATTAAGCTTGCAGAATGTTTGGTTCTGTATCATGGTAAATTCTGTTCTGAATACTTCCACATGAGCTTCAATTGTTTCACCAGAGAATCATTTCTCTGGTTTACTGTGGATAATCTGTCTCATCAGTAGAAGTCAGGTTAATGTGAAGCTAAAGAACTGGAAGTTCTCACACATTAAAAAGATGTGCTAATATGGAACTACATGGGAGACTTGTGACTTTTTATTGCATTTCCAAAACTAGGACAAATGCATATTTGTGTGTCATGCATGTGGTAACCTGCATTTGCCATCACTGCATGGTAAACATTTGTTACTGAGACATTGCTGTGTGTCTGGTGCAGTTTTCTATTAGCATCAGATGCTCCAGCTCTTAAAGTCACCTGACAACCAGCTTCACTCATGCTAAAGAAGTGCACTCACAAGCCAAGCTTTCTAGGGCCAGAGATACGTCAAATGTTCCTTACAGATCTTCTGCACTTAGTAAGGGAGCAGACTTCTGTTAGTAATTGTGCCACCATTGAGGTAATTGATTTGGAATTGTATATTATGGATTTTTGCTATTGTAAGAATCATTCCATAACTTTTTAATATAACTAATAATATTTATAACTTGTATAACAATCTCTTTTCTTAGGTGCTAATGTAAAAATTAAGAATAATATGCAATGCAACTTCCTTCATTTAACTGTCCTGCAACCAAAAGGGTTACAAAACCTCAGTGAAGAAATACTTCAGGTAAATGATTATTTGTGCTTCTACATGGACAGCTTTTGGAATTCTCACTATTTTTCCATAATTATTAAAAATTGAGCTAGAAACTGAAAATTCAAACCCAGTTTGTTCTAAGGTAACAAGTTTGGGGAGAAAGGTTTATCAGCAATTTTGACACACTTAAACAAACATTTTGTGGGTCTATTCATTTCTAATCTATTTACCATTTTATCTTTTGTGTATTCTTTTGCAGTCCGTAGAAGTGCGTGAGCTCTTGAATGACAAAGATATTAATGGCTGTACTCCGTTGCACTATGTGTGTAAACAGGGTTTAACAGACTCTGTAGTTAAAATGTTGGCACTAAATGTATCTCTTCACTTGAAAGCAACAGACAAAAGATCATCACTGCATTTTGCAGCAAGGTAGGTTAGCTCGCAAATCTCAAATGTATTGCTTTGATTGTAAGATTTAGCTTCTTTATATGTCTGAGCCTCCATTGGTCAGGATCTACCAAGGATATTGCATCCTATCGGTCTAGATACACAAGCCAAACCTTGCAATGGAGAGCAAGCTGTTGCCCATGTAACAAGCTCACCCTCTCTATGCATCTGATGAACCAAAAATAATGATAGAGAACAGTGCAGTTTGGAACTACCAGCACCACGGAAGTTGCCAGTTAGTATTGAACTCAACATAGGACTGCCCTAGGGACTTCAGATCTGGATTTTTCCCTTGGGATTTACTCCTGAAGTATCCCCCATTGTTGGGTGTAGCCACAAGGCAGTGCAGGTTTGAGATCAGAGTTTTCCTTCTTCTAGATGAGCTGCCAAACAGGGCTGACGAGCCCATCTGCATGAAGTGACTGGCTTTAAGGCGCTAGTAGCCCAACTTTGCCCCCTTCTCCTGTCAGTAGAAATGGTTCCACTGGGCTTAGTAGCTAGGCTACACATGAAAACCAGGAGCTGGACTTGGTTGTCTGAGGCTATTTGAGATTGCATGCCATTGGGAGCATTTAGTAGGTAGTGGGAGCTTATCCCCATTACCACCTCTGACTATAACAACCTTAAGGTTGTGTATATGTAGGCTGCAATAAATTTAAATACTTTGGAAATAAATGCTTCTCTTTGGTGAGCATTAAAGATTCCATGGTGTTTTTTCGAAGTGTCCTTTAGTTCCTGTATCCCTCAGTTAGCAAACAAATTAGGAACAGGAGTAAGCCACTCAGCCCATCTTGTCTGCTTGATTATTTAGTCAATTATTTCATTTTTTGTCACATGTATCAAGGTACCGTGCAAAACTTGCCTTGCATACCTTTCAAACAGATGGATTCATTACAACAGTGCTTTGAGGTAGTACAAGGGAAAGCAATGACAGAGCGCAGAGTAACGTGTTGCAGTTACACAGAAAGTGTAGTGCAGGCAGCTGATAAGGTACAAGGTTATAACAAGGTAGATTGAGGTCAAGATTCCCTTTTATTGTACTGAGGAAAACATTCCATGGGACAGAAGTTTTCCTTTGGCTGGTGGTACATGTTTCAGGCCATTGTACCTTCTGCTCAATGGGAGGAGGAGAAGAAAGACGGTCTTAGATGGGTGGTGTCTGCTTACAATAACTGTTTTATTGAGGTAATAAGAATTACAGGCAGTGTCCACAGCTCTCTGCACATTATTGCAGTCACGAAGAGTGCAGTTGTCATAATAAGCCATGGCACATTTGGATAGGATACTTTTTATGGTGCTTTGATAAAAATTGATGAGGGTCAAAGGGGACATGCAAAATTTCTTTGGATTCCTGAGGAAGTGGGGGCACTGGCGAGCTTTCTTAGCCATGTCTTCAACATAGTTGGACCAGGACTGGCTTTGGTGATGTTCACCCCCAGGAATTTGAAACTCTTGACCCATTCAATACTGTTGATGTAACCAGGAGCACGAGCATTCACGGAACCAATGACCAGGGAACTGAGACTTGTATTCCACAATCCCACCTAACTCCATAATTTTTTTTGTCCGCTTGCACAACAAGAATCAAACTCCACCTTAAAAACATTCAAAGTTTCCACTGCATTTCAAGGAAAATAGTTGCAAAGAGCCACAACCCTCTGAGAGAAAGAAAGATAACATCAACCCCGTTTTAAATGGCAACTCCTCCTTCCCAATCAGCAACCTCGAAGTTTAGTTTCTTCTTAGCTTAGATAAAATAGACTCTTGACCTTATTTCCTACATGCACTGCACTTTCTCTGTAACTGTAATGCTCTCAGTGTTCACCCTGTCAGGATTTCCCAGGATCTTTATGCGTCAGTCATAGTGGCTGTCACATTTTTCAGGTAAGTTAGATACAAACCTGGTCTGTCTAACGTTTCCTCATAATACAAGCCACTTATATTCTAGATTCTATACTTGCAGCACCTTTTCAGCTTTCGTTGAAAATTTCTGCTTAAGAGCTTTGGTATTATTCCAAGACATATGAACTTTTCCATCATGGAAAAAATGACTTCTGAGATTAAAGTCTCTGGGTTCAGACAAAAGTATGCAAAGAGACAAAGGCAATGAACCGGGGGGTGGGTCAGCACATGAGGGGGATGCAGGTGCTGTCTGGAAGAAGGATCTGGGCCAGGAGGGATTGGGTGAAGTTCTTCAATGAAGAATTGGTTCTGGAAATGGGGCAGGAAGAGATCTTAAACTGGGTTTAGAGTTTGTATTCAGGAGGAGCTAAACTTGCTTTGGGGTGATCTGTAAGGAAAAAGTCATTTTTGAAAATGTCTCCTGTTACTGTGTTTACGATTTTCTGGGGGAATGCATTATAGTTGTCCAGCTGGAAAATTGTTTTCTTGCTTTGCTGCTAAAGAAGATAGCTGGGAGTAGAATGGAGTTGTGGAGAACATGAGATGGGGATCAAGAGCTTGAGATGGTGAAGTGGTCATGATTTCAGTGAATCATATGTCAGGACCTGAGATCTTGGTCATTAGAGCGTTTCACTACGGGGATATCAACATCAGAGGGTTGGGGGATTTAAGGGGTCCAATGAGTGGGGAATTAGAAGATTGGAAGTGGGTAGAGAGAGAGAGAGAGGGAATGACTTTAATATGGGTGAGAGTAGGGGGAGTTATTTTTAATGTGGGGATTTCGAGTGGTGTGAGTTTCAGATTGGTTGGCAATGACATTGGGAGAGATGATGGGGTCAGAAGAGTCAAGGAGACCTATGTCATTCCACTTATGAAAAGTAAGTATTATAGTTCCTCATATGACATTCTTCAATATAGTGCGGGGTGGCACAATAGAGCAGTGATTAGAACTATGCTTTACAGTACCAGTGACCTGGATTCAATTCACGCCACTGGACTTTGTACGTTCTCCTCGTGACAGTGAGAGTTTCCTTGGTGTGCGCCCGCTTTCTCCCACAGTCCAAAGACATACCAGTTGGTAGGTTAATTAGTCACTGTAAATCATCCGGTGACAAGGCTGGGGTTAAATCAGGGGTTGCTGGATGGCGTGGTTTGAAGGAACAGAAGGGCCAATTCTGCCCCTTATCTCAAAATATAAATCAAAGTAAAAGTCAAACCCACTGACACCAATATACATGTAATTCCAGTTGTGGCCGGCTCAATACATGCAAATTGCTGCTGCAGGCTATAAATGACTCCAAACTACTGAACGAAGGGGATGAGAAAGGAATGACGCCACTGCTGTTGGCGGCACAGAATGGGCACACCGACGTGGTGCAGCTGCTCCTCAGGAAAGGAGCTCTCCTCATGTGGTGAGTGGTGAGGCGACGTCATGTTTTCATTCTCTACCACACTGACTATTGACGAAAATGAGAAAGGAAAGACTTCTCACTTCTTTCACTTTCTTGCTAAACTTCATAAAATTTGCCATTGATTGGATTAGATCACTTTCTCATTATTTGTACTCAGAATGGGTTTTCTCTATTCTCTCCATGTAACATACAGTGAAACAATCCTCACTTCAAACAAATGCAGCTCGCTATTCTAATGTAAACCTTTATTTTCTTCTTACTCTTACTACCTGTCTATGTTTCCTCCTGCCATTCTTTTTCCTTACTGTCCCTGACCCACTTCAGCAAAATTACACAGACTTAACCAGTTTAATCTGATCTCATCTGCCATGTGATTTCCCTCTATCAGAAATTCCCTTTGCTCTTCCTGTCACACAGTAAAATGTCTTTCTCTTTATCAGGCCTGCTGAAGGGTCCCTTATTTAAAATTCCAACTGTTTCCCTTTTTACAGATGCTTCCCGACCCCCTTATCTTAGTATTTCCTGTTTTACATCAGATCTATATCATCTGCAGTTCTTCCCAATGTTCACATATTTCTTTACCTGCGCCAGCTTTCACTCAGATTTCTCTTGGTAAACGTTAATGCCCATGCAGAACAGTTCATGTTTCGAGGCAGTGTTACTCCAAAATTCTTGGAGGAGGATTTTTTCTAATACCTGGATAATAAATCAGACATGATGGAATGATAGAGCTGGCTATGTGGGCCAAATGAGCTAATTCTGCTACTACGTCTTAAGGTTTTATAATTTGATGCCTGCCCTATTGCTGGAGAGTCTTATTCAATAGCTGCCATTTTGTTTCAGAATCAGATTTCTACAGCACTGCGGATTATCTTTCGCCTACTGCTCTCCACCACCTCCCTGAGATAGTTCTGGTTTGTTTTCATTCCTCTAACTTCTAAGTTCCCTGTTTTTTTTTTAGTTAACTATTTGTCAGATTCCCTTTTGAAATGTGTTATAGATTCTGCTCTAGTTTATTGCTTCTGATATGACCTGTATGCATTAAGAGATCTGTCTTTTAATGATAATTTTTTTAGACACTGGACTGGCAGTTCCCACTTGACCTAGCTATAGCTGGAACCTCATGTAACTACTGAGCTAGTAGAACAGGCAGGTTCTGGATCTCTTTAAGGCAGGCGATCAGACAACATAGTACAAAGTTATAACAAATTTTATCAACAAACAGAGAGAGGCAAGTCTGATTTCAAATAAAATACAGCGTCGGAGTTACCATCAGGTCAAATAAAATGCAATAGTACTATCTTTAGCTTATGGCTCATACAAGACTGAAGTCTCATCTGTCCATCACAGTGTGAAATAAAATGCATCAAAAGGAACTGCAAACCTCACGTGGGTACACAAGGTCACTGAAATAAGTCAACCAAGAGGATCAGCAATGCTACCACTCACCTTCCACAATGGACTAGACACTGGCCCAAGCACCTTTAAGGCAACCTGGAGAGAAAGGTCCCACACTATTTTCCTTCCAGCTGGAAGCAACAGGCACAATTCTCGATTCCACCTGCCGACAGTCATACTGCCATTGTAAGATTACAGAGGAGAGAATGGGAGTAAGGATCCAAAATTTCCATGGGTCTCTAAAATTTAGGGAAATAATATGAGTGAAGAAAGGAGGGTGATGTTATCACTGGCAGTACGGTCTGAAACATGCAAAATGTTGGCCTGTCTACTTGTGCCATAATCTACCGACATGTTTCTATTGCAGGATATAGTAAATTCATTAAAGGGAAACACTAACGTAGACATCATTATTATGTGCTGCACCGTATGACTATGAATGCTCTTGACAAACTTTTCTACTGAAGTAGTTTGCAATTGCCTTCTCCTGGGCGGTATCTTTATGAGATGGGTGACCCCAGCCATTATCAACACTTCCCAGACTGTCTGGCTGATGTCAGTGGTCGCACAACCAGGACTTGTGATACATACCAGCTGCTCATATGACCATCCATCACCTGCTCTCATGGTTTCATGTAGTGCCCGGTCAGAGATCTGGCTCATGCAATCACAGGAACTGATAGGTTAATACATGGTCAGGCTAAGGACAGCATAATGAGCTCTGCCTTAGAAGTAGTACTCAAGAACATGCAGTAGTTTCAAACCATTCCAGCAGTGAAGCAACTGTATGAAGATGAAGATGAAGATGAAGACTAAGGGGATGTAGATCATTTGTGCCTTTTGTGGCACATGTGATCATGTGGCAACATAGATAATGATTAGACCATACCATGTAGGAGCAGAATTAGGCCATTTGGCCCATCAAGTCTGTTTCACCATTTCATCATGGCTGATCAATTATCCTCTCAGCCGGAATCTGCTGCCTTCTCCCTGTATCCCTTCACGGGATCCCTTCATTAATCAGGAATCTATCAAACTCTGCCTTGAATGTACTTGACCTCCACAGTCACATGTGGTGACGAATTCTACTGATTCACCATTCTCTGGCTCAAGAAATTTTTCCTCATCTCTGCTGGAAATAGACGTCCCTCTGTTCTGAGGCTGTGTCCTCTGATCCTAGGCTCCCCCACCATAGGTAACATCCTCTCCACATCACACTCTATTGAGGCCTTTCAACAGTCAGTAGGTTTCAATGAGATTTGCACCCCCCCCCCCATTCTTCTAAATTCCAGCGAGTACCGGCCCAGAGCCATCAAACACTCCTCATATAATAAGCCTTTCAATCCCAGAAGCTGCTTTGAACCCTCTCCAATGTCAGCACGGCCTTTCTTCTAATACTGTTCACTGTGACGGCATTTTTGTGAGCAGTGCCATTCAGCAAATGGTGTGCCATAGATCCTGCATGTATTATGTAAGGACATAGTGAGGAAGCAGTGAGCGACTGTAGATGGACATCTGCTTGTACATGCAGCAGCTTATACTGATGGAAGCGGATTGGCTCAAGGCACTGCACATTGACTGTAATACTGGAACTCTTGAGGACCTACAGAAGCACTTTGCAAAATGCTTTGTTCCCATGTCCAACATTGTTGGATGCTACACTCACATTTGTTTTTCTCTGGAGTCAAGCACAATTAATATCATTCGAGTCCACTTCCTCGTGATCTTAAACAACATCTGATGGAAGAATAGCACAAGGTGGAACACAATGGTGCTGCTGAAGATTCAACATACTGATTGGTTGACCTCATTAGTGATGGTCAGAAAGGGAAGTGACATGGGGCGCTCATGATCAGCAGGCCAGGCAGCATCCGTAAGGAGGGAAACAGTTACTGCTTCAGATATAGAAAATTTCTGAGCTCCTGCTGTGTAAGCAGGACTGCAGACCAGAGCGACCACTGTTCTTTTGTAAATATTGAGGCATATTGTCCTCTTTCAGCTGGGTCTGGAGCATTTCCTCATGCTGGTTGATAACCACTCAAAGGGATTACAATTATCAGATCCCATATGTGTACAGAATGGACAATACAAGTTCTATAACTCATGGCAAAGGTTTCTGACACACCAGATCAGCTCACTTTACTCTAATAGAATATGGCATTGCTTAATTTTTCTATACTACCCAAAATCTAGTTGGACAGATAAATAAGCTTTTACTTTATTTTTCGATCCATTGAAGTGACTACAAGTGTTGGACAGCTTTACATTATGCTGCCTTTGGAGGATATTCGCGAACAATGGAAGTATTATTACAGTGTAATATATCACTTCTTGACCAGGTGGATGAAAAAGGAGTGAGTGAATATGTTTTATTTATTTTCATTTAGACCATGCTACTTAGTTTTTGTTGTTGGGTAAAACCACAATATGTTACTTGTGCAACTTTGGTGCTTAGTAAACCAAAGTACTTTTTTAATAGAATTTTCTGTTCACATATCCAAGGCCCTATTGACCTAACCTTCTGTTTAACAAATGAAGCTCTCATTTTTCCCTTGCCACACCATTCCTGGTCCTACTCAACCCTCTCTACTGCCTTAAACTTCACCATCTTCATTAATTTCATGTTGCCAGCTACCCTCAGAGCAGATTAAGCCAATAAAAAGATAACACCTTTATTAGAGAGAGAGGCCATTAATTGACCAAGTAAACATAAAGTAAAATCAGCAAAGTCTCCACACAGACTTCTTTTGATTGGATAACACTGATTCACTGTGGGCACTAATAACCAAGCGCTTATGAAAAAACTCCATCTGTATTTCTAGTTTAAAGGAAAATGCAGTTTTGTAATATGTATCTGTGGCAGGATGGGACAGGAGGTTGAAATTAGGTAAAGTCTGAATCTGAGGCCTCCGTCGGCCAGAGTTGAACATGGATATTGCGCCTTAGCTGTCTAGATACGCAAGCCAGGGCAGTACGATATGGAGAGCAAGCTGTTGCCCATGTAGCAAGCTCCCCCTCTCCACACTTCTGATGAATCCAAAGGAATGGCAGAGACCAACACAGTTTGGTACCAGCAGTGTCGCAGGAGTTGCTAGTCAGCGTTGAACTCAATATAGGTCTGCCTTAGGGACTCCAGCTCCGGGTTTTTCCCTCTGGGTTTACTCCCGAAGCCTTCCCCATGTGTGGGAACAGCTGCAAGGCAGCGGAGGTTCGAGGCTAGAGATTTCCTTCTCCTAGACGAGCTGCTGATGAGCCCCATCCACCCAAAGCAACTTATTTTAAGATGCCAGTAACCCGCCTTTGCCCCTTCTCCTGTCAGTAGAAATGGTTCCACCGGGCTTAGTAGCTAAGCCACACGTGAAGGCCAGGACCTGGTTGTCAAAGGCTACTTGAGGTGCACACCATTGGGAGCTTGTCCCCACTACCAACCCCGGCTATAACAACCTTAAGGAATATGGTATTTAACAAATATATTGTGTTAAGATACATCAGATAGCTATAATGCGATCTATAGTGCTACATGTTGAAATACAGGGAGAAATTTTAACTCATCCTTTCAGATATGAATGGGGTGGGAGGAGAGTTGAATATGGTCATCAGTTCAACTTAGTTCATTGTAATTAAAACTTTAACCATGCTGATTAGCCATTGACTGATGGTGTGATTTTTAGCTGATTAAAAATGTAAAAGAACTCACAATGCCACTAATACTGATAGTGAGGAAAACGTCTGTAATTTTGTGTGCAAGTGAGAGAGCTTTTTGTTGGTTAATCTTCAATCATCTTTCATTGTCATTCAGCCATTCCAAAAGGTATAGAAAAGATTGCAGTTTTCACATTGTACTTGGTCAGATAGAAGTCATCAGTATTTTATAAAGATAGTTAATCATTACACTGGTACAGATGGCATTGTATTTTTTCTTGTACTATTAAAGTAATTCTCAAAAACCTTCTTTATTATTCATTCCAAAGAATACGGCTCTCCACTTGGCGGCAAAAGGAGGTCATAATGGTGCAGTGCGCCTCTTGCTAGCCAGGGGAGCTGCAATTACCCTGAACAAGAATGAAGCTTCCTTTTTTCATGAAGCAATTCGCAATAAAAGAAAGGACACCAGTTTAGTTATTATCCAAAGTGAAAGGTACGAATGTGATATTTCACTTATTGCTGTGCTTGTGCAAGCTTTTGAAACAATTTATTATCAAAATATTTAGTTTAAGTATCATCCCTACAAAAAAGGCAAAATTAAGTGTGTCAGTGCTTGCCAAATTATCAGTTATTAAATATACATCCATCAGTTGTTAAATATACATCCAGAGAGTTCTTCCACAATAGGCCTTTGTAGCAATAAGGAGGTGAGAGAATGCAGGCAATAAGGCCTACTGTGTGCAGCAAAAGGAGAGCAGGTGACGTGCCACACAAAGATTAGTTACTTCAAAGTTCTGCTGGACCGTTGATGTGCCACTGTCAGCTGTTGCTCTATGATTGTTTTGCAGAGTGTGAACAAAACAATGTTCAAACGTGAGGGTTAGGTGGAAAAAGAAAAGGCGAGTTCCGCTGTGTATGGCCTCCAGATCGAGCATACTCAGTGCTGTTTGCCATCTCTCTGCCAATGATATTGCTCGTGCGTGCTTTTGTTGTCGGAGTTTGTGAGGTGGCGACACTATCCTCTCCTGTTAGAGGGATCACTCAGATTCTCATAGTCAAAGAGTCATGAACAGACTATGACTCAATCATTTTGCTACCAAATCCACACTATTGACTCCCTATTCTGTGCCAAAATATTACGGGAGTGAAGTGGGAGTGGGAAATGTGAAGAGATTTTAAGGCACTTCAGCAATGTATGTGACTCTGGGTAGACAATATTTAACGTAAAAACCCCTGGGATTACAAACACAAGTGAAGATGCAGAGGAGACTTGACAATTTCGGTTTAAACAAAGATCTTGCAAGAATGAGTAGATGAGACTCAGAATGCAGTTAGATAATTCACTGCAGGGAATGGAACAATACCAAGCTCAGAATAATTAATTCAAAGGCACATATAACAGACAGAATGGTTTGCCGTGGGATTCACTTTTTGAGTTTTGTTATCTTTTCTCATTTTAGATTTGATGAAGCTGTACAAGCCTTTGTACATGGTTCCTCTATGCAATGCCCGATACTGGAAATGATTGAACATCTCCCAGAAGCCTTTGCTGTAAGTCAGCTTTTGGAATAATCTTGAGACATTGCATTATTCTTTAGACTGCTCAATGATTTTATCAAATCACTTGAAATATTCTTGTAATGTGACTTAAGCACTCTTTCTGTTTGTACGCGTCCATAGAAAAGGCTGCTCCAAAATAAGTCTAATCTGCCGCAAGCTTTTATTAACTTTGGCCTTTTAGTGCTTCTGTGGGTTTTAAATTGACAAAACATCTGAAATTGAATTGAATGCAAATTGAAACATTTTTGGGATTTTATAACATTGCATAATTAATTCCTTACTTTCACTGTCTACTTATTCCCATCCTTTCTTATGTTAAACAGTATAATCTTACAAATATATCATTAGCTGTAAAGTTCTTCATAACCTTCTGAAATGTTTGTGAAGGGCACCGCACAAGGCTTCTTCCTCAAAATCTGGCTTCCTTAATACTCTAAGTTTATTATTCCATTCTATTTACTCTTTCACATATCTAATATTCTTTGTTTTTATTTACAAATTTTAATTTTTCCCTGTTGCTTGAGTAAAGTGTGATAATCACATTGTGTTACCTTGTAAAATGTACAACTTTCTGTAAGGGTCTATTCCATTCATTTTAAGGGTCTTTTGGACATATGCATGACAGAATCCTCAGAAGACAAGAAAAGTATAGACTACTCAGTAAGTGAACATTTTATTGGAATTTAGGATTGCCCATGTTTTAACAATAACATAGCCCTAATGGTTTAATTCTACTATGCAGATTGAATATAACTTCAAATACCTACAATGTCCACTTAAGTATAGAAAACTTGCGAAAGAGGACGCGCGGGTGGAAGATCCACCCCTAGCAACTTTAAATGTAAGTACATTTTTAATATTTAGCAGTTAATTGAAATATTGGGTTTCCCTTTATATTGTCTAAATGGATTCCAGTAACTCTTTCCAAATTACTCTACAGGTCAAAATCCTTTGGAATTAACAGGAAAATAGCTATGATGGGTTAAAAGAGAGCTGCAAACTCACAGACAAGAAAATGTTCTGGATTTATGGGATCTGATTGTTATAATTGCTAGTGGGCTGCCACAGGGATCTGTGTTAATATTATTGCTGAGAAAGTGGTTCAATCCCTAGTAAATTGTACTTAGCTTAGACATATGCAGCATTGTGGTCTGGACAAACATTTTGCATACTTAAAGTTGACATAGATCAAAGCTGAAATTATTTGAGGAAGAAAAAGGCCTTCCCATTACAGTTTAAGATCATAAGATGATAAGAAATAGTAGTAGAACTTGGGCCATCGAGTCTTCTTTGCCATTTTATCATGGCTAATCCATTTTTCCTCTCAACCCCAGCCTCCTGTCTTCTCCCTGTATCCCTTCATGCACTGACCAATCAAGAGTCTATCAATTTCTGTGGACTTGGCCTCCACACCTGTCAGGGGCAACAAATTTCACAGATTCACCACCCTCTTGCTAAAGAAATTCCTCCTCATGTCTGTTCTATTCTGAGGCTGTGTCCTCTGGTCCTAGACCCTCCACCATAGGAAATATTCTCTCCACATCCAGTCTATCAAGATCTTTTACCATTCAATAGGTTTCAATTAGGTCATCCCTCATTCTTCTGAATTCCAGTGAAAACGGGTCCAGAGCTATCAAACGCTCTTCATATGACAAGCCATTCAATCCTGGAATCATTTTCGTGAAACTCATTAGAACCCTCTCCAGTATCAGCTCATCCTTTCTAAGAGGAGGGGCCCAAAACTGCTCACAATACACCAAGTGAGCCGCACCAGTGCTTTATGAATTCTCAACATTACATCCTTGCTCTTATATTCTAGTCCTCTGGAAATGAATGCTAACATTGCATTTGCTTTCCTCACCACTGACTCAACCTGCAAATGATCCTTTAGGGAATCCTGCACAAGGACTCCCAAGTCCCTTTTCACCTCAGATTTCTGAATTTTTCTCCCCATTTAGAAAATAGTCAACTCTTTTATTTCTTCTATCAAAGGGCATGACCATACACGTCCTGACTCTATATTCCAATTAGCTCAATTTCTTTTATGCTCACTTTAACCGACAAAATGAGGCAACTTCACAAACTCTCACGCACCGCAGCGACACTGTGATTTCAGTCTCAGCATCCTTCAGGAGAGTAATCCCATGAAAAGCATATGGCTCAGGTGGCATACCTGGCCAAGTACTGAAGACCCGTGCTAATCAACTGGCTGGCGTGTTCAGTGATAACTTTAACATCTTGCTCTGGCAGTCTGTGGTATCCTCCTGCTTCAAGCAGGCTTCGGTTATCCCTCAGGCAGTCCTGGTGAAACATTGGCTGTACTCTTTTCCATAGATACCGCCTGGCCTGCTGAGTTCCTCCAGCATTTTGTGTGTGTGTGTTGCTTCTGATATACCGGTTCCTAAGAACGTAGTAACCTGGCTCAATGACTATTGTTCAGTAGCACTTACATCCACCACGATGAAGTGCTTTGAGAGGTCGGAGAAGAAACATATCAAGTCCTGCCTGAGGAGCAACTCAGCTCCACTCCCATTTGCCTACTATCACAAGAAGTCAACAGCAGATGCCATTTCATTGGACTCAACCCTGGAGCATCTGGACAGTGAAGAGGTTTACAACAAAATGCTCTTCATTAACTACACTTTCACATTTAATACTATTCTCCCCTCAAAGCTAATCAATAATCTTAAAGACCCAGGCTTCAATACCTCCTTGTGCAACTGGATCCTCAGTTTCCTCACTTGCAGATGCTTGTCAGTTAGGATTGGCAATATCTTGTCCACGATCACCGTCAGCACAAGTGCATCGCAAGGCCCAGACTTGCTTTACCTTAATGACTGTGAGGCAAAGCACAGGTCCGATGTTATTTTTAAGTTTGCTAATGACACCGCTTTCATTGGCCAAATTAAAGGTGGTGATGAATCAGCATAGAGGAGGGTGATTGAAAATCTGGCTGAGCAGTGCAATAACAACAACCTCTCTCTCAATGTCAGCAAAACTAAAGAGCTGATTATCAACGTCAACAGGAGGAAAACAGCCGTGCATGTGACAATCCTCACCAGACGATCAGAGGTGGAGAGGGTTAGCAACTTGAAATTCCCTGGCATTATCCTTTCAGATTTTATCATCTGTCCTGAGTCCAGCAAGTAAATGCAATTACAAAGGTAGCACAGCAGCACCTCCGCTTTCTTACAAGTTTGCGAAGATTTGGTGTCTCGTCTAAAATTTTGGCAAGCTTCTGTAGATGTGCAGTGCAGAGTATACTGACGGGTTGTATCATGGCCTGGTATGGAAACACCAATACCCTTGAATGGAAAAGCCTATAAAAAGTAATGGATACAGTGCAGTCCATCATGGGTAAAGCTCTCCCTACCATTGAGCACACCTATAACGAGTGATGTCACAAGAAAGCATCATCCATCATCAAAGACCCCCACCAGCCAGACCATGCTCTCTTCTCACTGCTGCCATCGTCATCAGGACCCACACCACCAGGTTCAGGAACAGTTACTGCCCCTCAACCATCAGGCTTCTGAACTAGTGGGGATAACTTCACTCAACCTCACTTGTTCCCACAACCTATGGACTCACTTTCAATGACTCTTCATCTCATGTTCTCAATATTTATGTGTTTATTATTTCCTTTGTATCTACACAGTCTTGTTGCCTTTCCACATTGTCTGTTTGTCTGTCCTGCTGGTTACGATCTTTCATTGATTCTATCGTGTTTCTTGGATTTACTGTGTATGCCCACAAGAAAATGAATCTCAGTACATGGTGACATATATAGTATGTACTTTGATAATAAATTTACATTGAATCTTCTCCTGTCAGATATGGGACTTCAGGGTACCTAGCAATCTCCTTGATGACTAT
This sequence comes from Mobula hypostoma, assembly GCF_963921235.1. Taxonomy (NCBI): domain Eukaryota; kingdom Metazoa; phylum Chordata; class Chondrichthyes; order Myliobatiformes; family Myliobatidae; genus Mobula; species Mobula hypostoma. The sequence continues at coordinate 222,031,510 of NC_086097.1, read as the reverse complement.
TTCTGCAGGATGCGTACCCAATTGCAGCTTCTGACTGACAAGGTCAAGGAACTGGAGCTGGAGCTGGATGTACTCGGGACCATCCAAAAGGCTGAAAAGCTCATCGATGAGACACTTACTGAGGTGGTCAGACACAGAGTGCAAGCTTCAGAGAGTAGATGGGTGACCACCAGGAGAGGTGAAGAGAGCAAACAGTCAGTGCAGGTTTACCCTGTGGTCATTCCCCTCAGCACAAATATACCCCTTTGGATTCTGCTGGGGGATGACCTATCAGGACACAGCAGTAGCAGCCAGGAAAGTTGTACTGTGGCTATCTCTGAGACTCAGCAGGGAAGAGTAGTCAGGCAGAGTGATAGTTATAGTAGACATGATAGTTAGGAGGATAGATAAGGAATTCTATGGCCAAAAGTAAGATGCCAGGATGGTGTGTTGCCTCCCAGGTGCTAGGGTCCACGATGTCTTAGGGCTGTTACAGAAGATTCTCAAGAGGGGAGGATGAGTAGCCAGAGGCTGTGGTACAAATTTGCACAAATGACATAGGTAGAAAGGGGAAAGAGGTCCTGCACTGTGAGGATAGGCCAGGAGCTAGGTAGAAAGGGGGAAGAGGTCCTGCACTGTGACGATAGGCCAGGAGCTAGGTAGAAAGGGGGAAGAGGTCCTGAACTGTGAGGACAGGCCAGGAGCTAGGTAGAAAGGGGGAAGAGGTCCTGCACTGTGAGGATAGGCCAGGAGCTAGGTAGAAAGGGGGAAGAGGTCCTGCACTGTGAGGATAGGCCAGAAGCTAGGTAGAAAGGGGGAAGAGGTCCTGCACTGTGAGGACAGGCCAGGAGCTAGGTAGAAAGGGGCTGAAGAGCAGGACCTCCAAGGTAGTGATCTCCAGGTTGCTCCCAGTGCCACGTGTTCATCAGGGCAGGAATAGGATAACAGTACAGATGAATGAGTGTCTGAGGAAATGGTGCAGGGAACAGGATTTTAGATTTCTGGATCGTAGGGATTTCTTCAGAGAAAAGTTTAACTTGTACACAAACGACGGGTTACACCTGAACTCTAGGGGGTCCAATATCCTTGTGGAAAGGTTTGCATTAATATTTGGGGGGGGGGAGTAAAGTAAAGTAACTTGGCAGGGGGATGGGAACTGATGATAGGGCTGAGATGGAGTAGTTGTTATACAAGTCAATGCAGTATGCAGCAAGACTATGAGGAAAGACAGGCAGATGATAGGGCAAAATTGCAGTCAGTGGGATAAGGTGAAGTGTAACATGGGGACAAAATAGAAAAGGATGATGAATACACAACTGAAGGTATTATATTTGAATGCATGTAGTATATGGAATAAGGTAGGTGATCTTGCAGCATAGTTAGGGATTGCCAACTATTATGTTTGGGGATCGCTGAGATGTGGCTGAAAGAAGATCATAGTTGGGAGCTTAACATCCAAAGGTACACATTGTATTAAGAGGACAGGCCGGTAGAAAGAGGGGGTGGGGTGGCTCCATTGGTAAAAAATGAAATCAAATCCTTAGAAAGAGCTGACACAGGACAGGAAAATATAGAATCCTTGTGGGTAGAGTTAAGAACCTGCAAGGTTACAAACATGCCTCCGAACAGTAGCTCGGACATGGTGAGATAGAAAAGGCATGTAATAAGGGCAATGTTGCAATAGTCATAGGGGATCTTCATATGTAGATAGATTGGGAAAATCAGGGTGGTGATGGATCCCTGGTGGGAATTTGTAGAATGCCTACACGATTGTTTTTTTAGTGCAGTTTGCGGTTGAGCCTACCAGGGAAAAGGCTATTCTGGATAAGGTGTTGTGTAATTTGATTTGATTAGGGAGCTTAAGGTTAAGGAACCCTTTCAATACAGTGTATATAATATGATAGAATTCACCCTGCCGTCTGAGAGGAAGAAGATAAAGTTAGATGTATCAGTATTACAGTGAAAAAAAGGGAATTACAGAGGCGTGGGAGAGGAGCTGGCCAAAGTTGATTGCAAGGGAACATCAGCAGGGGTGACGGCAGAACAGCAGTGGCTGGAGTTTCCTGGGGCAATTTGGAAGGTGCAGGAAAGATACATCCCAAAGATGAAGAAGTACTCTAAAGGGAGGATAAAGCAACCGTGGCTGACAAGGGAAGTCAAACACAGCATAAAAGCAAAAGGGAGGGCATATAATATAGCAAAAATTAGTGGGAAGTTGGAGGATTGGGAAGTATTTAAAAGCCAACAGAAGGTAACTGAAACTACCATAAGAGAGACAAGATGAAATATGAAGGCAAGCTAGGCAATAATATAAAAGAGAATACCAAAATTTTTTATCAGATACAGAAAGAGTAATAGAGAGGCGAGAGTGGATATTGGACCATTGGAAAATTATGGTGGAGAGGCAGTATTAGGAGACAAAAAGTAGTGGACAAACTGAATAAGTATTCAGGTTGCTAGATTAATTGGTCTTTGTAAATTGTCCCATGATTCCTCCTTGTCCCGTTACGCCAGTGCCGTTTAGGACAGCAATGAACGTCCTCCATCTGACGACGCTCACAGCTTCCTTCATCTTGTTAATAGCTTCCTCTCGGTTTACTGTCAGTCATGAAAGTCCTGGGTGGAGACTCAAGAATACTGTCACACACAGATGTAGAATTCTTCATTGCTGTTTCTGTAACAGTTTTGTTTGACCAGTCAGGATTGTTGGCACTGAGCTGAACCCCCAGACACGGAGGACCAGTGGACCACTCTTAGTCTGGCTCCTATCCTATGACCTGTTTGCCATGAGCCAAAGAGTCTAGCCAGCATAGCTCTCTGGGTCATCGAGGCACGCAAGCCTCCAAACCGTAACAATGCTATGGTCCTCTTGGAGGTGTCCTGTGATTAGGCTAGGATTAAAAATCAGGTGATTTGTGGGCGGTCTGGCTCAGGGGAGTGCAAAGGGGCCTATTCCATGCTGTATCACAATAAATAATAAATAATTTAAAGGAATGTTTTCTCACAAAGGCAAAGCTGCACTCTTTATGTTCATAATGGAGGAAGAGTTGCAACACCAGTGTTCCCAATCTCAGATCTCTAACTAGTATAAAAAGGGACGATGTGAAGCTCAATGAGAGAGTGAGCTGTAGGGAAGACACAAAATGTCTACATAATGCGTGACACCAGAGATGCAAGAAAACATTTGATCTAGCTAATCATAAACATAAGAGATTCTGCAGATGCTGGAAATCTGAGCAATAAAACACTGGAGAAACTCAGTAAGCCAGGCAGCATCTACTGAGGGCAGAACTGATAAAGGCTCTTGGCTGAAAGGTCAACTGTTTATCCAATCCTGTTGAAGGATATCAGCCCAAAACATTGACTATTTATTCCCCTCCACAGATACTGCCTGACTTACTCTGGCATTTTGCATGTGTTGCATTTAATTTAGCTAGCAAAGGAAACTTACTTTAATCTCATTGTCCTGGTGAACAGCATTAACTTTCAGCCACGACAATGGCAAAGCTACACCTTGTATAGCAGCCAGTTCCTGAGTTGCACCCAATCCTCCACAGTCCTGGTGCATGGCCCCTAGAAGACAGCGCGGTCACAAGGTTTGTGTCGAATGAAGGTTTGGCACTTGACTGAAGAATTTCACAAACAACCTGGAAGCTTTTCTTAAAGTTTTGAATTATTTATGAATCATGTCATCATTGAGAATCAACTGTAACAAAACTATAACCACAAGAGATTTTGCAGATGCTGGAATTCCAAAGTAGCACACACAAAATGCTGGATGAACTCAGCAGGTCAAGCAGCATCTATGGAAAGGAATAAAGAGTCAGCATTTTGGTCCAAGACACTTCATCAGGACCAAGCAAGCTAACTGAAACATCTAGGATGTGGTGAACAGAACAGATTTTATCTGCCAAATTACTAATACATTTAACTTATTATTTATTGAGATACGGCATGGAATAGGCCTTTCTGGCCCTTCAAACCATGCCATCCAGCAACCCCCTGATTTAATCCTATTTACAATGACCAACTAACCTACCAACAGGTACATCTTTGGACTATGGGAGGAAACCAGAGCACTTGGAGGAAATCCATGCAGTCACAGGGAGAACGTACAAACTCTTTATGGGCAGCAGTGGGAATTGAACCCCGGTCACCTGTACTGTAAACCATTGTGCTAACCACCATGCTACTATGCCGCCCCAATAAGGACTTAATAGCTTATACAAGTCCATTGTATATTCAAAGGCAAAGTGCTCTTAAATCTTAGTGGATAACTGTTTCACCTCTTCGTTATACACAAATGCACATTTTGCATGCTACTCTTTATTGCAATTTAAAATTTGATTCTGTGCTTTTTGTTTTAGGCTATGATATATTACAATCAAGTTGACCTTTTGAATCATCCTGTCTGTGAAGAGTTTCTGAAAATGAAATGGTATGCATTTGGTTGGATTAAGCTCACGGGCTGACCACATGTCCTGGTATAATCAGCATATTCAAATCATAATTGAAACTTAATACTATCATGCTACAGAAAATTATACACCTATTTTTGATGCACTTAATGAATGTTTACCACATTGACATAAATATAATGGCATGCTGAAATCTTTCATTAATCTTGCATTTGCAAGTAAGGTTTTGTGTTTGAGAAGAACAAATTTCCCCAGGTTCATGTTAAGAACAGAAAAAAAAATCAATTGAAATTTAAACCTCTGAGAAGACATTAAATAACTTCAAGTCCTAAAGTCTTGAAAGAAATATTAATGGGTAGATTTTGTCTGAGTTTACTAAGTCTAGATGTATACTTTTATTCAAAATAAGTTACAAACTATTACTTCAAAACCTGATGTAAAGGTAAGAAAAAGAATGAAGAAAAGAACTAAAAGAACTTTAAGCCAAATAAAAGAAAGGATCATTTTTGTGAAAGGTGATAAATGATTAGAATATATTAAAACTTTGAGGATGCTCGTAATAAAATTTGACAGTACAATTTAATAGAGATTATGAATGCATTGCAATGACTGTTACAGCCATTTAAGTACATTTGAAATATTATCACCTCAGTAATGCTGGAAATTCATTAGCAAGGTCCAATGATGAGAAAATCAAAGAAACATCAAGTGATTTGTGTTAATGGTGTTGTTTAGGGGTTAAATGGTTGAGTCAGAATAAAGGGAGAGCTTTCTTGTTCTCTGGGCAGATAGAGTTTAGAATCAGAATCAGGTTTATTATCACTGGCATGTGATGAGCCAGTGATAATAAACCAGCACTGGCAGTAGGAGAAGATGGCGACGCGACGCAGCGCGTGCGGCCTCTCCAGTGATGAGTATCTGTAATCTGTCAAGTAGGAGGCCGTGCACAATTCTGATTTGATGGAGGCAGACGTGAGAGCACGGAGGAACATCTGGTGAAACTTCTGAAATGCCTGTTTCGCTGCTGCTGCTACTGTGTGATCCGAAATCTCCAGAGGGGAAGGCCCGGAATCCTCGGCTTTGCCTGTTGCTTGGCGGCCGGGGCCGGGGTCAAAGCGCTCGGCAGAGATGGTGCTCGGTGCTCAGTGTCGGAGGGCTGGTCGGAGGCTCGAAATTTTCGGACGGACTCAGAGTCGGACTGTGGTCAGGTGCTTCCAGGATGCTGCATCGGCAAGTTTGCGGCGCTGGAAGCTCATGGAAGGGAGAGTTTCTCCCTTCTACTGACTGCATGAGATATTGGGGTATTGGGACTTTGAGACTTTTTTTTAACCGTGCCCATGGTCTGCTCTTATCAAATTACAGTATTGCTTTGCATTGTTGTAACTATATGTTATAATTATGTGTTTTTTGTCAGTTTTAGTCTTGGTCTGTCTTGTGTTTCTGTGATATCATACCGGAGGAACATTGTATCATTTTTTAATGCATTCATTACTAAATGACAATAATCGAGGACTGAGTGTCCTCATAATCTGATTTAATCTAATAATCTAATGTGAAATTTGTTAACTTAGAAGCAGCAGTTTAATGCAATATATAATCTAGCAGAGAGAGAAAAAATAATAAATAAAATAAAACATAATAATAAATAAACAAATAAATCAATAACATATATTGAATAGATGTTTAAAAATATGTAAAAACAGAAATAATGTATATTTTAAAAAGTGAGGTCGTGTCCAAAGCTTCAATGTCCATTTAGGAATCGGATAGCAAAGGGGAGGAAGCTGTTCCTGAATCACTGAGTGTGTGCCTTCAGGCTTCTGTATCTCCTACCTGATGGTAACAGTGAGAAAAGGGCATGCCCTGGGTGCTGGAGGTCTTTAATAATGGACACTGCCTTTCTGAGACACTGCTCCCTAAAGATGTCCTGGGTACTTTGTAGGCTAGTGCCCAAGATGGAGCTGACTAGATTTACAAACTTCTGCAGCTTCTTTCGGTCCTGTGCAGTAGCCCCTCCATATCAGATAATGATGCGGCCTGTCAGAGTGCTGTCCGCAGTAAAACTATAGAAGCTTTTGAGTGTAATTTCACATCCAAAGGACAGCAAGAACTATATTTAAGGATCTCCAGAAAATGGGTGTTGGCCTCACAATGCACTATTAAAACTCGCTCATTTCTTTTAGTTTGGGGAGCATGACTTGCTGAGTGAAGTTGGGGGGTAATCCTTGTCACTACACAGAAGATGGGAATGCACATGTGTGGGGTAATATAGCTGAGTCTCAAGTGTAGAATGTGGAAAGGGACAAGGAGCTAGAGAGACTTTAGGTTCTTGATTAGTAAGGGTATCAAAAGTTATGGGAGAAGGCATGACAGTGGGATTGGGAGGGAAAATAAATCAGTCGCGGTTGAATGGTGGAGCAAACACAATAGGCTGAATGGTCTAATTCTGCACTGATGTCTTACGTATCGTCCATATTTCCACTCTGTACAAACTTTCTGGAGACAGCTAGTAGAGACCACTATAGAGTACAGTCAGAGAGTGGTTATTCTGCCTGTACCGATCTGGAGACACGGAACTGAATATCCCCAAGGCTATTGGGGAATTTAAATTCAAATAAAAATAATCGGGATAGCTTAATTAGTATTTGCAACCATATAGCTATTGAGTTATTTTAAAATACACCAGGTTCACATTTTTCAGGGAAGAAAATTTGCCATCCATACTATTTCTGTTCCCTTGTGACTCCAGACCCATCCCTGTGGTTGACTCTTTGCTGTCTCTGCGTGCAGCATTCAGTGACAACAACAGAACTAAACAAAGGTGATTCAATTAAATATAGAAATTAATTTGAGAGGAGTACATCAGGAGGCAGGTGATGGTTTGCAGCCATGGCAGTTGATGGAATCCACAACAACAAGATTCGCCGTAGATCTGAAAACTTTAACTTGGAGTTGATGTGCTGGAATCTGCAACTCCACACTGAGTACATCAGAGAGTAGGAAAGCTGTCCAGATAGTAATCTGAAGAAGGTGCCGCACTTGAGACTGCTTAACAAGTTAGAGCCCATTGTATAACAGGAAAGATACCAGCATGCATAGAGCAGTGGCTGATTGGCAGGAATCAAAGAGTGGGAATAAAGGCAGCCATTTTGTATTGGCTTCCGGTGAGTAGTGGTGTTCCACAGGGGTTTGTGTTGGGACTGCTTCTTTTTAAGTTGTATGTCAACGATTTGGTGATGGAGTTGATGGCTTTGTGGCTAAGTTTGCAGATGATATGAAGATAAGCGGAGGGACAGATAATTTTGAGGAAGTAGAGAGGCTTTTCAAACATCAGGGGCGCAGAGGGTTTTGGGAGTCCTTGCTCAAGACTCCCCGAGGGTTAATCTACAGATTGAGTCTGTGGTAAAGAAGGCAAATGTAATGTTGGCATTTATTTCAAGGGTAATAGAATATAAAAGCAAGGAGAATATGCTGAGCCCTTACAGGACACTAATCAGGCTGTACTTGGAGTATTGTCAACACTTTTGGGCCCCATATCTCAGAAAGGATGTATTGTCATTGGAGAGAGTCCAGAGGAGATTCATGAGGATGATTCCAGGAATGAAGTGGTTAACATATGAGGAGTGTTTGGCAGCTTTGGTCCTGTAATCACTGGAACTAAAAAGAATGTGGGGGGATCTCACTGAAACCCACTGAATGTTGATTATATAGGGTGGATGTGGAGAGGATGTTTCCCATGGTGGGGGTACCCAGAACTCAAGGGCACAGCCTCAGATCTAGGGGCAACCCTTTAGAATGGAGGTAAGGAGGATTTTTTTTAGCCAGAGTGGTAGATCTGTGGAATACTCTGCCACAGACTGCGGTGGAGGCCAAGTCCATCGGTATATTTCAGGTGGAAGTTGATAGTTTCCTGATCAGTCAGGGCATCAAAGGATATGGTGGGAAGGCAGGTGAATGGGGTTGAGTGGGATCCAGGATCAGCCATGATAGAATGGCGTAGCCAACTCAATGGGCTGAATGGCCTAATTCTGCTCCTATGTCTTAGCGTCTTATGGTTTTATGGCTACAGAACGACTTAGCAGATTAGGAGAATGGGCAAAGAAGTGGAAGATGGAATACAATATCAGGAAATTTATGGTCATGCACTTAGGTGGAAGAAATAAAAGGGTAGACTATTTTCTAAATGGAGAGAAAAGTCAAAAACCTGAAGTGCAAAGCGACTTGGGAGTCCTCGTGCAGGATCTCCTAAAGGTTAATTTGCAGGTTGAATCAGTGGTGAGGAAGGCAAATGCAATGTTAGCATTTACTTTGGAGAGGACTAGAATATAAAAGTAAAGATATAATGTTGAGGCTTTATAAGGCATTGGTGAGGTGCCACTTGGAGTATTGTGAGCAGTTTTGGGCTCCTTATCTAAGAAAGGATGCACTAACATTGGAGGGAGTTCAAAGGAGGGTTCACGGGTTTGAAAGGCCAATCATATGAGGAGCATTTGATGTACCTTGGCCTGTGCTCGTTCGAATTCAGTAGAATGAGAGAATACGTCATTGAAACCTATCGAATGTTGAAAGGCCTTGATAAGGTGGATGGGGAGAGGATATTTCTTATGGTGGGGAGTCTAAGACCAGGGGACACAGCCTCACAGGGACATCCATTTAGACCAAAGATGTGGAAGAATTTCTTTAGCCAGAGTGGTGAATCTCCACAGGCAAATATGGAGGCTAAGTCATTGGGTTTATTTGAGGCAGAAGTTAGAAAGGTTCTTGGTTAGTCAGGGCATGAAGGGATATTGGAAGAAGGCAGGAGATTGAGGCTAAGAGGGAAGTGGATCAGCCAGAGTGAAATGGTGGAACAGACTCGATGGGCCAAATGTCTTAATTCTACTCATGTATTTTATGACCTTATAGTCTTCTAATCCAAATTAGGATGCAGTTACACTCCTTAGATGAGATACTGTGAACATGGTCATTCAGGAGAGGGGGGATGCTTTGCCATGTGTGAGGCTTGTGTGGAGACAGTCATACTGGCAGCAGCTACATTCTTGTACTTGTTCTAAAGGGACGGGGTTCTTTCAGTCTGCATGGAGGACAGCAGAAGCTGCAGAGCTGATGAGAAAACCAATCGAAGCACTGTGGACTGAGAACCATTCAAGCTGGGGAAATGAACAGTAGCGCAGTGGTTGAAAGGAAACTATACATTTTGGGGGATCGATACTGGTTTCTACACCTGTCAGGTTGTATCCTGAAAGAGGCATTGCTTGCTTGGAGCCAGAACTCTATCACCTCCTCTGGAGGGAAACATGGTCCAAATGGGAACCAAAGACATAGTGAGGATAAAGAAGGACATCATACTGAAAGTATAAATAAAAGCAGAACTACAGATGTAGTAACCTCTGGACTATGAACTGATCCACGTGGAAATTGGAACTGAGTAACCAAAATTAGAGAACTGAATCAGTAACTCAGACACTGATTTGGGAGAAATGGGAAAGTGGTGTTAACTTCCGGGGAAAGGGAAAACTATTCTGTTGGGAAAGGCTTTACTTGATTCAGGCTGGGATCAAAATTCTAGGAAATTGAATGACAGGGTCTCTAAATACGAGGTAAGACATTGAATCATTGAGTGGGCAAGGGGTAAGGTTCTGATGAGGCAAAATGAAGGAAGAGTGATAATGTAAGGTAACATAATCATGATAGCTGCAATTAAAGTCAGTGCTGAGAAGAATGGCTAAAAGACCAACTGAAAGCTTTTTTTAAAATCTAAACAGAAACAATGTTTGTAAAAAGGTAGGTGAACGAATGTTATAAACAGAAATATATGGGGACCACCTAATAACTATTATGGAAATATAGCTTCAAAGTAGCCAAGCAAGAAGAGTAAATATTCCAGGATACATAACTTTCAAAGAGACAGATAAATGGAAGGTGTGGAGGTGTAGCCCTAACAATAAGGAGAAGACAAAGGCAGTAGAGATAGAAAAACTTATCACAGAAAAGCCGTGTGTGGGTAGAGTTGTGAAACAGTAAGTGATGGGAAACATTGGTGTCCATAATCCCAAGTTAAAGTAGAAATGTGGGGGCATTAAGAATCTCGATGCTTGTTTAATAATCAGCATATTGCTCTTAATTTTATTTGCCTAGTTTACAAATCATAGCATAAATCCATGGAGTGCGTGTGATCAATAGGTTAAGGGGCCAGTGAAGAAAAGACTATTTTAGACTTTTTATGATCTAACGAGAGACTGCTGATCGATGATTTAATAGTTAAATAGCCTTGAAGAATTGGATCATAATATGATAGAATTTTATATAAAAAAGAGAAAGTTATTCAGTTCAATCTGAAACAGAGTGTTAAATCAGCACAACATGAATGATGAAGGCATAAGGATGAATATCCTATGGTAGATTGGGAGACTATTTTAAGAGGTATGAAAGAAATGAGCAGTGGTGAGCAATTAAAGGAATAATACAATCAGCAAGAAAAGTAATCTTAACTGTAGCTATCAAGAAAAATAGAGATAGTATTAGTTTGAAGGAAAAGGCTTTCAAGATTACCATTAAAGCAGGAAGCCTGATGATTGAGGAAGTTTCAAAATTCAGCAAAGGGTGTTGATAATCAAAGAGCAAGCAGAACAGTAAATGGTCTGACAAGAAGCAGAAAACAGATGATACAAATTTCTGTAGATCTGTATAAAGGAAAGGAATGGCTAAAGTTCCTTACAGAAACTGGGAAAAATGTTATACCAGTAAATAATGGAAATGAGAGAAAAATTTAACAAGTATTTTTTATCGTTTTTATGTAAGAAGATCCAGAAAACCTTCCTGAAATAGTGGAGTGAATAAGGAGCTCAAAGAAATTTACAATGTTATTGTCAGTAGGAAAGGAAAGTTGAGAGGTATCCTGTCCCTCCTGAAGTTGTTCACCAATATCATCAGCTGAATGAGTTGTTTACGGATGGCTTGGGTATAAAGGTAATGTCGAAACTGGCCACTTCCTTCTTTGCTCCTTCTCTTTATTTTCCTTTGGTTATACCTGGTGGCAGGACTTGTATTATTGTTATGGCAAGGTTGTGTACCAAATAGCAGTTCACCACAAATCCGAACACTTGCAAACTGAAGACTATAGTGGTCCTGCAGGGTGGGATCATTGTTTCAGAACATCACAGTTTGCTTCTATCATATTTAACAAAGCAGCATGGTTTCCATTGCCTGCACGTCACTTCTGAGTTGCATTGTATAATTCTGAACCATATTAACAGTGGACGGCGCATGTTACCTCACTGGGTGGTTAATGTAGTTCAAATGCAGATGGTGCAATGGACTTTTGTACAAATGCTGCCAGGTTATTGAGCACTGATCTCCATTTTGTGCTGCTTCTGATCACACACCAGCTCCTCGTTGAGGAAGTGTGAGACATTTTAGTTGTTGTACATATGTCGGCGTGCCCATCTGGAAAGTAGCAGGTGTATTCAGTGTACGCTGTGCAAAGAAACAGCGGCACCCTGAACGTATGCAGAATCCTGGAGTCACCACAGGGCCACAGACACAGGCTGTTTCTCCTCTCTGCCAAGGTACGATGAAATATATTTCTCCTGGCCTGGCATGCCTCAGTGATCTTCCATCTGGAATGGTGCATGCTAAACTGAAGTTTATAAGCATCATCAAGTCCAACTGTTGAGAATCCTGAAACGAATATCGATCCTTAAATACTCTTGTAAACTTCCATTAGGTTGGATCTGTATTCTTTGGAGCTTATAGGAATGAGGGGTGATCTTTCTTAAAGCATGTAAGATCACAAGAGGACATGACAGAAAGGCAAAGTAGATACGGTACTGTGCAAACGTCTTAGTCACATATACAGTATACGTGTAGCTAGGATGCCTAAGTTTTATGCACGGTACTGAGTTTGTCAATGTGAAGTGGAGAATGAGTTTGTAAATCTGTCTGGAACAAAGGACATTGGGAATGGTGAGAGTGGAGAACTGCAGGTAGAGTGTGGGACAGGTGTGAGAAGGAATTCTGGGGCAGGGGTTGGCACAGGTGTAGACACACCCACCCATGAGACATCAGGCAAGGTCATTTGATTCCAAGCAATTAGTTTATTGATCATTACAGAATGTCTCTCTGGTGCTTCCCGCTCCCTCCCCTCTCACTTCGCCTTTTCCCAGTCATGATTCCCCTCTCCCTGCCCCCTTCCCACTCTCAATCCACAATAGAGACCCATATCAAGATTAGGTTTATCATCACCCACATATGTCATCAAATTTGTTTATTTTGTGGCAGAGGTACAGTGCCATCATAAAATTACTACAATACTATGCAAATGTCTTAGGCACCCTACCTATATATACAGTATGTGCCTAAGACTTTTGCCCAGTACTGTAGAATACCCGGAACAGGCCATTTGGCCCACAGTGTTTGTGCTGGCCATAAAGTCAATCCAAGCTAATCCTAACTGCAAAATTGAAATATTAAGATATCTTCACCATCAGGAAGATTTCAAAGGGACATAGTTACTTTAAGTTGCCGGTGGGGTTGGGGGGGGGGTTCTGTCAGTTAAAACTGTGGGGCATAGGAATTTCCTCTTGCAGAGGGTACTGAATCTGTGGAATTCCAGAACATTATTAAGCTTTGAGCATTGAAGATAAATAAAGAGGAGGTTGATAATTTTTTGAAGGATCGGGTAATGGGGATATGGAAATTGGCAATAAAGAGGATTCGAGACTGGGGAGGAACAGCCATGATATTACTAAAAGCTGGGACCAGGTTGAAGGGTCAGATGGCCTACTCCTGCTCCTATTCCTTGTATTTCTGTGTTAAGGAACTCCAGGAAGTCTAATTCTCAAATTTATTTCACTCTGACACTATCTTGAGCTACAGTCAGTGTGGAGTACATCTAAAGTACAGCATCACAGGAAAGCTGTGTTAGCTAATTTACTTCATAAATCTTTTAGCTGTAAATCAGCAGTGGTGCAAGGTGTAAAATATGTGAAGCCACGGGAGAGACTGGCTTTCTCTCTGGTGAGTGATCTGTGAAATAATTTAACGGATGGCTTAGAATGAATTAAACTACATCACAGTTAAATTAGATACAGAATAAAGTCGAAATACAGGATGGGATTTAAAGAAAAAGAAATGTACTTGAAAGAGAAAATTAACAAATGAATATAAATGAAATACTATTGATCACTTTTAATATTCTTAAAAATTTGAAGGAATCTGATTCCACAGTCTGAACCATTCTAATGCTGAAAGATTGCCATTGGACGGCGAATGACCACGTTGTTAAAATAAAATGTTTACACTGTTAATTACTGTGGGCAAGTTTAATAGAAAATCTATTTGCAACTCCTGCATATTCTTAAAAATAATGTCAGGATAAAGATGAGCTGCAATTTGTGTATGTCAAATTATAAAAAGGTAGATAAAACCCAGCAAGTTTTAAAGATCTTCATCGCTTACAAAATCTGCTGGTAGGTTAGAACCTTACTTGTTAACAAGCAACACACACAAAAAGTGCTAGAGGAACTCAGCAGACCAGGCAGCATCTATGGAAAGGAGTACAGTCGGCGTTTCGGGCCGAGACCCTTCGTCCTTTGCCTGAAACTTCGGCTGTACTTTATTTTCATGGATGTTGCCTGGCCTGCTGAGTTCCTCCAGCATTTTGTGTGTGTTGATCAAATTTCCAGCATCTGCAGATTTTCTCTTGTATGTTGTTTACAAACCATTTTTTCTCAAGTTCCATTGCACGAGTCTATAGATTGCACCAGCATCCAGAAAAGCTGAATGTATTTTTTCTTAATTCTAAGTGACAAAAATTAATTATAATTAATAACAAAACAATTTGCAAGCATCATAGTTTAGCTTTACTTTCTCTTACAAGAACATATTACCTAACATAACAACATGAAAATATGTATATGGAAGGGTAAATATGATTCTACTTTTATGCTAATTTTGATATTTACAGAATTCTAATCTATTTCTGTTTTACTAGGCGAGCGTATGGACTTAGGGCACATGTTTTTAACATGGCTCTCTTTTCATTACTACTGCTACCAATAACATACATCATCATTGTTTCACGGCCCTTTGCTTTCGCCAATGAAACACAGAATGCCCTCAGCTCTATGGAAACACCGGGAATGTTCGACAAGGAAAATCAGGTCTGATCACTATATGGCTATCCTTTGGTTCAAGACAGGAATTGGTTCCTTGCTTCATTTTGTTCGGGCTCTGATGTGCCAGAAATATTTGCACTTTCATGAATATTATTTGTAATTACTTCATTATCACTTTGGTTTAATTGTTTCTCCGGGTTTAGTATCATCTGCAATTTTGGACGCCTTGCATTAACTCTCCAAATCCATTTAGTTAGGAAACAACCCTATTTATGAAAAATGTCCATAGAAAATGAATAAAGGTATCAAACAAGTATGTTCTCCTGGTGACTGCATGGGTTTCCTCTGGGTGCTCCAGTTTTCTCCCAAGGTCCAAAGATTGGTAGGTTATTTGGTTATGGTAAATTGCTCCATGATTAGGCTAGGGTTAAATTTGGGTTTGCTGGGCAGCACAGCTTGAAGGGCCAGAAGTGCTGGAAGGACCTCAATCAACAAATAAATAAGTTAGCCAAGTTTTCTGAACACCTTGCTAGACTAATTAAATGAGACTCTGGGATTCCTTTCTCCTTGCTTGCCTAGGTTGGACCCAGCGTTAGTCCTGGGTACAGAACCACAAATGAAAGAGGGCAATCTCCCAGTGGGCCATTTGCAGCATTATTAAAAACATAGAAACATAGCAAACCTACAGCAAAATACAGGCCCTTCGGCCCACAAAGTTGTGCCGAATACGTCCCTACCTTAGAAATTACTAGACTTCCCCATAGCCCTCTATTTTTCTAAGCTCCATGTACCTATCTAAAAGTCTCTTAAAAGACCCTATCGTATCCACCTCCACCACCGTTGCCGGCAGCCTATTCCATGCACTCACTACTCTCTGAGTAAAAAAACTTACCCCTGACATCTCCTCTGCACCTACTCCCCAGCACCTTAAACCTGTGTCCTCTTGTGGCAACCATTTCAGCCCTGGGAAACAGCCTCTGAATATCCACACAATCAATGCATCTCATCACCTTATACACCTCTATCAGGTCACCTCTCATCCTCAGTCACTTCAAGGAGAAAAGGCCGAGTTCACTCAACCTGTTTTTAAAAGGTATGCTCCCCAATCCAGGCAACATCCTTGTAAATCTCCTCTGCACCCTTTCTATGGTTTCCATGTCCTTCCTGTAGTGAGGCAACTAAAACTGAGCACAATACTCCAAGTGCGATCTGACCAGGGTCCTATATAGCTGCAACATTACCTCTCAGATCCTAAATTCAATTCCACGATTGATGAAGGCCAATACGCTGTATGCCTTCTTAATCACAGGGTCAACCTGCACAGCTGCTTTGAACATCCTATGGACTCGGACCCCAAGATCCCTCTGATCCTCCACACTGCCAAGAGTCTTACCATTAATACTATATTCTGCCATCTGTTTGACCTACCAAAATGAACCACCTTACCCTTGTCTGGGTTGAACTTCATCTTCCACTTCTCAGCCCAGTTTTACATCCTATCAATGTCCCGCTGTAACCTCTGACATCCCTCCACACTATCCTCAACACCTCCAACCTTTGTGTCATCAGCAAGCTTATGAACCCATCCCTCCACTTCCTCATCCAGGTCATTTATAAAAATCACGAAGAATAAAGGTCCCAGAACAGATCCCTGGGCACACCACTGGTCACAAACCTCCGTGCAGAATATGACCCGTCTACAACCACTCTTTGCCTTCTGTGGGCAAGCCAGTTCTGGATCCACAAAGCAATGTCCCCTTGGATCCCATGCCTCATTACTTTCTCAATAAGCCTTGCATGGGGTACCTTATCAAATGCCTTGCTGAATTCCATATACACTACATCTACTGCTCTTCCTTCATCAATGTGTTTAGTCACATCCTCAAAAAACTCAATCAGGCTCATAAGGCACGACCTGTCCTTGACAAAGCCATGCTGACTATTCCTAATCATATTATACATCTCTAAATATTCATAAATCCTGCCTCTCAGGATCTTCTCCATCAACTTACCAACCACTGAAGTAAGACTCACTGGTCTATAAGTTACTAATTTCCTCTACTCCCTTTCTTGAATAAAGGAACAACATCCACAACCTTCCAATCCTCTGGAACCTCTCCTGTCCCCACTGATGATTCAAAGATCATCGCCAGAGGCTCAGCAATCTCCTCCCTCGCCTCCCACAGTAGCCTGGGGTACATCTCATCTGGTCCCGGTGACTTATCCAACTTGATGCTTTCCAAAAGCTCCAGCACGTCCTCTCTCTCAATATCTACATGCTCAAGCCTGCTGCAAGTCAGCACTACAATCATCAAGATCTTTTTCCATAGTGAATACTGAAGTAAAGTACTTGTTAAGTACCCCTGCTATTTCCTCCGGTTCCATACACACTTTCCCACTGTCACACTTGATAGGTCCTATTCTTTCACATCTTATCCTCTTGCTCTTCATATACTTGTAGAATGCCTTGGGGTTTTCCTTAATCTTGCTCTCCAAGGCCTTCTCATGGCCCCTTCTGGCTCTCCTAATTTCCTTTTTAAGCTCTTTCCTGTTAGCCTTATAATCTTCTAGATCCCTAACCTTACCTAACTCTCTGAACCTTTTGTAAACTTTTCTTCTTGGCTAGATTTATTACAGCCTTTGTACACCACGGTTCCTGTACCCTACCATAACATCCCTGTCTCATTGGAACATACCTATGCAGAACTCCGCACAAATATCCCCTGAACGTTTGCCACATTTCTTCTGTACTTTTCCCTGAGAACATCTGTTCCCAATTTAAGCTTCCAATTTCCTGCCTGATTGCCTCATAATTCCCCTTACTCCAATTAAACACTTTTGTAACTTGTCTGTTCCTATCTTTCTCCAATGTTATTGTAAAGGAGATAGAATTATGATCACTATCTCCAAAATGCTCTCCCACTGAGAGATCTGACACCTGACCAGGTTCATTTCCCAATACCAAATAAAGTACAGCCTCTCCTCTTGTAGGCTTATCTACATATTGTGTCAAGAAACCTTCCTGAACACACCTAACAAACTCTACCCCAACTAAACGCCTTGCTCTAGGAAGATGCCAATCGACATTTGGGAAATTAAAATTTCCCATCACGACAACTCTGTTATTATTATACCTTTCTAGGATCTGTTTCCCTGTCTGTTCCTTGACATCCCTGTTACTATTGGGTGGCCTCTAAAAAACACCCAGTAAAGTTATTGACCCCTTCCTGTTCCTAACCTCCACCCACAGAGCCTCCATAGGCAATCCCTCCATGACGTCTACCTTTTCTGTAGCCGTGACACTATCTCTGATCAACAGTGCCACACCCCCACCCCTTTTGCCTCCATCCCTGTCCTTTCTGAAACATTTAAGACTCGGTACTTGAAGTAACCATTCCTGTCCCTGAGCCATCCAAGTCTCTGTAATGGCCACCAGATCATAGCTCCAAGTATTGATCCACGCTCTAAGCTCATCCGCTTTGTTCACAATACTCCTTGTGTTAAAATGGACACATCTCAAACCGTCCATCTGAGCACATCCCTTCTCTATCACCTGCCTATCCTCCCCCTCGCACTGTCTCCAAGCTTTCTCTATTTGTGAGCCAACCACCCGTTCCACGGTCTCTTCAGTTTGGATCCCACCTCCCAGCAATTCTAGTTTCAACTCTCCCCAGTAACCTTAGCAAACCTCCCCACCAGGATATTGGTCCCCCTGGGATCGAAGTGCAACACGTCCTTTTTGTACAGGTCACACCTGTCCCAAAAGAGGTCCCAATGATCCAGAAATCTGAATCCCTGCCCCGTGCTCCAATCCCTCATCCACTCATTTATCCTCCACCTCATTCTATTATGGGGCTTGTTTTTGTGAAAGCACATGTTTTTGTAGCATTCCTGGAATGGAGGATAATTCGGGACGTCTCAAGCCAATCTGCTTGAATTACATAGAAAACTCTTTCTATTCCTGTTATGCATCTCTTCTAAAGGCACGAAGAATTAATCATAATCCCAATATAAACAGGTTGAAACTAGGTCTTTTGATGGCTCTGAGTCTGTACATGCTGGTGTTTAGAAGAATGAGGGAAAATCTCAGTGAAACCCATCAAATTTGAAAGACCTCAATAGAGTGAATGTGGAATGGATATTTCCTCCAGTGGAGGAGTCTAGGACCAGAGGGCACAACCTCAGAATAGAAGGATGTCACTTTAGGACAAGGATGAAGAGGATTTTCTTTAGCCAGAGAGTGGTGAATCTAAGGAATTCATTGCCGTGGATGGCTGTGAAGGCCAAGTCATTGAGTATATTTAAAGCTGAGGTTGATACGTTCTTGATTAGTAAGGGTGTCAAAGGTTACAGGAGAAGGCAGGAGAGTAGGGCTGAGAGGAATGATGAATCAACCATGATGGAACATTGCAGCAGACTCAATGGGTTAAGTGGCCTAATTCTACTTCTGTGTCCATAAGACCATAAGACAAAGGAGCAGAAGTAGGCCATTCAGCCCATCGAGTCTGCTCTGCCATTTTATCATGAGCTGATCCATTCTCCCATTTAGTCCCACTCCCCCGCCTTCTCACCATAACCTTTGATGCCCTGGCTACTCAGATACCTATCAATCTCTGCCTTAAATACACCCAATGACTTGGCCTCCACGGCTGCCTGTGGCAACAAATTCCATAGATTCACCACCCTCTGACTAAAAAAATTTCTTCGCATTTCTGTTCTGAATGGGCGCCCTTCAATCCTTAAGTCATGCCCTCTCATACTAGACTCCCCCATCATGGGAAACAACTTTGCCACATCCACTCTGTCCATGCCTTTCAACATTCAAAATGTTTCTATGAGGTCTCCCCTCATTCTTCTAAACTCCAAGGAATACAGTCCAAGAGCGGAGAAATGTTCCTCATATGTTAACCCTCTCATTCCCGGAATCATTCTAGTGAATCTTCTCTGTACCCTGTCCAGCGTTAGCACATCCTTTCTTAAATAAGGAGACCAAAACTGCCCACAGTACTCCAAGTGAGGTCTCACCAGCGCCTTATAGAGCCTCAACATCACATCCCTGCTCCTATACTCTATTCCTCTAGAAATGAATGCCAACATTGCATTCGCCTTCTTCACTACTGACTCAACCTGGAGGTTAACTTTAGGGGTATCCTGTACGAGGACTCCCAAGTCCCGTTGCATCTCAGAACTTTGAATTCTTTCCCCATTTAAATAATAGTCTGCCCGTTTATTTTTTCTGCCAAAGTGCATAACCATACACTTTCCAACATTGTACTTCATTTGCCACTTCTCTGCCCATTCTTCCAATCTATCCAAGTCTCTCTGCAGACTCTCCGTTTCCTCAGCACTACTGGCCCCTCCACCTACCTTCATATCGTCTGCAAATGTAACCACAAAGCCACCTATTCCATAACCCAAATCGTTGATGTACAATATAAAAAGAAGCGGCCCCAACACGGACCCCTGTGGAACTGTGGTAACCGGCAGCCAACCAGAATAGGATCCCTTTATTCCCACTCTCTGTTTCCTGCCAATCAACCAACGCTCTATCCACGTATGTAACTTTCCCATAATTCCATGGGCTCTTATCTTGTTAAGTAGCCTCATGTGTGGCACCTTGTCAAAGGCCTTCTGAAAATCCAAATATACAACATCCACTACATCTCCCTTGTCTAGCCTACTGGTAATTTCCTCAAAAAATTGTAATAGGTTTGTCAGGCAGGATTTTCCTTTAAGGAATCCATGCTGAGTTCTGCCTATCTTGTCATATGCCTCCAGGTACTCTGTAACCTCATCCTTGACAATCGACTCCAACAACTTCCCAACTACCGATGTCAAGTTAACAGGTCTATAATTTCCTTTTTGCTTCCTTGCCCCCTTCTTAAATAGCGGAGTTAGCAAACTTCCAGTCTTCCGGAACCATGCCAGAATCTATCGACTTTTGAAAGGTCATCGATCATGACCTCTGTGGGTGTTCATAAATAAATGCAATCTTGTCGTAGGGTTTGGAGGCTTTCATGCCTCAGGCTACGGCCACACTAGATTAGATAAATCTGTAACCGAAGCTTTTTCTCTTCGTTTTGACTCTCCATGCACACTGGAACGGTGTTTTCCTCCCCCGAAAACGGAGCTTTTCTAAAACATTCTCCAGAATGTTTAAATCTGAAAATGTGGTTGGGCTTTATCATGTATACGGGATAGCCTTGTCTTATGGTCTTATTCCCAGGTTATGCAAATCTTGTGCCAAAAGTGGAATGATTTTAATGTTTTACTTGTGTGAGATAGAACACTGATATAACATTAACTTGTTGTCCATTTTGATCTATTGTTCCTTCCACAGGAATTTCCATTCCATAGAATATGCACAATAACTGTATTTGCCATGTGCATCCTGGGTATATGCAAGGAAATTTTCCAAATTTTGCTACAGGTAACCTGTGCACGAAATTTAAATTCTGTTACGTATATACCTGAAACTGAGAAAGGTTGTTGTGCGTTTAAAAAAAAACACACACACAGAATCCCAATCTTCAGGACAGCATGCTTGGCCTAAACATTATTTTAGATTTGATGGGACTTCCCTCTGGTAAAAGGTCTGTTTTATGTCCTGTTCCTTTAACAATTCCTCTACAAGTTCACATGTGCAAAAAACTTTCAAAAAAAATCCAGGATTGAGATCACAGGTTGACCTTTATAAGAATTGATGATCCATAATACAGAAAGGTAAAGGCCCCCTTTTCATCATCTGTGATAGCATTGCCACTTTTGAAAGGTTTGCAGTGGAGGATAATGTGAAAAAAGAAAGCAAAATAATTTGAAACAATACTTTGCGTCAGTTTTCACTACAAATACCCAGAGGGTATTTTTAAGCAGGAGCTAATAATTGGTAATGATCCCAAACTCAGCAGATGAAATTACAGGGAATCCAGTGCACTAAAAGCAGACAAATTGTCAGGACCAATGGCCTGTATCCAAGTCCTTTAATGGAAGCATCTTCAGGGACAGTAGATCCATGATTGAAGTTCTTCCAAATTCACAAAATTATGGGAGGGAACCTACAGTATGAACAACAATGAATGTGCCATTTTTGCTCAAGTAGGAAGGGAGGCAAAAAGCAGAAAATTACCTCTGCTACTGGGAAGATGCTGGTGTCTATAATTAAGGAAGAATTAGATTGTCATTTAGAAAGGCTTAATGCAAGCTAATTAAATTGAGACAGTTTTATGAAATAGGTTTGACAAATGTGCTGGAGCTGATAGCGAAAAACTACTGAATATGGTGTATTTTTTCAAAAACCTTTTTATAAGTAGCTTAATAAAATGCCAGTGCAAAAAAATGAGTTCACATCACCCAAGGATAAAAATGCTCAAAGACAGGTTATTACAAGAAAGAAAGGAAGTCAGAGAAAATGGTCTTTTTCAGGCCTTAATTATTGCCACAAATATCAGTCCTTTGGCCCACAATTATTGGCCAGTATGTTAACAATATGGAGAAAGGAGAAAAGTATAACGTACAGTATATAACTTCACTGATGGCACAGAAGTATGCGGGGAAGGGCGGGCTGCAATGAATATATTAAGAATTTGCAACATGGTTGAAGTACTGTGCAAAGCTGGGCATATGGAGTTTAACTAGGGAAATTGAGGGCATGCTCATTGATAGGATGAATCAAAGAGCAGACTGTTAACTGGGGCAGCATCATAGCATAGTGGTTAGCACAACACTTTATAGTACAGGTGACCCGGGTTCGATTCCCACTGCTGCCTGTAAGGAGTGTATACGTTCGCCCTACGACCACGTGGGTTTCCTCCGGGTGCTCAGCTTCCTCCCACTGTCCAAAGGCTCACCAGTTGATAGGTTAATTGGTCATTGTGAATTTTCCTGTGATAAGACTAGTTTTAAGTTGGGGGTTGCTGGACAGCACAGCTCAGAGGGCAGAAGGGCCTCCTCCATGCTGTATCTCAATAAATAAATAAAATGAAAAGGAAACTGAGAATGAGTGGAGTTCAGAGAGACTGTAGTACTCTTGAGCTTGAAACACAAAGTAAGCAGTAAATAATTAAGTCAAATGACATGATGGACTTTTTTGCTCAGGAACTGGAAATAAAAAACAGAAAACTAGTTACAATTGTTCAGCAAGCTAGTGAAGTTGCACCTCAAGTACTGTGTACAGGTTTGGACCTCTACATAAGAAAGGTGATCTAGAAAAAATCTATTGGGATAATTGTTTGGATGAGCTGATTGTCTTATTACTAAAAGGCTAAAAATGTTAGTCTATTCTTTGGAGCTTAGATCTTATTGAAATACGTAAAATCCTAAGTGGCGCTGTTAAAATGTTAGTAAATGTTAGTGGTAGAGTCTCAGGCAAGAGACCATAGTTACAAAATGGAGTGAAAGGCCAGAGGAAGGGGTAACAGTCGTTTAAAACTGAAGTGTGGAGGAATTTCTTCTACACTTTAGTATTGAACAACTAAGATTCCTCGACAGTTCAGTTGTTGATGGTTCTGAGCCTCTGAAACTTTAGTGGATTGTGGAAACGGGTTCACTGAAGGTATTTATAGAGAAAGTAGATCTTTTTTTTGTTGAGAGCCATGTTGAACTGGAACAGAAGAGAAGCTGATGCCTGGGCTAAGATGGTGATGAATACATTTAATGGAGAGGCAAGCTTGAATGTCCTGGTGAGCTTCATCTACTCCTTTTTACTTGTGTGCTTGTGTGAAGACAAGTGGGACATTCCCTCAGACTGTTCCCTTCCTTCCAATGCAAGGCAATCTGCCAGGAAACCTCTGCACCTTCATAACAAGATCACCAAACCCTTCTTGATGTAAATATCCCTTCTTTTATTTCCTTCTTTTCATACTGGTTTTTATATATTTATTGTCTTAAAATTAAAGACTGGAATGAATATTAATTTTGCCTTTCAAATGGGTGGGAAATGTGTAGAAAACCATAGAAACCATAGAAAAACTACAGCACAGAAACAGGCCTTTTGGCCCTTCCTGGCTGTGCCGAACCATTTTCTGCCTAGTCCCACGGACCTGCACACGGACCATATCCCTCCATACACCTCCCATCCATGTATCTGTCCAATTTATTCTTAAATGTTATAAAAAACCCCGCATTTACCACCTCGTCTGGCAGCTCATTCCATACTCCCACCACTCTCTGTGTGAAGAAGCCCCCCCCAATGTTCCCTTTAAACTTTTCCCCCCTCACCCTTAATCCATGTCCTCTGGTTTTTTTCTCCCCTTGCTTCAGTGGAAAAAGCCTGCTTGCATTCACTCTATCTATACCCATCATAATTTTATATACCTCTATCAAATCTCCCCTCGTTCTTCTACACTCCAGGGAATAAAGTCCTAACCTATTCAACCTTTCTCTGTAACTGAGTTTCTCAAGTCCCGGCAACATCCTTGTAAACCTTCTCTGCACTCTTTCAACCTTATTAATATCCTTCCTGTAATTTGGTGACCAAAACTGAACACAATACTCCAGATTCGGCCTCAACAATGCCTTATACAACCTCACCATAACATTCCAGCTCTAATACTCAATACTTTGATTAATAAAGGCCAATGTACCAAAAGCTCTCTTTATGACTCTATCTACCTGTGATGCCACTTTTAGGGAATTTTGTATCTGTATTCCCAGATCCCTCTGATCTACTGCAGTCCTCAGTGCCTTACCATTTACCCTGTATGTTCTACCTTGGTTTGTCCTTCCAAAGTGCAATACTTCACACTTGTCTGTATTAAACTCCATCTGCCATTTTTCAGCCCATTTTTCCAAATCCCGCTGCAAGCTTTGAAAACCTTCCTCACTGTCCACTATACCTCCAATCTTTGTATCATCAGCAAATTTGCTGATCCAATTTACCACATTATCATCCAGATCATTGATATAGATGACAAATAACAATGGACCCAGCACTGATCCCTGTGGCACACCACTAGTCACAGGCCTCCACCCTGAGAAGCAATCCTCTACTACCACTCTTGAGCCAATGTCTAATCCAATTTACCACTTCTCCATGTATACCTAGCGATTGAATTTTCCTAACTAACCTCCCATGCGAGAAAATCTGCAGATGCTGGAAATTCAAGCAACACACATAAAAATTGCTGGTGAACACAGCAGGCCAGGCAACATCTCTAGGAAGAGCTACAGTCGACATTTTGGCCGAGACCATTAATCCTGATGAAGGGTCTCGGCCCAAAACGTCGACTGTACCTCTTCCTAGAGATGCTGCCTGGCCTGCTGCGTTCACCAGCAACTTTTATGTGTGTTGCTCCCATGTGGGACCTTGTCAAAAGCCTTACTGAAGTCCATGTAGACAACATCCACTGTCTTCCCTTAATCCAGTTTCCTGGTAACTTCCTCAAAAAACTCCAATAGATTGGTCAAACATGATCTACCACGCACAAAGCCATGTTGACTCTCCCTAATAAGTCCTTGTCTATCCAAATGCTTGTAGATTCTGTCTCTTAGTACTCCTACCAATAACTTACCCACTACCGGCATCAAACTTACTGGCCTATAATTTCCTGGATTACTTTTCGATCCTTTTTTAAACAACGGAACAACATCAACCATTCTCCAATCTTCTGGCACCTCACCCGTAGACACCGACATTTTAAATATATCTGCCAGGGCCCCTGCAATTTCAACACTAGACTCCTTCAAGGTCCGAGGGAATATCCTGTCAGGTGCTGGGGATTTATCCACTTTAATTTGACTCACGATAGCAAGCACCTCCTCCTTTTCAATCTGTACAGTTTCCATGATCTCACTACTTGTTTCCCTTAATTCCATAGACTTCATGCCAGTTTCCTTAGTAAATACAGACGCAAAAAACCCATTTAAGATCTCTTCCATTTCTTTTGGTTTGGCACATAGCTGACCACTCTGAGCTTCAAGAGGACCAATTTAATTCCTTGCAATCCTTTTACTCTTAATAAACCTGTAAAAGCTCTTTGGATTATCCTTCACTTTGACTGCCAAGGCAACCTCATGTCTTCTTTTAGCCCTCCTGATTTCCTTCTTAAGTATTTTCTTGCACTTTTTATACTCCTCAAGCACCTTATTTACTCCCTGTTTCCTATACATGTCATGCAACTCTCTCTTCTTCCTTATCAGAGTTGCAATATCCCTTGAGAACCAAGGTTCCTTATTTCTATTCACTTTGCCTTTAATCCCGAAAGGAACATACAGACTCTGCACTCTCAAAATTTCTTCTTTGAAGGCTTCCCACTTACCGATCACATCCTTGCCAGAGAACAACCTGTCCCAATCCACGCTTTTTAGATCCTTTCTCATTTCTTCAAATTTGGCCTTCTTCCAGTTTAGAACCTCAACCCTAGGACCAGCTCTATCTTTATCCATGATCAAGTTGAAACTAATGGTGTTATGATCACTGGAACCAAAGTGTTCCCCTACACACACTTCTGTCACTTGTCCTAACTCGTTTCCAAATAGGAGATCTAATATTGCATCCCCTCTAGTTGGTACCTCTATATATTGATTTAGAAAACTTTCCTGAACACATTTTACAAACTCTAACCCATCTAGACCCCTAACAGTATGGGAGTCCCAATCAATATGTGGAAAATTAAAATCCCCTACCACCACAACTTTATGTTTCCTGCAGTTGCCTGCTATCTCTCTGCAGATTTGCTCCTCCAATTCTCGCTGACTATTGGGTGGTCTATAATACAAGCCCACTAATGTGGCCATACCTTTCCTGTTTCTCAGCTCCACCCATAAGGACTCAGTAGACAAGCCCTCTAATCTGTCCGGCCTGAGCACTGCTGTAATATTTTCCCTGACAAGCAATGCTAACCCCCACCTTTCATTCCTCTGCCTCTGTCACATCTGAAACATCAGAACCCTGGAATATTAAGCTGCCAATCCTGCCCCTCCTGTAGCCAAGTTTCACTAATTGCTATAACGTCATAATTCCACGTGCCAATCCACGCCCTCAACTCGTCTGCCTTCCCCGCAATACTCCTAGCACTGAAATATATACACCTCAGAAGATTTTTACCACCACTCACCACCTTTCTATTAGCGGCTTTGCTTGAACTTTTAACATCATTTATTTTCACCCCAGCCCCACTGTCAGCTCTGGTACTGTGGTTCCCATCCCCCTGTAAATCTAGTTTAAAGCCCCCCCAACAGCACTAACAAACCTTCCTGAAAGGATATTGGTCCCCCTGTAGTTCAAATGTAACCCGTCTCTCTTGTACAGGCAAACAACAGGAATTCTGCAGATGCTGGAAATTCAAGCAACACACATCAAAGTTGCTGGTGAACGCAGCAGGCCAAGCAGCATCTATAGGAAGAGCCTCTTCCTATAGATGCTGCTTGGCCTGCTGCGTTCACCAGCAACTTTGATGTGTGTCTCTTGTACAGGTCCCACCTGCCCCAGGAGAGGTCCCAATTATTCTGGAATCTGAAACCCTGCTCCCTACACCAGTTCCTCAGCCACTTGTTCATCCTCCAGAGCATCCTATTCCTACCCTCACTGGCATGTAGCACAGGTAGCAATCCTGAGATTACCACCCTCGAGGTGCTGCTTTTCAACTTCCTACCAAGCTCTCTATACTCACTCTCCAGGACCTCCTCACTCTTCCTTGCTATGTCATTGGTACCGATGTGCACCACGACATCTGGCTGATCACCCTCCCACTTCAGAATGTCATGCAAGCGATCAGAGACATCCTTGACCCTGGCACCCTTGAGGCAACAAACCATCCTGGATTCTCTGTCATGACCACAGAACCTCCTATCTGTACCTCTATGTATAACATAGCTTTTTTTATTTAAGTAGATCTAACTGTATCTGATATAATTAGGGAGGCCTTGTGCATCTGCTAAAGGAATCAAATACCATTGTGAAATAGATTTAGGAACTCTAAAGTAGCACTATATGTTCATTGACATGATAAGATGCAGTTTAAAATAGCTCAGTAAAACGTAAAAGAAATAAAAGAATTTGAAAAGTTAGGATATCTGTGCTGTAATGGAAGTATTTGTCATCTGGTAGATAGTAGAATGTAACATATTAAAGTGATCTATCTCTATACTAATTCATGAAATAAAATAATAACGTATGTGCTACTTCAACTTCATTAATTGCTGCTAAATTTTTCTTGTCTTAATAAACAGCGATGGCAGTACTTCCACGATTCATCCAATCTTTTAGACGGAGTCATGTACGTGACATCCATTCTGTTTGTAATTCCCTGGGTGTTCCGCATCTCTCATTCACTACAGTGGCACTGTGGTATGATTTCTGCATATACATCATGGGTGAATTTCCTACTCTATCTTCAAAGGTATCATAATATTTTATATTTCAGCAAAAGTATACTGTGTCTTATTAATAGTTAAGTCATTGCCCAACCAGAATGTAACAGAAGAACGCAAACACAAGGAAATCTGCAGATGCTAGAATTTCAAGCAACACACATAAAAGTTGCTGGTGAACAGAAGAAGCTACATTCTATACCTTAGTACCTTTGAGGGTCCAGAATTGGATTGAGCATAGAATGCAAAGGGTGGTTGTAGATGGTTTGTATTCTGCGTGGTGGTTAGTGACCAGTGGTGTTCCGCAGGGATCCGTTCTGGGACCCCTCCTCTTTGTGATTTTTATAAATGACCTAGATGAGGAAGTAGAAAGGTGGGTTAGTAAGTTTGCTGATGACACAAAGTTGATGGTGTTGAGGAGGGTTGTCAGAAGTTACAGTGGGACATCAATAGGATGCAGAACTGGGCTGGGTTCAACCCAGATAAGTGTGAAGTGGTTCATTTTGGTAGGTCAAATTTGAAGATTGAAATTTGAGGACTACATAGAATGGAGTGTGAAATTGATCTTCGAGTGGGTTATAATGTCAGCATCGTAGGCTGCACTGGTCTATGTTCTATGTCATTCTCTCCTCTGATCCTGCTGATATCCCAGCATGACCTCATGCTAACCTTCCCCTTTGTGCAGGAGACTGGGGTTATGTGACATGCTTGGTTCTTCCATAAATATGCAGACCAAGACCATGATGTCATCAGAACACAACTATCATATTAATTGAAGCCCTGAAGTTGGTTGAGACTTCCTTGAGAATAGTTGTGTACTGTATGCTTTATGGCTTCTTGAGGATCAGAAGGAAACAGGAGCACACTCTGGCTCTGGGTCTCCATGATGAGGCAGGAGGCCAAGGCCAACATTTGCATCTTCCTCACTGGGCCAGGTCTCATTGTAACCAACCCAACACCTGGTCTTGCTGAAAGCACTGACCACAGTCCTCACCTGGGCCACTCATGCGAAACATTACTGGATGCGGGTGGCCAGATGATGGAAACCTCCAGACTCCAGAAGTTTTAAGTGAGATAGAGCAGTGACTAGGCATCGACAACCTTCTATTGATGTTCCATCCCACCATGCATTGGCAGTCTGTCCCAGGTTAGTGGTTCCAGAGTCCTTTGAGCTGTTCTTAAATACTCCTGATAAAGACATATAAAAGGTCTAAAGATCATTAAATGTTTATAATAAGTATCAAATGAAGTTAATTAAAACTGTTAAATTGGCAAAAAAGTTAAAGGCAATGAAATAATGTAAGATAGTTGTATGGAGACATCTAGTGATTGAAGCTATTACCTGTATGAGAGAAAGTTGAGAGACCAAATGGGATGGCCCCCACATCCCAGCCTACGACATCTCCAGGTACACTGACATCCGACTTCCAGAGGAGGTCCAAAGAAAGAGAGGAACAGTTCTCACTGGAAATATTGTATTCTGTCAGCTCGATGATCTCTGAGCACTGGATCGTTTGAAATGTAAAACTCAGTTTTCCAGCTAGCAGAGCATAGTTTTACACAACAACAGCACTGATTCTGGCATCCAATGATAGCATTAATTTCAGTAAATGCAAAGAATATGCACAGTGTTAAATGTCATGGTAATTTTCTGCTTCGGTGCAAATTCGGTGATTGCCTCTGTTTCTTTCAGATTCGATATTTGTGGGATCTATGTAGTAATGTTTGCAGAGATTCTGAAAACCTTGCTTCATATCATGACCATATTTTTCTTCCTCGTCTTTGCTTTTGGATTGGCCTTCTACATTCTTTTGTATGAACAGGTAGGTGGCCCACTGGTTAGACTCGTAGACAAGGGTAACAATACATAAACACATCATGTTGAGTATGGGTCAGTGAGCAGGATCCATGTAAACCTACTGATACGATATTTTGATATCAACTAATTCAGCCTATAGAATTGGGTGTAATATGAAGTGGGTCATTCGAAGAATTGCTTGAAGTAGTTTAATCTCTCATTTTGGATATAATTTTACTTTTTTCATGTTTTTAAACATTACAGAAATTCTATTTTTCTTATGTTGTGGAATACCATAAGCGCTGCACAGAAAATTTACCACGAGTATAGAGCACAAAAAGCTGGAGGGACTCAGCAAATGAGGCAGCATCTATGGACCATGAATACGCAGTCGATGTTTTGGATCTTTCAGCAGGACGGGAAATGAAGAGGGAAGGTGCCAGAATCAGAAGGCTGGGGGAAGGGAAGGAGAACGAGCTAGAAGGTGATAGGTGAAGCCAGGTGTGTCGGGGAGGGCGATGAGGTAAAAAGCTGAGATGTGATTGTTGGAAAAGGTAAAGGAGGAAGATTATTGGGGTGAGGGGTGAGAATGGACAAAGGAATCACAGAGGGAGCGAGGCCTGCAAAGACAGAAAGTTGAGGGGAGGGTGGGGAGGTAAAGATGAGTTTGGTGGTAGGGTCCCAAAGATGGCATAAGTTACAGAGAATGATGTGTTAGATGTGGTGGTACATGGGGTGGGCGATGAGGACAAGAGGAACTTTATCCCTGTTAAGATGACAGGAAGATGGGGTAAGCACGGATGTCCGGGAAATGGAAAAACTGTGAATGAGGGCTGCATCAATAGTGGAGGAAAGGAAACCCCATTCTTTGGAACATGACCCTGACCCCACTCTGCTTGTTTCTGCCTCATACATGAGATCCCAAACCTAATTTTCCGGATAGGCCTATTGTTTCTGCCTGCTGCTGTCCTGCTGTCTCCATACCTTGACTCCATTTTATTCCTCTTGGTTCAATCCCTTCCCGCCTCATCCATGACAGTTCACATGCTCTCGATCTCCTCAACAACCTTCAATTCCCTGGTCCTAGTCGCCTTTTTTTCAGCATGGATGTCCAGTCCCTATACACTTCTATCCCCCATCAAGTAGGCCTTAAAGCTATCTTTCTTGACAACAACTAGGCCTTAAAGCTATCTTTCTAGACAACAGACCATTCAGGGCCCCAAAAAGTCCTTCCATGTGAGGCAACGTCACCTGCGAATCCGTTGGGGTCATCTACAGTATCTGGACTTTCCTAGATTGGTGAGACCCATCATAGGTTGGAGGACCACTTTGTCAAGCACCTTCACTCTTATCTTAAAAAAAACAGGATTTCCTGGTGGCAGCCATTTTAATTCCAGTTCCCATTCTCATCCCGGCACATTGGCCCGTGGCCTCCTCCTTTGCACGATGAGACCTCATTTTCCATCTAATTAGCCTTCAACCTGATGGCATGCATTTAATTTCTCCGGCTTCCAGTAATTTTTCCTCCTTCCTTTTCTCTCTGCTTTATTTCCCCACTCTGGCTATGCTCTTACCTCTTCTCCTCACCTGCCTATCAGCTCCCTCTGATGCCCATCTTTCTTCCCTTCCTTCCCATGGTCCACTCTCCTCGTCTATCAGATTATTTCTTCACCAGCCCTTTACCTCTTCTACCTATCACCTCCCAGCTTCCCACTTTAACCCCCGCTCCCCACCTGTCACCTTCCAGCTTGTACTCCTACCCGTCCGCCATCCTCCTAGTTCTGGCATCTTCCCCATTACTTTCCAATCCTGATGAAAGGTCTCAGCTTAAAAATTAAAAAATTATTAACATGAATTGTCAGAGAGTGAGAGCAAAGAAAGCTAATTTTCAAGCCTCGATTGACAATGAAAACCCCAACATAATAGTTGGTATTGAGTCATGGCTCAACAACGACATTGTTTCGGGAGAAATCTTTCCCCCCTACTTCCAGGTTTTTAGGAAATCTAGTTCCCATGGTGGAGTGTTTATTGCAGTGAAAAATACTCACATAGTTACTGAAGAAAATACCCTTGATTCAAATTGTGAAATAAAGTGGATTAGTATTCATGTTAAAGGTCTAAAACCGGTGTACGTTGGAGCATTCTATCGTCCTCCATCTTCTGATGTTGATTATTTAAAGGAACTGGATTTGTCTCTTTCAAAAATCCCTCAATCATCTTCTATTTGGCTTCTTGGAGATTTTAATTTGCCTAGCGTGGATTGGGACAGCAGTACTGTCTGCTAAGGGGGCAGTTATGTAGCAGTCAGTAAACTAATGCTTGATATTGTAGCTGATTTTAATTTGACACAAATTGTTAGACATCCAACTAGAGAAAGTAACATACTGGACTTATGTTTTGTGTCAAATCCAGCTTTAGTTGTGAATTACCATGTCACTGCAGGGATTAGCAACTATGATGTTGTTGTTGTGAATGCAAAGCTTACTGTGAAATTAATTAAACCCCCCAAAAGGAAAATATTTCTGTATAGGAAAGCAGATTTTAGTGGAACTTGTTAGTGATTTTGACCAGTCACTAACTAAGGAATATTTAGCATCGGTCAGTATTAACACTCTTTGGTCTAACTTCCAAGAGGTCCTTCAATCAGCAATTGACAAGTATGTTCCCTCTAAAATGAGCTCTTCCAGGTTTAACTTACCATGGGTAAACCAGTCCACCCGGCGTGCGATACGTAGAAAGCAATGAGTCTATAATAAAGCTAGGAAATCCGGTCATAGTGAAGACTGGCAAAAGTTTAAATCCTTGCGCTGACTTATTGATAGAAACATCAGGAAAGCTCACCATCAGTATGTTAATAAGGTAATAGGTGAGAGCTTAAAGACTGACAACACCAAACCCTTCTGGAGCTTTATTAAATCTACAAGGCAAGAAGTTTTTGGAATTTCTTCTCTCTGATCCCGGGGCCGCATGGTATCTCTTGCTGCAGACAAAGCACAAGCACTTAACCAGCAGTTTTGCTCTGTGTTTACAAGGGAAAATTTGAATGAACTCCCCACTTTAGACCCCTGCAATACCCCAGACTTGCCAGATCTCATTATAACTGTAACAGGTGTTAAGAAGCTTCTTGAGGAATTACAGCCTAAGAAAGCACCAGGACCTGATCAGATACCAGCTATGATTCTAAAGAGTTGTGCTTCCAGTCTAGCTCCCGTTTTGCAAAAGATATTCCAGAAGTCTATTGATACTGGGACATTACTGGACGATCAGTTGAAAGTGAATGTTGTTCCAATTTATAAGGGCAAGTGTACAAACCTGGGAAGTTACAGACCGGTTCCACTCACTTCCATCCCTTGTAAAATTCTTGAGCATATTATTCATTGTCACATTATGGACCATCTAGACAGACACAATGCTCTTACTCATCACCAACATGGATTCCGTCAGGGCAGATCTTGTGACACACAACTTGCAGGGTTGATCAATGACCTAGCAAAGATCCTTGACAATAGAAGCCAAGCAGACTTGATCATACTCGACTTCAGTAAGGCATTTGACACGGCCCCTCACCAGAGATTACTACGTAAGCTTGACCATGTGGGCATTAACAACAGCCTTCTACATTGGTTAAACATGTTCCTTATCAGCAGACAGCAACGTGTGCTTCTTGAGGGGGCCCCAGGGGATTGTGTTGGGACCCTTACTTTTTCTCATTTACATCAACGACTTGCCAAATATAGTCAAGTCCAAAGTCAAACTTTTTGAAGATGACTGCATGATCTACTGTGAGATAAAAAATTACCAAGATGCTCAGCTGCTGCAAAATGATATTGATTCATTATGTCAGTGGGAGTCTCAATGGCAAATGTCCTTCAACTCATCTAAATGTTATGCTATGTATGTCAGTCACAAAGTTAAACCAATCAACACGACATATGACATGAATGGACAGATTCTTGAAACAGTCAGGATCTTAACTGGGCATCCCACATCAATCAGATTACACCAAAGCAAATAAAATGCTGGGTATCCTGAGAAGAAACCTCCGCTCATGTAGTAAATCCGTCAAGGACCTGGCATACAAGACACTCGTCCGTGCAAAGCTTGAGTATTGCGCGGCCATATGGGATCCCCATCAAGCTAACAACAAGAAGTCCTTCGAAAAAATCCAACACCATGCTGCTCGCTTTGTGTTAAACGATTACAGCAGGAAATCCAGTGTGACTAACATGGTGTCTGCCCTTCAATGGGATCCAATTGAAAACCGACGTATTAAACTACGGTTAATTTGCATTTTCAAAGAAGTTCACAACATCACTCCATCAAACATCCAAATCCGTCACAGGGTCAGTTCGACTCGACAGCAAACTGGACCTCACATATTGGAAACTCCTTCATTCAATAAGATTTGCTACCAGTACTCCCTCTGCCCAAGATCAACAAGAGAGTGGAATCTTCTGCCACCAGACCTGCGCAGTATTTCTGACATTGATATTTTTAAAGATAGACTCAGACAAATTGATTTAGGGGATATAGTCAAAAAAGCTTATTTTACAATTTAACTCCCATGTCGTTCACACTGAATGTGTGTTATAACAGCCATCCAGCAGTGCATGCGTAGTACCAACCAGAAGCAGAAGCTGATGCCTGAAATGTCAACTGTTTATTTATTTCCACAGATACTGCCTGACACGCTGAGCTCCTCTATCATTTTGTGTGTGTTGTTCTGGATTTCTAGCATCTGCAGAATCTCTTGTGTACCACAAGTACACCTCTTTTTTTCTCATGTTCAATCTTTACATTATAAGCAGCAGGATCGTACAAATATATATAGTAAATTAAAAAAGCAGGAAACACTGTACAAATTTATAGAAGAGATTGGGGGAAAAAAACTTTCATTAGTCCCAGCAGATACTTTTATTTATTTTTCTAACATCTTTGTAATAGAGAGTTCTCTGTTTTATACGTCTGAAACTTCTTTCATCTCAGTTCATTAGCTGGGTATCAAAAGATCCCAGGCTTAAAATAGTGTAGGGCAATTTTATACGATAAAAATTTTTAATCTGAAAACTGATTACTAAAAACAAGGACATACATTTATACATAAACTATTTTTTTGGAAATTGTAATGAGGTCCTTCATGAGAATGATGCCATGATACACAGAGACTACCAATGCACATCAACGATGTTTTACTGTTGGTGGGACCATTGATTGACATTGTTGTTCTATTAGTGTTAGCAAAATGTTTAGAAATGATATGATCCTTATGCGTCGGAACAGCCCTTTACCAAAGGCTGAAGGCCTTCTCCAGCATCTTTTAAAGGACCTGTTCTGAGCCACAGTGCAGTATTGCATGAAATTCTTTGCCGGTCCCAATAGTCTTCATCTCCAAAGTAAAGCATCTCCCTTACCTGATGGTGTCCCTGACCACGGCCAGGCCTACTTTCTTGTGCCTGCCTCTGATGGCATGCTTATCAGAGATTATTGGTACTTCGTGGGGAACGAATGTTCTAAGACCTCCATCTTTGACATGAACTTGCTGAAAAATTCATAGCACTTGTGCGATTGTACAACTGATGAGAAGTTGCTGCATGTAATGCCCGGAGGACTGACATTCACTGTGCAAACAACGTATTTTTGTTTTTGCAACACTGAAAATCTCTGAAGCAGAATCATTTAAGAAGCCTTGTTTCAGCAAGATTTACTTTTTCTAAATTATTCTTGATATAACAATAAGTATTGTCCTTTGATGGCAATAATTTTCCTCACTGAAATGCTCATTTGTCAATGCTGTGAACAGCTCTGTGTAAAGGGTCTTGGCCCAAAACATCGATTGTTTATTGCCCTCAACAGACGCTACCTGACCTGCTGAGTTTCTCCAGCATTTTGTGTGGATTACTTAAGATTTCCAGCATATGCAGAATCTTTTGTGTCCAGGTTTATTTGAAAATAGGTAGATTTTTTGAACAAGAGAAAATCTGCAGATCTGCTGGAAATCCAAGCAACACACCCAAATTGATAGAGGAACCCAGCAGGCCAGGCAGTGTCTATGGAAAAGAGTACAGTCAACATTTCATGCTGAGATCTTTCGGCAGTACTGGTTTGAATGATAAGCAATTCATGCTTATCCCTGTCCTAATGAGTTAATTCCTGATGAATCAAGGCTTCACGTTATGTTGGTGAAATACTGTACATGTATATTGATTCACTTTAGTTCCAAAAGTAATCATAATCTGTGCAGCAAAGCTGATGCTTTTCACTACATTCCTCAGTATGTTAGCTATTCATAACTATTCATGAATGAATTTACATACAAGTGTTGAAAGAGTATGCAGCTTCAATTCAGGAACAATGTCTAAATATTTACTAAACAACTCTTTTTATTTGCAGATCATTATGGAATGTGGGTGTGTGAATGTGTCTCTAGATATGACAGGCAAATGTGTATGATTTTTTAAAATTGTCATTTGTCATTGTTAGACATCAAAACAACTTGAGTATTTATGTGGTTTCATGATATCAAAAATTCTCAGAGATTTGACAGATGGAATATAGTGTCGGGAAGTGTATAGTCATGTACTTTGGTAGAAGATATAAAAGCATAGACTGTTTTCTAAATGGAGAGAATATTCAGAAATCAGAGTTACAAAGGGAATCCTCATGCAGGTTGACAGTGGTGAGGAAGACAAATGTGATGTTGGCATTCATTTCAGGAGGACTAGAATGTAAAAGCAGGGATGTAATGTTGGGGCTTTATAAAGCACTGCTGAGGCCTTTTTGGGCCCCTTATCTATGAAAGGATGTGCTGACATTGCAGAGGGCTCTAAGGAGGTTCACAAAAATAATACTGGGATTGAAAGCCTTGCCAGGTGAGGAACTTTTGATGGCTCCGAGCCTCTTCTCAGTGGAATTCAGAAAAATGAGGAAGGACCTCATTGAAACCTATTGAATGTTGAAAGGCCTCGATAGATTGAATGTGGAAAGGACGTTTCCTACGGTGGGAGAATCTAAGACCAGAGGACACAGCCTCAGAATACAGGGTCATCCTTTTAGAATGGTTAATGAAGAGGAAGATCTTTAGTCAGAGAGTGTTGAATCTGTGGAATTTGTTGCCACAGATGGCTGTGGAGACCAAGTAATTGATTAGTCAGGGCATGAAAGGATACGGGGATAAGGCAGGAAACTGGGGCTGAAAGGGAAAATGGATCAACCGTGATGAAATGGCAGAGCAGACTCGATGGGACAAACGGCCTAATTCTGCATCTATATCTTATGGTCTTGCATAAGGAAGGTACAGAGAAAAAAAACTGATGCTTTGTTCTATGTTTGCAGATGGCATACAAAAATCCTTTTCTTTCTCTCTTGAGGATACTTGCAATGATGCTGGGAGATATTAACTACGATGATAACTTTCTTAGAGTATATTTTGAAAAGAAAATGCCATTCCCTGCCCTGACATTCACAATGCTAACAACTTTTATGCTGTTCATACCAATCCTCCTCATGAACTTGCTGGTAAGTCTAAAGGATAGCTTTGTCAACATTAGAACAATTATTACATCTTGAGTGCATTTCAAATGTGATTTTCATTTGAGAATGTCTTCAGATTTGACAAGGCTTTAATCAGAATTAGAATTAGGTCTATTATTGACGTAGGTTATGAAATTTGTTATTACGCAGTAGCAGTACAGTGCAATACATAAAAAATTCTAAGTTACAAGAAATATATTTTTTTAAATAGTACACAAAGCATGGGTTCATGGACTGTTACAAAATTTGACAGCAGAGCAGAAGAAACTGTTCCTAAAATATTAAGTGTGCATCTTCAGGCTCTTCTGCTTCCTCCCTGGTGGTAGTAAAGAGTAGAGGGCATGTCCTGATAATTAATTTAACAAATTCATTTTAATAAAAAACAGAAAATGCTGGAAACATCAAAGGTTCAAGTAGTGTTTCATGGTGGAGAAGCATAGATGTTTCAGATCAAAGAGCCTTTGTAAGAGTTAAAATTTTAACTTCTTGTTCTATAAATGTTGCCTGACCTGCTGGGTGTTCCTGGGTTTTTCTGTGTGTTTGTTTTTATTTCAGAATTCAGGCATCTGCAGATCTTGTGATTTTTTTAAAATTAAAATTCACTTTAATTCGTTTTTGACAAATGTGAAGGTGACCAGGTCAGTGAAACCAGTGCATCAATCTGTTTTTCTGACTTTCATTTTTACATGCATCATTGTTATTAAGCTCATTTTGTTTTCTTTTCATTTCTTTACCCTGGAAATGGCAGGGAGGACATTTTGGTTTTAACAATTGTTTTTAATGCCAAGATAATCTACCTTAATTACATGTTTTTTTTTGAGAAGTGGGACATAAAAATTGTGCTGAAGAAGGTGCAGCTCAACTGGCAGGAAAGTAGTAACACAGAAACACAGCAAAAGATGCATGATGCAAAACAGGGTCTGTCTGGCTCATAAGCAAAATGTAGATAAATACTGCAATAAAAACACCAGATGTTTGAAATACTTCGGAAGTCAGCAACAATCTGCAAACAGAGGAGAATATGTGTTTCAAATTGACAAACTTCCATCAGAACACTGTCACAGCACAGCCCTTTGTAAACACACAGATCATGCTAATGTATCATCTTGTCCTGTTTGCTATGTTCAAGTGATATGTGTACAGTGGAAAATGTGGTGGAAATAGGGATCAGGGCAGAATTCAAGTTTTCACTTGATTTTTAAAGCTTCTCCTGGACCGGGGTAAACTGAAATTTTACAATGGGTCTCACCTTATATTTCTCCTGCTTTCTCAGCCCCTGACTATGTCTCTGCCACTGCCTTAGAACCTTAGCAATAACATAAATTAGTATTATTAGTTTCTCAGCCCTGCTGGTGCTTTCTTTTCGGCAGGAAATCAGCAAGAGGTGTAGCATTGTAGATAAGTTCCCCTTCATTAAGCTACTAATGTCGTGTCTCTTTTTTGTTCAGGAGATAAAATGAATGTGGAGACTACCAACTGTCAAATTAGTAACTAAGGGCAGATTCAGGATTTTGGCTAAATGACCAAAGAACTTTTCTATTCTACAGTGTATACTAGAGCATAGAATTCTGTGATAGGGTTTTTAAAAAATAATTTTAGCATTATTTTCTTTAGTTTGGGGCATTCATACTTATTGTAAAAGGCTGGATTGTGAAATCGGGGATGTGTTTTCGCCAGCTGTCAATGTCATAGAACATAGAATAGTACAGCACAGTATAGGCCCTTCGGCCCACAAAGTTGTGCCGACCCTTAAACCCTGCCTCCCATATAAACCCCCACCTTAAATTCCTCCATATACCTGTCTAGTAGTCTCTTAAACTTCACTAGTGTATCTGCCTCCACCACTGACTCAGGCAGTGCGTTCCATGCACCAACCACTCTCTGAGTAAAAAACCTTCCTCTAATATCCCCCTTGAACTTCCCACTCCTTACCTTAAAGCCATATCCTCTTGTATTGAGCAGTGGTGCCCTGAGGAAGACGCACTGGCTGTCCACTCTATCTATTCCTCTTATTATCTTGTATACCTCTATCATGTCTCCTCTCATCCTCCTTCTCTCCAAAGAGTAAAGCCCTAGCTCCCTTAATCTCTGATCATAATGCATACTCTCTAAACCAGGCAGCATCCTGGTAAATCTCCTCTGTACCCTTTCCAATGCTTCCACATCCTTCCTATAGTGAGGTGACCAGAACTGGACACAGTACTCCAAGTGTGGCCTAACCAGAGTTTTATAGAGCTGCATCATTACCTCACGACTGTTAAACTCTATCCCTCGACTTATGAAGGCTAACACTCCATAGGCTTTCTTAACTACCCTATCTACCTGTGAGGCAACTTTCAGGGATCTGTGGACATGTACCCCCAGATCCCTCTGCTCCTCCACAGTACCAAGTATCCTGCCATTTACTTTGTACTCTGCCTTGGAGTTTGTCCTTCCAAAGTGTGCCACCTCACACATTCTCCGGGTTGAACTCCATCTGCCACTTCTCAGCCCACTTCTGCATCCTATCAATGTCTTTCTGTAATCTTCGACAATCCTCTACACTATCAACAACACCACCAACCTTTGTGTTGATTGCAAACTTGCCAACCCACCCTTCTACCTCCACATTCAGGTCATTAATAAAAATCACGAAAAGTAGAGGTCCCAGAACCAATCCTTATGGGACACCACTAGTCACAACCCTCCACTCCGAATGGACTCCCTCCACCATGACCCTCTGCTTTCTGCAGGCAAGCCAATTCTGAATCCACCTGGCCAAACTTGCCTGGATCCCATGCCTTCTGACTTTCTGAATAAGCCTACCATGTGGAACCTTGTCAAATGCCTTACTAAAATCCATGTAGATCACATCCACTGCACTACCCTCATCTATATGCCTGGTCACCTCCTTAAAGAACTCTATCAGGCTTGTTAGACATGATCTGCCCTTCACAAAGCCATGCTGACTGTCCCTGATCAGACCATGATTCTCTAAATGCCCATAGATTCTATCTCTAAGATTCTTTTCCAACAGCTTTCTCACCACAGACGTAAGGCTCACTGGTCTATTGTCAAGTCAAACTAAAGTTTCTAGAATGTGTTGGGACCTAGAGGCAAAAGAAAATAAAATTTAAAAGTAATAGCAAGAATCCACTGATAGACCGGATGGAAGTTCGCACCCATTTGGTGAGGATCTTGTCCAACTTGTCCAAATTACAATAACAAGTAAACAAATAAATATATGGTATAACTATATTTCTTATTGTAATTTATAGTAATTTACATATTGTGCTATACAGCTGCCACAAAACAAGTGGTGTTGGGACCGCTTCTTTTACATTAAATATGTAAATAGTGTAGATGACGGAATTGAAGGCTTTTTTGAAAAGTTTGCAGACAACATGAAGATAAGTGGAGGGGCAGGTAGTTTTGAGGATACGTATAGAGAGGCTACAGACCGACAGACAGATTAAGAGAATGGGCAAGGAATGGCAGATGGAATATGGTGTTGGGAAGTGTATGGTCATGCACTTTGGTAGAAGAAATGAAAGGGTTGACTATTTGCTAAATGGAGAGAAAATACAAAAAACTGAGGTACAAAGGGACTTATCAGTCCTTGTGCAGGATTCCCTAAAGGTTAATTTGCAGGTTGAGACAAATGCAATGTTAGCATTAATTTCAAGAGGACTAGAATATAAGAGCAAGGACGTAATGCTCAAACTTTGTAAAGCACTGGTGAGGCCTCACTTGGAGTATTGTGAGTAGTTTTGAGCCCCTTATCTTAGAAAGAATGTGCTGAAACTTTAGAGAGTTTGAAGGAGGTCCACAAAAAATGATTGCAGGATTGAATGGCTTGTCATATGAAGAGCATCTGATGACTTTCGGCCTGTATAGAGCATAGAACATAGAACAGTACAGCACAGTACAGGCCCTTCGGCCCACAATGTTGTTGATGGGTGACCTAATTGAAACCTATCAAATGGTGAAAGACCTCGATAGAGTGGATGTGAAGAGGATGTTTCCTATGGTGGGGGAGTCTAAGACCAAAGGACACAATCTCAGAATAAAGGGGCATCTTCTTAGAATAGAGTTGAGGAGGAATTTTTTTAGCCAGGGAGTGGTGAATCTGTGGAATTTATTGCCACAGGTAGCTGTGGAGGCCAAGTCTTTATGTATATTTAAAGCAGAGGTTGATAAATTCTTGATTGGTCAGGGCATGAAGGGATATAGGGGTAAGGCAGGAGATTGGGGCTGAGAGGAAAAATGACCAGGCACGATGAAATGGCAGAGCAGACTCAATGGGCCAAATGGCCTAATTTGGCTCCTACGTCTTATGGTCTTATATGTCAGTGATAATAAACCTGATTCGGAATCTAAAGTGCTTCCAGATATTTTGTGATGTTAAATACACTATTTACATGCAACCTGTTGTGCATATCTTTGTTCCAATGAGGATCAATTGAATGAGAGCAAAAAAACCTCAGCAAAATAATTTCAGTTTGTCAGCCGAGTTATTCCTCTTCTGTTACTGTGTGGAGAACAGCGGGAATTCCAACCTGAAAGAGACAAAAACTGCAAATGAAGTATGTTCCTAGAGGAGCAGAAAAACATTGTTAGCAGAGTGTGCTCATCTGATTTTATCAGTGTAAACACTTTCTGTCAAGTGTTTGTTTCCAATTTAGATTGGTTTAGCAGTGGGTGACATTGCTGAAGTCCAGAGAACTGCATCCTTAAAGAGAATGGCGATGCAGGTGAGCCTTTGTAATTCCTTTACGAAAAGGCAAGAAAATACAATACTATCAAGAAAACTTTTTCAATGTCTCCATTCTATTCCTACAGATTTTCCTTCATACCAGTTTGGAGGAGAAGCTTCCCTTTTGGTTTCTTAATAAAGTCGATGAAGTGAAAACAACAGTATATCCTAACAAGCGAAAGACTGGTATTATAAATGTAAGCAAGTAATGGTTATTACCCAACAGCTGCCTGAGGGTATAATGTAATTATACTTAGATGGATTTGCTTCTGGTTTTGAAATGCAAGTTTTTTGATCAAAGCTAATTCATATTGTATAGGATTTATTTACTACAGTAGCTGCTCTTTCTTCTTTTAAGATGATTAAATCCTCATATATTTGTCTGACACTTTGGTTGCATATTCTAATATCTGACTCATGTTAAATTCTGTCTGATGATGCATCTTCAGACATTTTGTGACATTAAATATGCTATTTACATGCAACTTGTTGCATATCTTTGTTCCAGTGAAAGGTGATTGAATTAGGAAAAAAAACCTCAGCAAAATCAATTCAGCTGATTTGTGTTTTGTATATGTTTCTCCTCTGTTACTGTGCAGAGACACAGCAGCAATTCCAACTTCAGAGAAGCGGAAACAGCTTCACAGGATGAATGAAATACGTTTGTAGAGGAGTTCCCTTCACTCTTCCAATTATGTACTATCATCCTCGCCTTACATAAATATTCAGCTATTAAAGATGTGTGCCCATTGTTAATCTAAGTAATAATAATAATAATATTAAAAATATGAAATTGTACAGTTCATCTAGCTGAAAGACTTAATGGCTCACAGATCAACTGGGAGATTTCAATGCATTTACTGAAATATGGAGTGCTAAAAAATATCATTTCTTTCTTTTCCAATCTTTTTATTGATATCAAAATGTTAAACATAACATAATATTAATACAAAGCTATTGGGGTTATGTTATTAATAATTAGCATATAAAAATATAAATTCAGTTAGCACACAGATATTAAACCTCCCAAAATCTTACAAAATATGAATACAAATATAATATAAGGAAAAAAATGTAGAACTAGCATAGAAAAAGAAAAGAAAAAAAAAAGAAAATACCCCCCCAAAAAACTAAACTAAACAATACTAAGCAACTAAACTAAGAAAAAAAAGACATGGGCTGTTGTGTAACGTCAAATAGGATCATTAGTGTCATTAACTCTTCATATATTTAAAAGTAATAGATAGGTTTGGAAAAGGTCAAATTACATCATATGGAAGTGTTGAATAAATGGCCTCCAGGTCTTTTCGAATTTAATAGAAGGATCATAAATGACATTTCTAATTTTTTCTAAATTTAAACACAACATAGTTTGAGAGAACCAATGAAATATAGTGGGAGGATTAATCTCTTTCCAATTCAGCAAAATGGATCTTCTAGCCATTAATGTCACAAATGCAATCAACCGACGAGCTGAAGAGGTTTGATGAATTGGTTCTATCACTGGTAAACAAAAAATTGTCGTAATAAGGTGAGGTTGTAAATCAATACTCAAAACAGTTGAAATAATATCAAAGATATCTTTCCAATATTTTTTCAAAAAAAGACATAACCAAAACATATGAGTTAAAGAAGCTATCTCAGAGTGACATCTATCACATACAGGATTTATATGAGAGTAATAACGAGCTAATTTATCCTTAGACATATGGGCTACTTTAAACTGTATCGGCGCATGTTTAGCACATATAGAGGATGAATTAACTAATTGAAGAATTTGGTCCATTTTTCAATAGGTAAAGTAAGCTTTATGATTATGATTATGAGGACACGCAGTCCCCTTTTATTGTCATCTAGTAATGCATGCATTAAGAAATGATAAAATGTTTTTCCAGAATGATATCACGAAAACACATAACAAACTGACTTAAAAACTAACAAAAACCACATAATTATAACATATAGTTACAACAGTGCAAAGCAATACCGTAATTTGATAAGAACAGACCATGACACAGTAAAAGTCTCAAAGTCTCTCGAAAGTCCCATCATGAGAAAGGATCTAAAAAGCGTGGATTGGGACAGGTTGTTCTCTGGCAATGATGTGATCGGTAGGTGGGAAGCCTTCAAAGGAGAAATTTTGAGAGTGCAGAATTTGTATGTTCCTGTCAGGATTAAAGGTAAAGTGAATAGGAATAAGGAACCTTGGTTCTCAAGGGATATTGCAACTCTGATAAAGAAGAAGAAGGAGTTGTATGACATGTATAGGAAGCAGGGAGTAAATAAGGTGCTTGAGGAGTATAAGAAGTGCAAGAAAATACTTAAGAAAGAAATCAGGAGGGCTAAAAGAAGACATGAGGTTGCCTTGGCAGTCAAAGTGAAGGATAATCCAAGAGCTTTTACAGGTATATTAAGAGCAAAAGGATTGTAAGGGATAAAATTGGTCCTCTTGAAGATCAGAGTGGTCGGCTATGTGCGGAACAAAAGGAAATGGGGGAGATCTTAAATAGGTTTTTTGCGTCTGTATTTACTAAGGAAACAGGCATGAAGCCTATGGAATTAAGGGAAACAAGTAGTGAGATCATGCAAACTGTACAGATCGAAAAGGAGGAGGTCCTTGCTGTCTTGAGGAAAATTAAAGTGGTTAAATCCCCGGGACCTGACAGGGTGTTCCCTCAGACCTTGAAGGAGACTAGTGTTGAAATTGCAGGGGGCCTGGCAGAAATATTTAAAATGTCGCTGTCTACAGGTGAGGTGCCGGAGGATTAGAGAGTGGCT
The DNA here is from genome assembly GCF_963921235.1 of Mobula hypostoma. Lineage (NCBI taxonomy): Eukaryota > Metazoa > Chordata > Chondrichthyes > Myliobatiformes > Myliobatidae > Mobula > Mobula hypostoma. Next base: position 221,986,846 of record NC_086097.1, on the reverse strand, counting down.
CATGTTGTTCCGTTGTTTAAAAAAGGATCGAAAGGTAATCCGGGAAATTATAGGCCAGTAAGTTTAACGTCGGTAGAAGGTAAGTTATTGGAGGGAGTACTAAGAGACAGACTCTACAAGCATTTGTATAGACAGGGACTTATTAGGGAGAGTCAACATGGCTTTGTGCGTGGTAGGTCATGTTTGACCAATCTATTGGAGTTTTTCGAGGAGGTTACCAGGAAAGTGGATGAAGGGAAGGCAGTGGATATTGTCTACATGGACTTCAGTAAGGCCTTTGACAAGGTCCCGATAGGGAGGTTAGTTAGGAAAATTCAGTCGCTAGATATATATGGAGAGGTGGTAAATTGGATTAGACTTTGGCTCAATGGAAGAAGCCAAAGAGTGGTAGTAGAGAATTGTTTCTCCAAGTGGAGGCCTGTGACTAGTGGTGTGCCACAGGGATCAGTGCTGGGTCCATTGTTATTTGTCATCTCTATCAATGATCTGGATGATAATGTGGTAAACTGGATCAGCAAATTTGCTGATGATACAAAGATTGGAGGAGTAGTAGACAGTGAGGAAGGTTTTCAGAACCTGCAGAGGGACTTGGACCAGCTGGAAAAATGGGCTGAAAAATGGCATATGAAGTTTAATACAGACAAGTGTGAGGTATTGCACGTTGGAAGGACAAACCAAGGTAGAACAAACAGGGTTAATGGTAAGGCACTGAGGAATGCAGTAGAACAGAGGGATCTGGGAATTCAGATACAAAATTCCCTAAAAGTGGCATCACAGGTAGATAGGTCGTAAAGAGAGCTTTTGGTACATTGGCCTTTATTAATCAAAGTATTGAGTATAAGAGCTGGAATGTTATGATGAGGTTGTATAAGGCACTGGTGAGGCCGAATCTGGAGTATTGTGCTCCGTTTTGGTCACCAAATTACAGGAAGGATATAAATAAGGTTGAAAGAATGCAGGGAAGGTTTACAAGGATGTTGCCGGGACTTGAGAAACTCAGTTACAGAGAAAGGTTGAATAGGTTAGGACTTTATTTCCTGAAGCGTAGAAGAATGAGGGGAGATTTGATAGAGGTATATAAAATTATGATGGGTATAGACAGAGTGAATGCAAGCAGGCTTTTTCCACTGAGGCAAGGGGAGAAAAAAACCAGAGGACATGGGTTAAGGGTGAGGGGGGAAAAGTTTAAAGGGAACATTAGGGGGGGCTTCTTCACACAGAGAGTGGTGGGAGTATGGAATGAGCTGCCAGACGAGGTGGTAAATGTGGATTCTTTTTTAACATTTAAGAATAAATTGGACAGATACATGGATGGGAGGTGTATGGAGGGATATGGTCCGCGTGCAGGTCAGTGGGACTAGGCAGAAAATGGATCGGCACAGCCAAGAAGGGCCAAAAGGCTTGTTTCTGTGCTGCTAGTTTCTATGGTTCTATGGTTTCTATCTCACGCAGACGGTAAACATCCAGCGCCGCCAACTTGCCGGTGCAGCATCCTGGAAGCATCTGACTACAGTCCGACTCCGAGTCGGTCCGAAAAACTCCGAGCCTCTGACCATCTCCCGACACCGAGCACCGCGCACCATCTCTGCCAAGCGTTCCGACCCTGGCCCCAACAACAGACAATACGCAAAGCCAAGGATTTGGGGCCTTTGTCTCCGGAGATTCTCGATCGCACAGTAGCAATGGCAGCGAAGTGGGCATTTCAGAAGTTACTCCTGATATTCCTCTGCGCTTCTCACGGCTGTCTCCATCAAATCCGGATTGTGCACGACACCCCTAGTTACACATATTGATATCATTCAGAATGGCCGCGCGCGCTGCGTCACGCCACTATCTTCTCCTCCCTCCAAGTTCCCTTTCCCAATCATTCTTAATTTTATTAGATAAATCTGGACATATTTTCATAATTATATTATAAATGGATGCTATTACACCTTTCTGAAAAGTATTTAAATTTAAAATTTTTTCCAAAATATTCGTTGGATATAAATTCGGAAAGGTAGGAAGAGCAGTATTTAAAAAGTTTCTAATCTGTAAATATCTAAAGAAATGGGATCTAGGCAAATTATATTTAATAGATAATTGTTCAAAGGACATGAAACAATTATCCAAAAATAGATCACAAAATCGTAATATACCTTTGGCTGGGCTAAAAAAATATCAATTGGTAAAATTCATGTTTATCTTTCAGTCTTTCCTACAGAGGTTTTCAGAATCACAAAGCAACGAAACACGCTCTGAAATGAACAATCAGGCAACTGATCTCAAAAAGCTTGAATTACAGATGGAGAAGCAGAAATACAGGTGTGTAATTGTTTTAAAATAATTCAGATGTTGTCCCTTTGTATTATTATGCTGCACTTATTCCTTTCAATTTGTTAAACCTGCAGGTTGAAGGACATTGAAGCCTCAGTTCAGAAACAATATGAACTGCTTGTGCTCATAGTTCAGAAGATGGGAATTTCTTCCGAGGTAGAAGACAGGGACCAAGATGAATATTCATGCTACATCAAAGCTAAAAGACAGCGTTTTAAGAAGGCTGGAAGCAAGTGGGATCTTGCATTGAAATCAGTGCAATGCACTCAGAAACAATCATCCCCTTGTTCATTTACCCTTGGTAACAAACCTAAGTATAAAGGCACTTAATATGTTGGTGCTGCAATATTACTTTTAACTGTACATCTTTTGTTGGATAAAAATTAAAGCAGGAAGCTTTAAACCACACTGACGTCGAAAGCTCTGATACATTTAGTGTTCATTAAATGTATGCATTCTTATTGCATTTGTTTTGGTTGTTGCAAAGTATTAACAATACTTTATGAATCTGCATGGAGCCTTGTGGTATTGCTTACAGGGATTATATCTATCAAAGTAAATAAGGTTATCCAAAATTAATATTAAAAGTGAATCGAATGGTGTGATGTGACAGAGACACAGAGATTGCAGATACTGGGATCTGGAGAGAGAGAAATCTCTAGAAACCCAATTGGTTAAGCAGCAGCTGTGGGAGTAAAGGGATAGTCAATAACTTGGGTCAAGGCATTCAATCAGGATTTAACAATATGCTAAACATTATTACGTTAGAAATACTGTATGTATTATATGCACCTTGTATACAATCGAATTTGGTTTTTTTTGATATTGTGGCAACTTATGTCTAGAAGATATTTAAATAGAAGTATTATAGAGGAATGGGGTGACTTTCTGTCAAGGTAATTGATAGTGGATTCACAACAAGAGGTTTATAATCTTGGAAAAACAGCATCAACTGAATCCATTCCTTGATTATCAGAACCATTAAGGAAAAGAACAATGTAACTGTGATTATAGCAGTTTGTTAACTAATTAGGCAAAATTAATTCTAGGAAACATTTGAAGTATCAGGCAATTCAGATGATTTGACTGTACATCTTGATGAGTTAAATGAAGAGAGGTATCAAAATAAAATTATATCTAAGTGTGGACGTATGTTCACTAACTTAAGTTTGTTCAATAAATATCCAAATATTTATCTCGAATGTGTTTCCTGTGGCTTTTTTGGTTCAACATGGGAACAAGCTCTGAAATTTAGCCAATCAGATCCGAGCTGATTTTTACCTAAGCTCCATTTGTCTGCTTTTGTTCTGTGTCCCTTGATACCTTAACAATTCAAAAATATCTTGATTTCCATCTTGTTGATTTGAGTTAATCCAGCCTCCAGAGTTCCATGTTCTCACTAAACATGTGAAAATGTTATTCCTGATTTTAAGATTGTCACTTTTTGATCTGGGTTTGCTCACCAACAGAAATGATTTTTTTCTGATATGCGCCTTGAACTTCCGAAGTCATAATTAATAAAGTTTTAAAATTTACATCTTAAAATTCCTTGATAAACCCAGATTTTGACATTTCAATCTGTAGATCATGAGTACGCATGCTATTAGAGTCACTGAGTCAAGCATCATGGAAACGTGCCTTACAGCCTAACTTGTTCATACAGACCAGTGGGCACCTGTCTGCATTAATCTCCTCTTCCAAGACTTGGTACATAGCCTTCTATGCGTAGAGTGATCTATGTGCTCATTTAGACACCTTTTAAATGTTGTTGAGGACACTACTTTCACCATTTTCGCTGGCAGCTCATTCCAGGTTTTCAACACTCACCGAGTAAGAGATCTCTTACAACTGCCTTTAATCTATGTCTTCTGGTTCTATTCACCTCTGATAAGGGGAAAAGATTCCTACAGCCAACCTTATTTAAAACTGCTCACAATTTTACAGATCACAAATAAGAGAAAATCTGCAGATGCTGGAAATGTAAGCAACACCCACAAAATGCTGGAGGAACACAGCAGGCCAGGCAGCATCTATGGAAAAGAGTACAGTCAACATTTCGGGCCGAGGCCCTTCAGCAGGTCCAAAAGGTCGACTGTGCTCTTCTTCCATAGATGCTGCCTGGCCTTCTGAGTTCCTCCAGCATTCTGTGTGTGTAACATAATTTTACAGAATTGTGCAAAAGTCTTAGGCATGTGTTAAACAATTCTGTAAAGAGAAGATGCTTTCAAAAATAATGAATTGGAAAGTTTCCAAATATCAAAATGTTTACTATAAAGAGAAGTAAAAGCTTTGGTTTTTTATAAGAAAATTGGCTGGTAGGTTGTTCCAAGCATTTTGGAGAACTTGTCATAGTTCTTCTGCAGACTTTGCTGTCTTACATGCTTCTCTTTCCCCAGATAATCCTAGACAGCCTTGATGATGTTGAGATCAGGGATTAATGAAGCCCATACCATCTGAAACTATATGAAAAATCTAGGCTGTCCAAGACTTTTGCACAATAATGTATATAATAATGTCTTCTTAACCACTCGACTCAAGGGAAAACAGACCTAATCTCTCCAGTTTTTCCTTGCAAAATACTCCATCCCAGGCTACATTGTGGTGAATCTCCTCTGCACTCTCTCCATTGCTAACACATTTTTCTTACACTGTGTTGGCCAGAACTACACACAGTACTACAGCTGATGTCTGACTGATGTTCTAAATAATTGGACTGTAATCTCCCTGCTGTTGTATTCAGTGGCACAACTAATGAAGTCCAGCATCCTATGCATTTTCTCAATAATATTATCAATGTTCACTGCTGTCTTCAAAGATCTTTTGATTTTCACACCAGATTACCTCTGCTTCTTAATATTCCCTAGGAACTTAGCTTTCTTTAGACTTTGGCCATTTTCAAGTTGGAGCAGAAGATAAAGGCCTAAATTAGTGCTGTCATTTCTATGTGTATTACACATTGCCTGGGATAGATACGGGGAAAATGACAAGCAATGTTTTTTGACACTAATTTCATAAAATTCCCCTCTATCTTTCAGGCACAGATTTTGAGGTTCAGACATCAAGGTAGTTGCTACCCAGAAGATTAAGGGGTGCTTTGGTGTTAATTTTCAGAGGCAATCACCTTCCTCCAAGTAGCTGTTTACTCTAAATTTGCTTCTTTGCTATTGGTACCCCACCTTGGTCTTCAGCCAGTCTCTATTATTGACTTGATCTCCTTTCAATGCTTTTCTCCACACAATTCTCTTTTCCACTCTCCCCTCCCCTCACCACCTCATGCAATCCTCACTTGAACCCTATCACTCTGCAGCACTGGGAGATTGAAAAAGCATAGCCTATCCATCAAGAACAGTGCCTTACATTCCATGAACTAAGATACTGTAGGCATGTTAACAAGATAACTCAAAATAGTGTTGTGGGCCAGGTTTGAACTAGGAACTATTGTCTGAGTCTCTGTTTTATCCAGGGGTATCCAAACATCTTTTTAGTTGAGCCTTTATGTCATGGTGTTGTCACTACAAAAATGGCTTGGCATCTAGAGAATAATCTAGTGAATCTCCACCCACAATGAACTTTTGGTATTTTAATTAATTTGCTTTCATCTTAGTTTGTGTTCAGTTTTATTTTTTAACTTTCACTCTACTTTCTCGATGTGGATCAGATCACTAGTAAATAATCTGAAACTAAGGAAACAGAGTTACATGGTTAAACTTACTCTGTGTGTGACCTGGTTTTATATAACCAGTTCTGAGTTGTGCTGGTTTATATTTTATGTAGTATTTCATAGTTTTTGTACTCTGGTTTCTGAGTGTGCAAAATATACATTGTATATAAAGATCCTAAATAATTTCAAAAGCTTGGAAGTTGCTATTGATGAGTTGCAGATCCACCCAAGGTCTGTGTTGATCCTGGATGTTTTTACTGGCAGACTGTCCAAGGGAGTTTATAATCTTGTCAGCGATGTTCACCTCTATCCTGACCTCACACAGAGCCAATTTTCTCCAAAGGCAACTTACTCGTATAAATGTCGCATTAATTCTTACAGAACTGCAGAACCCACACACAGCACAGAGGAAAATTAAGAATAAAGGCAATTTATTTGGCATGTGCCCCAGTTTATAAGAGACAATATATGGCTCAGAATGCTGACATTTCAGTGATTCCAAACTAGAACATATTTTTCTTGCATTTATTGAAAAGAGCTTTGTTTTCAAACGTTCAGTGGAGCTTAAGATCATAAGACCATTATGATAGTTAAGTCTTATAGAATGTTATAATGTTCTATTTTTTAAATATTTATTTATTCTACTGACAAGACATAATGAGATTGAGCAAATATATTTTGAAATATGCATTTAAATGATACTGACAGAGAAAATCTTATACATTGAGGAGCCTGAAGGGCCCCACTGCCAACTTTGCTTCAGATTTACTGAGAAACTGTACATAGAGTGTCTTAGCTTTATCACCAAGTTGTCACTGAAATGCTTGAAGGAACTCAGCAAGTCAGGCAGCATCTATGGGTAAAAAGATTCAACGTTTTGGCCCGAGACCTTTCATCAGGACTGGGAAAGAAGTGGGAAGAAGTCAGATGAGAAGCTGGGGAGAGGGTAAGAAGTACTGGCCTGCAGGTGATATGTGAGGCAAGCTGCAGGGAACGTGGATGGTTGGGTGGGTGATGAAGTAAGAAGCTGGTGGGGGGGGGGGCGCTAGATAGGTGAAAGAGGTAGGGGGCTGAAGGAGAAAGAATCTAATAGGAGAGAACCGTGGACCATGGAAGAAAGAGGAGGAGGAGGGGAATCAGAGGGAGATGATGGGCATTTAAGGAGAAGAGAAAATGTGAGAGAGGAACCAGAGAGGGGAATGGAAACATAGAAACTAGAAAACCTGCAGCAAAATACAGGCCCTTTGGCCCACAAAGCTGTGCCGAGCATGTCCCTACCTTAGAACTGCCTAGGCTTACCCATAGCCCTCAATTTTTCTAAGCTCCATCTATCCATCCAGGAGTCTCTTAAAAGGCCCTATCATTTCCGCCTCCACCGCCGCCACCGGCAGCTCATTCCACACAATCACCACTCTCTGCGCAAAAAACTTACCCCTGACATCTCCTCTGTACCTGCTTCCAAGCACCTTAAAACTATGCCTTCTCGTGCTAGCCATTTCAGCCCTGGGAAAAAGCCTCTGACTATCCACACAATCATCATCTTGTACACCTAAAAAAAAGAGAAAGGGAAGTGAGTATAAATTACTGAAAGTTAGAGAAATTGATGTCCATGCCATCACGTTGGAGAGAACCCAGACAGAATATGAGGAGTTGCACTTCCAACCTGAGTATGGTCTCCTCATGACAGTAGAGGAGCTACGTCACACTCCACAGTCACAAACCCATTACCAGCTATCCCAAGAAAAAAAATGAATGCTCAAAGAACTTAGTGGGTCAAGATTTAAAACTTTGATTCACACCATGTGTCTCCACAAATGCTATTTAATCCACTGATTCTTATAGTGTTCTGTTCTGTGTTCCAGATTGTAGCATCTGCAGTCTATTTTGTCTTCCCACATTTCTAACAACAGCTAATCTATGAACCTTGCGCGCACTCAATATAAAAATATTCAGAACAGAATAGAATGTATCAAATAAATTCTGACAGCAGTGAATAAAACAGATGAACAACCTCCCTCACTTCACGTACACATCTATGCACTGCTTTTAGGCCTGTACTCTTTAGTAAGATGTGTAGCCTATACATGAAGATCATAAGCTGCAATGCATTGCCTATCATACTGATGGCTAAAATATTAGTGCACAATACTGCATTGGTCAATGTGAAGTGGAGAGTGAGTTGGTAAATTTGGTGGGAGCAAAGGATTTTGGGAATGGTGAGGGTGGAGCTCGGTGGGAGGGGTGTGTGATAGGTAGCAGAGAAGGAGTGCCAGGGGAAGGGTGTTGGTACGGGTGTAGACACACCCAGCCCTGAGACAGCAGGCAAAGTAGTTTGATTTCAAACAAGTGGTTTATTGAGGATTACAGAATGCCTCTCTGGTACTTCCCTTTCCTCTCCCTTCCCCTTTTCCCACGCATAACTCCCCTCTCCCTGACCCTTTCGCACTGTCAGTCCACAATAGAGACCCATATCAGAACCAGGTTTATCATCGCTCACATATGCCATGCAATTTGTTCATCTGCTGCAGCAGCAGTACAGTGCAATACATAAAATTACTACAGTCTAGGCAAAAGTCTTAGGCACCCTAGCTATATATTGTTTATGTGGCTAAGACTTTTGCAAAGAACTGTACAATGTCCATATTCTGAAATAGGTCAACCTTACTTTGTACGGACAAATAAGATGTCTAATGCCTGCTTAGGTCTCCTCTTTGAGACTGTTTTCCCCTAAGACAAGGCCAGGATCAGGCCCAAGACCGGAATATGGTTCAGGAACAACTGAAAATTTTTGACTATCTACCCTCACACCCGAACCTGTTTCCACTCCTGTCTCTAAGTCTTTGGGACCATACAACTTGTTCCAGCGACCCTTCTCCAGTAAGTTACTTGATTCTGTTGACTATAGACAGAGGAGACTCTATAGATGCTGGAAATCCTGAGCAACATGCATAAAATGCTGAAGAAACTCATCAAGTCAGGCAGCATCTATGGAGGGGAATAAACTATCACTCTTTATTCCCATCCACAGAGTCAGCCTGATGTGCTGAGCTTCTCCAGTATTGTAGTGTGTTATTTTATTGTTTTTTTTCTGTTTCAGGAAATCACTAAGCAACTTGCTAACAATGTCCATATACAATCTATGTGCTATTTTGTTGAGTCAGAACTTGTTGCCTGAACTGGTAAGCTGCTTGAGCTTGCTGCCAACATACACAGCAAGAAGCATTTGAACTCATTCAGTTTTCTTTGTTGCTTTTTATTGTTCACAATTATTTTGAACATTTAAGTTTTATTAAACTTTAATAATATTTAAGGTAGTTTTAGTTTCAGTAGTTTTTCATTCTTTTGTACCATTTTTCAGTGTTCCTGATTGTCCTATGGATGATTCACTGGTGTGAAGGCACTTACAGAAGCTGTACTAATTCAAAATAACAAAGCCCTGACCTAATATCATCATATGAATGAGCCCTATCTACAAAGCAGCTGAGAAAATATTTAACAGCTGGCTGAGGCAAACCTAACATTCAGAATGGCTTCCATAAAAGCACCAACACTGGGGAGAAATCATAGGCCACTTTTAAACTTATTTTTTATACAAACAAATTTTGCTAAGTTTTAACCAAAACACTAGTCTAGTGCATTAATACTGGGAGATATTAGGACTTTTCCAAAGACTCTTCTGTAGAAGCTACAAAATTAAAGGCTGTGGAGAAAACTTCCCATTTTATTGTGTTTTATTCCATGTTATTAACAAAAAATATAATAAAATACTGCTTATCTTGCATTTCAAAATGTTTTATTAACACAGCTGTCTTTAAGAGACATTACCAGATGCTACGCTACTAACACACAATCTGTTTTGTTTAAGTCATCTGAACTTATAGCCTCATTGACAAGGATTAAATCTTCAAGAACTACCAAAGACACTTGGTTAGTTTGGATGGTTCCCATTACATCCTAGATCCACAAAAGTTTGTTGAACTCACAGCTTTTATTATGGTAATCCTGGTAGTTAATTCTGTACTATGAGTGAATTCTTTAGTCCAGGAATTGTTTCCCTCCTAATAACTTTACCTTTATCTGACCTCAGGCTCTGCAGAGCTTTCTAAATTTTCATCATAACTTACATTTCTGTCAAATCACAGAAATACGTGTTTCCAAAAGGGCATTAACTTTTCTTAGCTAATCCTGGGCTGTCATAAATCCTAACGATTAAAGGACTCTCTACTTTCAAAGGTTTGATGAATGATGTGAATCTGAAAATGTATTTCAGTTGTGTAAACACACCCACAGTGATATTTACACTAAGCTACAATACCTTCCACAGTGATTTTGGGTATATACATACATGTGGCTTCCAAAGACTTGTTGAAAACGCACCTTAAAAATATAGATAGGTTACATTTTGAAAGGATTTTATGTGATTTGTAGATATGTAGATTTAATTCCTACTTTCCTAAGTTATTTTATGTTATATACGTGTTATGTGTACTACTGTGCTTTACACACTGGTCTGGAGAAACGTTGTCTTGTTTGGCGGTATACATGTACAATAAATGACAATAAACTTGACTTAACCAATATATTAAAAATTTCTGCTCATACCTCCAAGTATATAAAACTGATGACTTGTAGCAAAGCTATATTTTCCAATGGAATTTAATCATATTTTCCTATATTTTTAAGCAATTCATTCTGTTTCAGCAGCTCAGACACTGAGCTTGGGGAATTGTGCCCTCTGCTGAAGAACAAATGGTACTTTTAAATCTTGTTGAAGTATGTTCATCCATAAGGCACTCCAAACTAAATAACCCAGGACAACACACACAAAATGCTGAAGGAACTTAGCAGGTCACGCTGCATCTATGGAAATGAATAAACAGCCAACGCTTCATGCCGAGACCCTTCATCAGGGCTGGATAGGGAGGGAGAAGACATGCCAGACGGTGAAAGGTGAAGCCAGGTGGTTGGGAATGGTAAGGGGCTGGCAAAGAAGGAATCTGATAGGAGAGGTGGATGCACCACGGGAGAAAAGGAAAAAGGAGGGACACCAGTGGGAGGAGATAGGCAGGTGAGAAGAAGAAGTAAGAGGCCAAATTGGGGAATTGAAGAGGTAAGGGAGAAAGAAAATGGAAAATAAAATTACCAGAAGGAGAAAATGATGTTCATGCCATCAGGTTGGAGGCTACCCAGATGGAATATGAAGTATTGCTTCTCCAGCCTGAGTGGGGCCTCTTCATTGCAGAAGAGGACCAACATGTCAGAACAGGACGGGGATAAGAATTAAAATAGTTGGCCACCGTGAAATTCCGTTTTTGGCGGATGGCATGCAGGTGCTCGTTGAAGTGATCCCCCAGTTTATGTCGGGTCTCACCAATGTAGAAGAGGCTGCATTGGGAGCACCAGATACAATGGATGGCCTCAGTGGATTCACAGGTGAATGTTGCTTTACCTAGAAGGACTGTTTGGGGCTCTGAATGGGTGGTGAAGGAAGAGGTGAATGGGCAAGTGTAGTATTTCTGTCAGTTATAGGGATATGGGCCAGGAGGAAGGTTAGTAGTGAGGAACAGATGTACAAGAGATTCACAGAGGGAGTGATCCCAGGGAAAAGTAGAGAGTTGATGTGTTTAGTGGTAGGAAGGCTTTACAAGTTAGTCAAAACAGCCCAACGCATCACTGGCACCAGCTTACCCACCATCAAGGGCATATATACAGAAAGGTGCCAGAAAAGGGGCAGTAACATCAGAAAGGATCTCACCCACCCTGCTCATGGACCATGAGGGAGGAAGCTATGTAGCATCCATGCCAGGACCAACAGACTCAAAAATGGTTCATTTACCTAAGCAGTAAGGCTGATCAACACCTCCACCTACTAACCCACCCCCCACAACCACCGCCCCCAGTGCCACTACTTTGTCATTTCTCGTCAGAGTCACCTTATGTACAGGAACTCATGCATTTATATTTATTGTGTTTCTAACTGTCTTAGTCTTTTTCGTGCTGCATCGAATCTGGGGTAACAATTATTTAATTCTCCTTTCCAGCTGTGCACTGGGACTGACATTAAGCCATCTTGAATCTTTTTTGATGAAGCCTGCATTCAGCAGAAGCGGTATGAACTCAATGTAACATTATGGGACAAGTCAGCTATCTACTCTACATGTAGAAAAATGGTGGAAGCAGGTAGCATTGCTTTACTAAAATGATGTTTTTTTATTTGAAGATAAATAATCATATGTTCAATCCTAAAATTATATTTGAAACGTGGCAAATAGATGCTGGAATCTGGAGCAAAAATAGAGGTTTGCTGGAGGAACAAAGTGGATTAGGCAGCATCTGTGGAGGGAAATGGTCAGATGACATTCTGGGTTGAGATTGTCCATTTCCCTCCACAGATGCTGCCTGACACGCTGGGTTCCTCAAGCAGCCTCTTTGTGCGCACTGTAGGCTTTGGAGAACACATGGCATTATAGCCATATCTAGGTTTGTGTATAAATGACAGAAATTGGTTACTATGATCACTTGACAACTGTATTATTGTTACTGTATGCATGGATGGTAGAAAATGAATGAACAAGATGAACTGGGTCATTTTTCCCCCAGCCTCTTCTCGATTTCTAAGCTTTTATATTGAATTGAGCTTGGTCCTGAACAAGGGCAGTATACATAAATATATGGTGCAAAGTATAATAAACTCGTAAGTGTTCTATTTTGTACAACTTCTGCATCGGAACATGTAATTTCATCAGAACATTGTTAATTATCATAGAATATCCATGGATGTTACAATATATCAATTCAGACTAAAACAAAAGCATGTTGTCAGGAATGATGGCATCATATAACATTCCCACATCTTTAATCCCTACACATGATAGATTTGAGGATATTTCAAGCTATATGTGTGCAGAGACAAAGGCAGCTTACTAGCAATAACTTGACAAAATAACATACTTTCAGAAATATATCACAAGTAATACACAAATAAACTGTCAAGTGAAAATTAAGTTTTATTAAAGTATCTTTTAAAAGCTGCGCCTGTGCTTATGTACTTTCGAAATGCATTACACCAACTGTTAAATTTATAAATTGGAGTACTAATAGAAAAAGGGAGGGATAGAAAGGTTGTCATTCCTGATGAAGTGCTTCGTTTTGGGGTTGGCAGAAGGAAGCAGAGAAATACTGTCTGCTGGCCATGAGCAGAAAGAGCAGCTAAGGTGATAAGCTCTTTGTCTGTGAACATTTCCCTGTGAGAGATCTTCTGGTCTGCGCAAGATGAATCATATCCATTCATATTCCTTCGGGCCAAGATAGTGTTTATATTCCAATAAATGGTGAAATCCAAGAAACATTTTCCAAATGCATACCTCCAGTATGATTGCATGCCAGCTGGGGCTGCAGCTGAGGAAACTGCAGAAGCAAACTGGATGCTCTTCTAGTCCTATTCATTTTCAATTTTTCTGCATCTTGTTCAAGAAAATCCCTGGGAATATTCCGGCAATATCCTTACCTGATCTCAGGCAGGTGCACCCTTGGACGCACACCCCAGAACACCATTACATGTTTATCCACAAAAGTGACGAATTAACCACCATGTGACATCAGTTGTTTTCATAAGAGAGAAGCAAGGACTGCAGTAACAAGATAGCCCCTCAGTCAAAGTTTTTCAAAATATACATTTCAAGCTCTTCAGCGCTGAGGAAGGGACCATAGACAAGTTGCTACTTCACATAAAAATATAAGAATAGAAGAAATAGAATCATGCCTCTTTAAAAAACATTCAGCCCCCTGGTGGCTTTGAATTTCTGCCACTCTTTTAGGTCATGGCTGATATTTAACCCCAGCACCACTCCACTTGCCTACAGTAGCCCTGTGTCTCTTGAATTCGTTATGAACTTGCACTGCCTGTCAGCTGAGAATTGCAAAGGTTCACCACTCATTGGATGATGATGGACCACAGGACTGTGTGATCAATCCTCTGCTCTACTTGCTTTCCACCTCTGATGTTGTTTTAGCAAAGCTCCAATACCATATTCAGAAATAAGGCTTATTCAGAAAGTCAGACGGCATGGGATCCAGGGAGGTTTGGCCGGGTGGATTCAGAATTGGCTCGCCTGCAGAAAGCAGAGGGTGGTGGTGGAGGGAGTACATTCGGATTGGAGGGTTGTGACTAGTGGTGTCCCATAAGGATCGGTTCTGGGACCTCTACTTCTCGTGATTTTTATTAACGACCTGGATGTGGGGGTAGAAGGGTGAGTTGGCAAGTTTGCAGACGATGCAAAGGTTGGTGGGGTTGTAGATAGTGTAGAGGATTGTCGAAGATTGCAGAAAGACATTGATAGGATGCAGAGGTGGGCTGAGAAGTGGCAGATGGAGTTCAACCCGGAGAAGTGTGAGGTGGTACACTTTGGAAGGACAAACTCCAAGGCAGAGTACAAAGTAAATGGCAAGGTACTTGGTAGTGTGGAGGAGCAGAGGGATCTGGGGATACATGTCCATAGATCCCTGAAAGTTGCCTCGCAGGTAGGTAGGGTAGTTAAGAAAGCTTATGGGGTGTTAGCTTTCATTAGTCGAGGGATAGAGTTTAAGAATCAAGGGGTAATGATGTAGCTGTATAAAACTCTGGTTAGGCCACACTTGGAGTACTGTGTCCATTTCTGGTCACCTCACTATAGGAAGGATGTGGAAGCATTGGAAAGGGTACAGAGGAGATTTACCAGGATGCTGCCTGGTTTAGAGAGTATGCATTATGATCAGAGATTAAGGGAGCTAGGGCTTTACTCTTTGGAGAGAAGGAGGATGAGAGGGGACATGATAGAGGTATACAAGATATTAAGAGGAATAGATAGAGTGGACAGCCAGCATCTCTTCTCCAGGGTACCACTGCTCAGTACAAGAGAACATGGCTTTAAGGTAAGCGGTGGGAAGTTCAAGGGGGTATTAGAGGAAGGTTTTTTACTCAGAGGGTGGTTGGTGCGTGGAATGCACTGCCTGAGTCAGTGGTGGAGGCAGATACACTAGTGAAATTTAAGAGACCGCTAGACAGGTATATGGAGGAATTTAAGGTGGGGGGGTTATATGGGAGGTAGGGTTTGAGGGTCAGCACAACATTGTGGGCCGAAGGGCCTGTACTGTGCTGTACTATTCTATGTTCTATGTTCAAGTTTGCTGATGGAACCACAGTTGTGGTCTGAATCAAAGGTGGTGAGGAATAGGAGGGAGCTTGAAAATCTTGCTGACTGGGGCCAGAACAACAACCTCTGACTCAATGTCAGCAAGAACTGATTGCAGACTTCAGGAGAGTGAAACCAGAGGCCTATGAGCCAGTCCTCATCAGAGGGTCAGAGGTGTAGAGGATTAGCAACTTTAAATTCCGATGTGTTACTATTTCAGAGGGTCTGCCCTGCACCCAGCATTTAAGTGCAATTGCAAGGAATGCACAGCAGCGCCTCTACTTCCTTAGGAGTCTGCAAAGATTCAGCAAGACATCTAAAACTTTAACAATCTTCTATAGTTGTGCAGCAGAACATGTTTTGACTGCCTGCATTACAGCTCGGTGTGGAAACATCAATGCCTTTTAATGGAAAATCCTACAAAGGTACCGGATTTGGCTCAGTATATTGTGGGTAAAATCCTCCCAACCATTGAACACATCTACATGAAACACTGTCATAGGAAAGCAACATCCATCGTTAGAGTTCACCACTGCCCAGGCCATGCTCTTTTCTTGCTGCTGCCTTCAGCTAGAAGGTACAAGAGCCTCAGGACTCGCAGATTCCAGAACAGTTACATCAGGCTCTTGAACAGAAAGGGATAACTGCAAATACTTGCCCATCCTTTGAGATGTTCCCACAACCAATGATCTCACTTCAAGGACTCATTATCTTGTTATTTCATGTTCTGGTTATTTATTACTATTTATTTACATCTAAATTTGCCCAGTTTGTTGTCGCTGCACTCGAGTTGATCTTTCATTGATCCAGTTATAGATACTGTTCCATAGATTTGCAGAGTATGCCCGCAGGAAAAATAATCTCAGGGTTGTATATGGTGACATATATGTACTTTGAAAATAAAAGTTACTTTGAACTTTGAAGAAATTTCTTCCTGAATGGCTGATATTTTGTTTTAAGGTCCCTGGTCCTGTACAATTCAGCATGAGAAACACCATTCCTGTACCTGCCCTGTCAAATTAAGAATTTTGTCAGCTTTGGTAAGATGACTCATATTCATCTTAATGAGTATAGACCAAGGCTGCTTAATCTCGCGTCATATGCAACATCTTTAAGCAAATCTTCATCGCACTCCTTTGATGATAAGTATATCCTTCCTTAGGTTAGGAGACACTTGCACCCATTATTTTGGATTATGGGCTCCACTGAGGTGTATGTAATTGCAGCAAGGTGCAAATTTATCTTATCATCCTCCATGAATAAACTTCTACATTTACCATAGCCAAAAAAATCCCCTTCATTTCCTCATTCAATAAGGATTGTTCCTGTATGTCACTTCATATACCAATCTTTCCCACGTCCCTCCTCTTAGTATGCCTCACTTCAACGAGAACATATTTCTCCCTTAAATTCCTTTTTACTGGAAGAGTTTTAAATGTTTGTTAAAACCAAAAATCTAATTGCCAACAAAATCGAAGATTTAAAGTAACTGATTAGGAGATAGAAAAAGTTTGAATAATATACTAAAGCTGAACTTTTCACTTACCAAGATGTGAAAAACATGCATTGTCACCTTCAAACAGAAACTGTGCTAGATTTAACTTGATTTTGTTTAGACCTGCAGAAGTTTCAAGTTCCTTCAGATGATTCACCTTCCTAGGTGTCAGTTTATTCAGATATCCTGCAGTCCCATGGGGAACACCATATATAGATGGGTCAGAGGTTAGTGATACAGTTCCAATGGTAAGCCTTGACTCTCTGACCCACACTTCTGTAAGCATGGCTACAAATGGAAGGATCAGTTTAAGTGCTTGCGTATATCATAGGTTTGCTAATGTTTCTGTCTGAGGAATCAGATACCATTTTGAGGGGTTTCTATGATTTTAGTTCTCAATTGTTTACAGGTTCTCAAATTCTGGCAATACATCCCTTTCCATGGCAAGATGTTGCCTCTAATTTTTGATTTCTCCTAATCCTGCAAAGGGCTGAGACTAGTATTGTACAATGCTTTTGTGTCTATCGTAGGCTGTGTATATAACAGTGTGAACAAACTGTGTGATAAGAGCCTTGTGACATTGGTGAGAGAGAGAGAGAGAACACAGTGAATGTTAGTTGTGAGCTCTGATTGACAGCAAACGTTGATAGGTGAGTGATGGGCAAGCGGTGTGTTAAACAGGCTAGACATGAAGTTAGTGCGATATGACATTTGCAATCACAATCCAGTTCGCATATATGAGGTTTCTGGACAGTTCACGGCACTGCATCCTGGCTTTAATTTTCTCATTGATCATCATAGTTTTCTCATCCAGTATCTCTCTGATGTCTTGTCCTGTTCCCCAGCAATGGGGGCTTTGTATCCCCCACCATGCTCTTTGGTCTAGCGACTGAGAACCACGGCATTCTTAACAGTTTATAAAATCAGGTTTTGATGCAAAATGCTTTTGACATCTGGTGCAGTCTCGGCGCACCTCCTGACTTGATTAAAAGAATGTTTGCACAGAGGTATCAATGCATATAGGGTGAAATTGGCTTTCACAAGGGCACAGGAATTGCAGTCTAGTTTACAGGGAGAGTTGAGTGTCATTAACATTATTTAGAGACAGACCAATTCTGCATGTGGCTGTATAGAGCCACGGTAAAACTGGCAAGCACTGGAGAATCTGCAGAGATAATCCTGTTTAGACAGTTTTTAAGGAGCCTCGCCATCTGGAACATGACCTGTTCTTATTACTGCCAACAGGGAGGAGGTACAGGAGCCTGAAGATGCACACGCAATGTTTAGGATAGTTTCTTTCCCTATGCCCTCAGATTTCTGAATGTTCCATGAACCCTTAAACACTATTTCACCATTCCCCTCTTTTGCACCCTTTTTTGATTTTATTTCTTATTCAAGCTCAGCAGTTTTTTATGTATTGCATTGTACTAATACCACACAACAACAAATTTCATGACACATGTCAGCGATTGTCAGTTAGCACACTCAAAGCTGCTGCGTAGGTTGACTCTGTGGTTAAGAAGACATACGGTGAATTGGCCTTCATCAATCGTGGGACTGAGAGGTAATGATGCAGCTATATAGGACCCTGGTCAGACCCCACTTGGGGTACTGTGCTCAGTTCTGGTCACCTCACTACAGGAAGGATGTGGAAACCATAGAAAGGGTGCAGAGGAGATTTACAAGGATGTTGCCTGGATTGGGGGGCATGCCTTATGAGAATAGGTTGAGTGAACTCGACCTTTTCTCCTTGGAGCGACAGAGGATGAGAGGTGAACTGATAGAGGTGTACAAGATAATGCAAGGTATTGATCATGTGGATAGTCAGAGTCTTTTTCCCGGGACTGAAATGGCTAGCATGAGAGGGCATAGTTTTAAGGTGCTTGGAAGTAGGTACAAAGGAGATGTCAGGAGTAAGCTTTTTACGCAGAGAGTTGTGAGCGCGCGGAATAAGCTGCTGGCGGAGGAAACGATTGGGTCTTTTAAGTGACTCCTGGATAGGTACATGGAGCTTAGAAAAATAGAGGGCTATGGGTAAGCCTAGGTAGTTCTAAGGTAAGGACATGTTTGGCAGAGCTTTGTGGGCCGAAGGGCCTGTATTGTGCTGTAGATTTTCTATTCTATGTTTCTATAAAAATGATTCTGCTTCCTTTTTGTTGGCTCAGTTCAATGAAACTTGGGCAGAAAATTGAACTAAGTTGAAAATACATCAGCACTGGATGATCAACTGGTCTGAGAGACTGATGGGGTTCTTCTTGTTTAATATTCCTCAGACCATAATCATTTCACTGTAGTACCTGAACCTGGGGTTCAACTATTATATGCTGGATCACAAAGAGGAGGAGTCTAGGAGTTAATGTGTTCCACACAAGGCGTAGATCATTATAAGAAGTGTTAACAAAACATCTTTGATGTTGTATGTTCCAAAATGACTTGTTAACTATTTTACATCACAAGATGTGCAGCACACAGAGTAAAATGCACTATCTGGGACACAAACTGGGTCTGGTCCACAGGTTCAGGAACACAAGGAAAGCCAGCAGTGTGAGAGTTCAATATGGGCCTAGAGAGTGAGGCTGAAGACTGGGTGTATTGTGGGTGGAGGAGTAGGGAACCTATCATGGTATCAAGGACTGAGTGTTCCAGGAATCAGGCCAAAAGAGAGATTCAGAGCTGGTTCATTTGTTGGATTCTAGGGGGTGGGATTGAAGAGCATGTTGTTACCATTGGTAGGGAGTTGGGTATGGTGTGGGCAGGGTGACCACAGGAGGTAAAGTAAGCATTAGGAATGAACTAATGTGGTCTACGTATGGAGTTGCTACATGAAACAATGGCTGTACCAAGGATTCTCAGTACTGAGCTCTGCCAGGTCATTGTGAATCAATTTCCAAAACATTGCTCCAGAAAGTCTGTTGAACATGAAAGAGAAATATGTATTAATTGCATCTGATTGGAGTCGACAGTGGGTTAATTGTTCAGCCGGAGGCTTGCTGCTTGGATTTGGTGTTTGTGGGTAGGGGCAGTGAGGTGAGTAGAAGTTCAGTGTTTGCAGGTACAGAGTATTGATACACTGGAGTTGTTGGTCAGGACAGCAGGAGTTGAACAGATCAGTAAGTTGGGTCAGGCTGATTGAAGGTCATGAGCCGAGATTCAGGGGGAAGTCACCTCAGGAAACACAAAGACACAGGTGCTATCAAAGTCGGTTTCTATAAGAGCATTCAGCAGATGATGCCACCATGTATTTTTGTCAGAAAATTGTAGAGGTGGTCATCATAAATGCACTGTACACAGTTAGAAGGCACTGAACATTCTGAGGGACCACATGCCTGAATGCATCAATGTTGCAGGGGACCCAGAATGAAAACTGCAGACTTTGTCTATCTTGCAAACTGTCTCTACCATCATACCAACCAATGGCTCAGTGCAATGAACTTCAAAAGATGGACTACAGTAGCTCCTGAAGGTATTTCAGTACCACATTCCTAAAGATAGATAAGCATGGACAATAATCTGCTCTTATCGCAATAGCAGATCTTGGAATATATATTTGAAACCCCTGGTTTCCTTGGTTGCATAAGTCTAGGGAAGACACACTCCGCTCCCGCCAAGCTCATGAGATTGAGACGCCTCTCCCGTCCCAAACCCTGGTTTGTGTGGACCCTGTGTAATTTGCTAACCCTGTTACAAATTAGTGCCACAAAATAACAGACAGCACACTGCATACAATTAAAGGAATTATATTTATGAAACTTAACTTAGTAAAGAAAAACAAAAAGAATAGGACCCAATTTAATTAAACAGTCAAATGTGCACAAGTTGGAGCTCTATGTTTCACCATATTCACCGATTTTCACTCAATCTCGGCACCTGGCTTCACTGAGTCACAGCCCTGCATCGGGTCTTCTCTTTTCATTTCCTGCCGAACAAAATCCCCAAGCCCAACCACACCAGAAACCCCCAGTTCCACCATCCTAATTCTTCATCATCCCTTATCTTCACCAATAACCCAAATAAGCTGAAAGCAGAACAGACTGCTCTTACAGAACTGCTAAATGGAATACCCTCAGCATAACAGCAAAACTGTGAACCAGGACATTACATAGTTAAAAAGGTAAAATCTTACTCTAATGACTAGAGTCATTTGGTTTAAAGCCTTTAAATTTCTAATGGAAATGTTGCCAACTCTACCTCAAATACTGGAAATATTGCCAAATCTACCCTAAGTGCTTGTCAACAAAATGACTTGTTTGCAGAAAATGCATAATTGCAGTGATATGGCTACTTCTCATCTGTAAACACCCACTTGGCCAAGTTGGTACTTTGCTGATAGCTTACTTGAGCTGCTAGATAACCTTCTATTATAAGAGTAACCAGACTCCAAAAGTAAGTATTCATTTTTGAAGGACTTTCAGAGATCTTAACTATGTAAAAATTCATTATGTTTGCTTTCCTGATTTTCCATTTGCTTTCTTTCTCATTTTTCTCTCTTTTATTTCCCCTCTTCTTGGTACAATGTTCTGAGTGAGCTATCTCCTGATCCATCTATTCTAGATTAGATGTCATGCAATGAACCAGAATTGATTAGAGAGCTTAAAGCAAAAGAACCTTAGGAAAAGTTAGGAAGAAAGCTGAGAAGCAGGACCTCAAAGTTAGTAATCTCGGGATTACTGCGACAGTAAGTATAGGAGTAGAGTGAGATGGAAGATAAATGTGTGGCTAAGGGTTGGGGCAGGGGGCAAAGATTCAGATTTCTGGACCTCTTTTGGGGCAGACATGACATGTACAAAAAAGACGGATTGCACTTGAATCCTAGGGGGACTAATATCCTGGCAGGGAGGTTTGCCAAGGCTGTTGGGGAGAGTTTAAACTCAAATTGCTGTGGGGGGGAGGGGAAACGAACTGAAGAGATGGAGGAAGGGGCTGTTGGCTGACAAATACAGAAAGCTTGTAGACGGTATGAGAGGGAGGATAGGCAGGTGATAGAGAAGGGATATGCTCAGACCGATGGTTTGAGATGTGTCTATTTTAATGCAAGAAGCATCATGAACAAAGCGGATGACTTAGAGCGTGGATCAGTACTTGGAGCTATGATGTTATGGCCATTCCAGAAACCTGGATGGTTCAGAGGCAGGAATGTTTCCTTAGAGTGTCAGGCTATAGACATTTCAGAAAGGATAGGGATGGAGGCAAAAGAGCTAGGGCGTGGCACTGCTGATCAGAGAAAGTGTAATGGCTGCAGAAAAGGAGGAAATCATGGAGAGATTGTCTACTGTGGGTGGAAGTTAGAAACAGGAAGGGGCCAAAAACTCTACTGGTTGGTTTTTTAGACCACCTAATAGTAACAGGGACATCGAGGAGCAGATAGAGAGACAGATTCTAGAAAGGTGTAATAATAACAAAGCTGTCATGGTGGGAGATTTTAATTTCCCAAATATTGATTGGCATCTCCCTGGAGCAAGGGGATTAGATGGGGTGGAGTTTGTTAAGTATGTTCAGGAAGGTTACCTGACACAATATGTAGATAAGCCTACAAGAGGAGAGGCTGTACTTGATCTGGTGTCAGGACTCTCAGTGGGAGAGTATTTTGGAGATAGTGATCACAATTCTATCTCCTTTACCATAGCATTGGAGAGGGATAGGAACAGACAAGATAGGAAAGTGTTTAATTGGAGTAAAGGGAAATATAAGGCTATCAGGCAGGAACTTGGAAGCATAAATTGGGAACAGATGTTCTCACGGAAATGCACGGCAGAAATGCGGCAAATGTTCAGGGAATATTTGTGTGGCATTCTGCAAAGGTACATTCCAATGAGAAGGGAAAGGATGGTAGGGTACAGGAACCGTGGTGCACAAAGGCTCTACAAAGTATGACAGTGGAAAAGTGTGTATGGAACCGGAGGAGATAGCAGAGATACTTAATGAATACTTTGCTTCAATATTCACTGCAGAAAAGGATCTTGGCGATTGTAGGGATGACTTACAGCAGATTGAAAGCTTGAGCTTATAGACATTAAGAAAGAGGACGTGCTGAAGCTTTTGAAAAGCAACAAGTTGGGTAAGTCTCCAGGACCGGATGAGATATACCCCAGGCTACTGTGGAAGCCGAGCGAGGAGATTGCTGAGCCTCTGGCGATGATCTTTGCATCATCAATGGGGACGGGAGAGGTTCCAGAGGATTGGAGGGTTGCAGATGTTGTTCCCTTATTCAAGAAAGGGAGTAGAGATAGCCCAGAAAATTATAGCCAGTGAGTCTTACTTCAGTGGTTAGTAAGTTGATGGCAAAGATCCTGAGAGGCAGGATTTAAGAACATTTGGAGAGGTATAATATGATTTGGAATAGTCAGCATGGCTTTGTCAAAGGTAGGTCATGCCTTATGAGCCTGATTGAATTTTTTGAGGATGTGACAAAACATGTTAATGAAAGTAGAGCAGTAGATGTAGTGTATATGGATTTCAGCAAGGCCTTTGATAAGGTACCCCATGCCAGACTTATTGAGAAAGTAAAGACGCATGGGATCCAAGAGGACCTTGCTTTGTGGATCCAGAATTGGCTTGCTCACAGAAGGCAAAGAGTGGTTGTAAAAGGGTCATATTCTTCATGGAGGTCGGTGACCAGTGGTGTGCCTCAGTGATCTGTTCTGGGACCCCTTCTCTTCATGATTTTTATAAATGATCTGGATGAGGAAGTAGAGGGATAGGTTAGTAAATTTGCTGATGACATAAAAGTTGGAGGTGTTGTGGACAGTGTGGAGGGCTGTCAGAGGTTACATAGAAACATAGAAACATAGAAAATAGGTGCAGGAGTAGGCCATTCGGCCCTTCGAGCCTGCACCGCCATTTATTATGATCATGGCTGATCATCCAACTCAGAACCCCGCCCCAGCCTTCCCTCCATACCCCCTGACCCCTGTAGCCACAAGGGCCATATCTAACTCCCTCTTAAACATAGCCAATGAACTGGCCTCAACAGTTTGCTGTGGCAGAAAATTCCACAGATTCACCACTCTCTGTGTGAAGAAGTTTTTCCTAATCTCGGTCCTAAAAGGCTTCCCCTCTATCCTCAAACTGTGACCCCTCGTTCTGGACCTCCCCAACATCGGGAACAATCTTCCCGCATCTAGCCTGTCCAATCCCTTTAGGATCTTATACGTTTCAATCAGATCCCCCCTCAATCTTCTAAATTCCAACGAGTACAAGCCCAGTTCATCCAGTCTTTCTTCATATGAAAGACCTGCCATCCCAGGAATCAATCTGGTGAACCTTCTTTGTACTCCCTCTATGGCAAAGATGTCTTTCCTCAGATTAGGAGACCAAAACTGCACACAATACTCCAGGTGTGGTCTCACCAAGGCCTTGTACAACTGCAGTAGTACCTCCCTGCTCCTGTACTCGAATCCTCTCGCTATAAATGCCAGCATACCGTTCGCCTTTTTCACCGCTTGCTGTACCTGCATGCCCACTTTCAATGACTGGTGTATAATGACACCCAGGTCTCGTTGCACCTCCCCTTTTCCTAATCGGCCACCATTCAGATAATAATCTGTTTTCCTATTTTTGCCACCAAAGTGGATAACTTCACATTTATCCACATTAAATTGCATCTGCCATGAGTTTGCCCACTCACCCAACCTATCCAAGTCACCCTGCATCCTCTTAGCATCCTCCTCACTGCTAACACTGCCACCCAGCTTTGTGTCATCCGCAAACTTGGAGATGCTGCATTTAATTCCCTCATCCAAGTCATTAATATATATTGTAAACAACTGGGGTCCCAGCACTGAGCCTTGCGGTACTCCACTAGTCACCGCCTGCCATTCTGAAAAGGTCCCGTTTATTCCCACTCTTTGCTTCCTGTCTGCTAACCAATTCTCCACCCACACCAATACCTTACCCCCAATACCGTGTACTTTAAGTTTGCACACTAATCTCCTGTGTGGGACCTTGTCAAAAGCCTTTTGAAAATCCAAATATACCACATCCACTGGTTCTCCCCTATCCACTCTACTAGTTACATCCTCAAAAAATTCTATGAGATTCGTCAGACATGATTTTCCTTTCACAAATCCATGCTGACTTTGTCCGATCATTTCACCGCTTTCCAAATGTGCTGTTATCACATCCTTGATAACTGACTCCAGCAGTTTCCCCACCACCGACGTTAGGCTAACCGGTCTATAATTCCCCGGTTTCTCTCTCCCTCCTTTTTTAAAAAGTGGGGTTACATTAGCCACCCTCCAATCCTCAGGAACTAGTCCAGAATCTAACGAGTTTTGAAAAATTATCACTAATGCATCCACTATTTCTTGGGCTACTTCCTTAAGCACTCTGGGATGCAGACCATCTGGCCCTGGGGATTTATCTGCCTTCAATCCCTTCAATTTACCTAACACCACTTCCCTACTAACATGTATTTCACTCAGTTCCTCCATCTCACTGGACCCTCTGTCCCTTACTATTTCTGGAAGATTATTTATGTCCTCCTTAGTGAAGACAGAACCAAAGTAATTATTCAATTGGTCTGCCATGTCCTTGGTCCCCATAATCAATTCACCTGTTTCTGTCTGCAGGGGACCTACATTTGTCTTTATCAGTCTTTTCCTTTTTACATATCTATAAAAGCTTTTACAGTCCGTTTTTATGTTCTCTGCCAGTTTTCTCTCATAATCTTTTTTCCCCTTCCTAATTAAGCCCTTTGTCCTCCTCTGCTGAACTCTGAATTTCTCCCAGTCCTCAGGTGAGCCACTTTCTCTGGCTAATTTGTATGCTACTTCTTTGGAATTGATACTATCCCTAATTTCTCTTGTCAGCCATGGGTGCACTACCTTCCTTGATTTATTCTTTTGCCAAACTGGGATGAACAATTGTTGTAATTCATCCATGCAACCTTTAAATGCTTGCCATTGCATATCCACCGTCAATCCTTTAAGTGTCATATGTCTCATACCTTCAAAGTTACCCCTCTTTAAGTTCAGAACCTTTGTTTCTGAATTAACTATGTCACTCTCCATCTTAATGAAGAATTCCACCATATTATGGTCACTCTTACCCAAGGGGCCTCTCACGACAAGATCGCTAATTAACCCTTCCTCATTGCTCAAAACCCAGTCCAGAATAGCCTGCTCTCTAGTTGGTTCCTCGACATGTTGGTTCAAAAAACCATCCCGCATACATTCCAAGAAATCCTCTTCCTCAGCACCTTTACCAATTTGGGTTACAGTGGGATATCAATAGGATGCAAAACTGGGCTGAGAAGTGGCAGATGGAGTTCAACCCAGCTAAGTGTGAAGTGGTTCATTTTGGTAGGTCAAATATGATGGCAGAATATAGTATTAATGGTTAGACTCTTGGCAGTGTGGAGGATGAGAGGGATCTTGGGGTCCGTGTCCCTAGGACACTCAAAGCTGCTGTGCAGGTTGACTCTGTGGTTAAGAAGGCATATGGTGCATTGGCCTTCATTAATTGTGGGATTGAGTTTAAGAGCTGGGATGTAACATTACAGCTATATCGGACCCTGGTCAGACCTCACTTGGAGTACTGTGCTCCATTCTGATCACCTCACTACAGAAAGGATGTGGAAACCATAAAAAAGGTGCAGAGGAGATTTACAAGGATGTTGCCTGGATTGGGGAGCAGGCCTTATGAGAATAGGTTGAGTGAACTCGGCCTTTTCTCCTTGGAGCGACGGAGGATGAAAGATGACCTGATAGAGGTGTATAAGATGATGAGAGGCATTGTTTGTGTGGATAGTCAGAGGATTTTTCCCAGGGCTGAAATGGCTAACAGGAGAGGGCACAGTTTTAAGGTGTTTGGAAGCTGGCTCAGAGGAGATGTCAGGGGTAAGTTTTTCATGCAGAGTGCGTGGAATGGGCTGCAGGTGACGGTGGTGGAGGCAGATATGATAGGATCTTTCAGGAGAATCCTGAACAGGTACATTGAGCTTTGAAAAATAAGGGCTATGGGTAACCCTAGGTAATTTATAAGTACGTAGATGTTTGGCACGCATTGTGGGCCGAAGGGCCTGTATTGTGCTTGTAGGTTTTCTATGTTTCTAACCCTGAGGGATAAGTTATATGAGGGATAAGTCATATTATATGATCAAATTCACTCTGAAATTTGAGAAGGAGAAACTATAGTCAGATGCATCAGTATTACAGTGGAGTGAAGGGAATTACAGAGGCATCAGAGAGGAGTTGGCCAGAAATGATTGCAAAAGAACACTGGCAGGGATGGTGGTAGAACAGCAAAGGCTGGAATTTCTGGAAGCCATTCGGAAGGTATAGGATAAATACATCCCAAACAGGAAGAAGTATTCTAAAAGAAAGATGACACAACCATGACTAACAAGTCAAAGCCAACATTAGAGCCAAAGAGAGGGCATATAATAGAGCAAAGATTAGTGGGAAGTTGGAGGATTAGGATGCTTCTGAAAACTAACAGAAGGCAACAATAAAAAGTCAATAAGATGGTAAAGATGGAATATGAAAATAAGATAGCTAATAATATTAAAGAGGATGCCAAAAGTTTCTTCAGATACATAAAGGGCAAGGGCGAGTGGATATCAGACAGCTGGAAAACGATGCTGGAGAGGTAGTGATGGAGTAGGGGCAACAGGATAGTGGATGAACTGAATAAGTATTTTGCATCAGTCCTCACTGTGGAAGACACTAGCAGTATGGTGGACGTTCCAGGTGTCAGGAGGCATGAAGTGTGCAAAGAGAGAAGGTTCTTAGGCCACTGAAAGGCCTGAAGGTAGATAAATCACCTGGACCAGATGGTGCACACCCCAGAGTTTCGAAAAAGGTGGCTGAAAAGATCATGAAGGCACCTCTTCCTAGAGATGCTGCCTGGCCTGCTGCGTTCACCAGCAACTTTGATGTGTGTTGCATGAAGGCATTAGTACTGATTTTTCAAGAATCACTAGATTTGGGAATGATCCAGAGGTCTGGAATATTGCAAATGTCACTCCACTCTTCAAGAAGGGAGAGAGGCAGAAGAAAGCAAACTATAAGCCAATTAGTAAGGCCTCAGTGGTTAGGAAGACATTGGAATCGATTATTAAGGATGAGGTCTCAGGGTACTTGGAGGCACCTGACAAAATAGGCTGTAGTCAGCATGATTTCCTGAAAGGAAATCTTGCTTGACAAATCTGATGGAATTCTTTGAAGAAATTACAAGCAGGATAGACAAAGAAGAATTGGTGGATGTTGCATACTTGGATTTTCAAAAGGTCTTTGATAAGGTGCCATACATGAGGCTGCTTAACAAGCTATGAGCCTATGCTATTACAGGAAAGATTCTTGTGTGGTTAAAGCAGTGGCTGATAGGCAGGATGCAAGTAAGAGGTAAAGGGAGCCTTTTCTGACTGGCTGCCAGTGACTAGTGGGGTGCCACAGCGGTCTATGTTGGGACCAATACTTTTTACGTTATATGTCAATGATGTGGATGATGGAATTGATGGCTTTGTGGCTAAGTTTGCAGATGATATAAATATTGGTGGAGGGACAGGTAGTTTTGAGGAAGTAGAGAGGCTACAGAAGGACTTACACAGATTAGGAGAATGGGCAAAAATGTGGAAGATGGAATACAGCATCATTTGGAGTATTGTGAGTAGTTTTGGGACCTTTATCTTAGAAAGGATGTGCTGAAACTGTAGAGGGTTGAAAGGAGGTTCAGAAAATTATTCCAAGATTGAATGGCTTGTCATATGAAGAGTGTCCGATGGCTCTGGGACTGTATTCATTAGAATTCAGAAGAATGAGGGGTAACCTCTTTGAAGCCTATCAAATTGTGAAAGGCCTTGAAAGAGTGGATGTGGAGAGGGTGTTTCTTATGGTGGGAGAGTCTAAGACTGGAGAATAGCCTCAGAATAGAGAGGCATCCTTTTAGAATGGAGATGAGGAGGAAACTCTGGATTGGTTAGGACATGAAGGGATAGTGGGAGAAGGCAGGAGACTGGGGCTGTGAGGAAAATTGGATCAGCCATGATGAAATGGCAGAGTAAACTCAATGGGCCAAATGGCCTAATTCTGCTCCAATAACTTATGGTCTTATGGTCTTCTTGGACAGATGATATATACCCTTCCATTTTCTGTAACAGGTATTACATTTCACATTTCTGTAATGGTTAAACTTGTGGCTGACAGTGACTATCTTGTAAAGTGCATCTTGTTATTAAGAAATTGTAGGTGTCAGGCCATTTGGTGATTTTTGCCATCCAATTTCTTATTATTTAGGGTATCATTGACACTGAAACAGGAAAATCATCCTCTATAATATTTGTTCCATCAAAGTAATTTGCTTATTTTTGGTGTTTTCAGATTTCTAGGACACATAGAAAAGACTGCAGGGCTGACCTCAGCAATAAATGATTATCACTGGATTGTAACACTGATCGTTGACGTGTCATTGCACAGTATCTATATCCCAAACCTCTCCATGCGGAGTTGCCAATGTTTGCAAGTTCCTCATCATCTCTGTTCTAAAGGACATCCATTTAAAATAGAGATGAGGAAAGATCTTGGCCCAAAACGTCAACTATTTACTCTTTTCCATAGCTGCTGCCTGGCCTGCTGAGCAAGTTCAGCATTTTGTGTGTATTACTGAAGAAGAACTTCTTTAGCCAGACGGTGGTGAATCTGTGGGATGTATTGTCTCATGTAGCTGTGAAGGTCAAGTCATTGGGCATATTTAAAGCAGAGGTTGACGGATTCCTGATTAGTCATGGCATCAACCGTTATGGGAAAAGGCAGGAGAATGAGTTTGAGAGGGATAATAAATAAGCCATGATGGAATGGCGGAACAGACTGATTGGCTGAATGGCCTAATTCTGCTCCTGTGTCTTATGGTCTTATTGCACCTCAGACCTAAGGAATGTCGCAACTATTGTTTTACTTCCTCAATAAATAAAAGTAAAAGATAGAGAAAGAACAAGCAAAGATGGGATGAATTAATCAAAAGAACTAGAGACAATTGAAGAGTTGTAGTGAACTAAAGGAGAAAATATTCCAAAGAACTAGCAGAAGGAGGGAATGTTGTAACTCTATTGAATTGGAAGATTGTTTTAAACACTCTTGAGAAATTAAATTTAAACATACAAACATTCTTGACTCAAGGAGGTAGTAGCCATGATCAATAGAGAAACTTCCTGTGAGTGGTTCACTTTTTGCTTTTACTGAAATAGACAAAACAAGACCCTTATTATGATTACGTTAATTCATTAGGGAGCCTCACAGTGAGAAGGTACTTTTGTTGGCTTTTCCAGGCCTAACTATGAGACAAATCAAAACTGAAAGCTCTGGACATTGCAGACTTAGTTTCTGCAGGGCGTCAATAACCCAAATGATGACATTTGCTTGAATCCAGAAGAACTGGTGCTGTTGATCAATTAGTAGTGAATAAGCCTGCTACAGCTCTGATTTTTCAGGCTTCAGACTTATTCAGAAACAAAACGGAATGTCAGAAACATGGGTTAATCCAAAGTGTACTAATGCCAGGGAACAGATCATCATCTTTCCTAGAATACTGCCATGGCAATAGAAGTCACTGAAGTTTCCTATAAAATGAGGTGTCACAAGTTCCAACACATTATTCACAACAACATACATCAAGTAAGCCATTCCTTGTTATTTTGTATTGCAAGCAATCTCCTGCTATCAACATCTAACTGACCACGGAAGATCCCCACAGATTTGTCCCTGAGCAAGTTAAGACTATACAAGAGTCTACTAAACATTGCAATTCAAGATTTAGACTGCAAGATTTTGGTAATCTATGTGTGGGACCATGGGAAATGAATGAGGTCTTACTTGAGTACTCCTCATCTGTACTGAAATATGCTTTTTGATTTTGTGTTTCTATGTTCTGTGCTTTGGCGCTTTTTTTGTTGCTGTTTGTGTGATTCATTTTTTGCGCCTCGGGGAACAGGATGTTTGATGTTTATTGTTTTTCTTTGAATGGGTTGGTTCCACGGTTATTCTTCATTTTATGACTGTCTGTGAGAAAGACGAATTTCAGGGTTGTCTACTGTATTCATACTTTAATAATAAATATACTTTGAATCTTTGAATCTTGTATGTTCCATGGAGAAAGATATAGAAGATAATGAGTTCAGGAAAGAGAAGGGGAGGGCATTGGTGTTATTGGATCTATTCACAACAACTGATTCACGAGAGTCAGCCTTGTTTTGACTGAGTTTTCTGAGGGGGTGATCAGGAGGATTGAAAGGGCAGAACAGTGAATAATGTCCATGTTTGCAACTACAGATCAATTAAATAAAAGCATGCACGCGGAAGGTGGCTTTAATTGGTGAATCACATTGCAGTGAGAGAGAGAGAACAATATGCACGAATAGACAACAGATCAATACGTAGTGCTGAAAGGAGTTATAACACTAAAAGAAATAGATCAGTGCATTACACTTCCTCCGCCTTTAGATTAATGCAACATAAAACTGTATATGTACAAAACATTCAATTTTGCATTCATAAACCATATTCCAAATAAACATGCTTTCACAATAATGGTCCATAGCTAATTCACTATACTGTAGATTCATTCTTTTGGGCGGTGCTCTGTTTCTCTCAGGGTAGCGCCTCTGGACCTGTGAAGTGAAATTAGGTTTGGCAGGTGTCTTGTTAATGATAATGCTCTTGTAGCCCCTGTGGACCTGTGAAGTGGAATCAGGTGGTGTGAGGTGACTTGTCTAAAACAATGTTCTCGGTTACCGGTGTCACGTTGCTGTCAGTGACATGATCATTGCAGAGAGGTAAGTCCAGTGACTGTATAGTGTCCGCCTTGTCGAATGCAGTCGACTCAAGTGTGCTCTTCGGTTGAGCATCCAGTATCTGGTCCACATGACATCTCCACGTCTGATCTCCAACATTCACTGTGTACATCAGTGGTCCAGTTCTTGTAGCTATCCTACCGGTTGTCCACTTGTTCTCTTCGTAATAATGTGCTAGGACTTCTTGCCCACTCTCGACGCTCCTTGCTGATTCACCTGGCAACTGGCTGAACTGTGTATTCTGCATTTCCCCCCATAGATCTGGTTTCAGTAGGTCTATGCGAGATCTGCTCATGAACAGTGTTGCAGGTGTTTGGTTTGTCATCGCATGGACAGAGTTCCAATACACAGAAAGGAAGTTATCTACCCTGCGCTGTAGAGAAATGTCCTTCTTGTCCATTGCTTTAATGGACTTCATGAAGGTTTGGATAAACCTTTCAGCAAACCCATTCACTGCTTGGTGGTGAGAAGCTGACTTGAAATGTCTGGTGCCATTTTTCTTCAAGAACGGTCAGAATTCTTCTGATGTTTACTGTGGTCTGTTGTCACTCACAATTTGATATGGTAAGCCATTTCTAGCGAAGATAGTCCTCAGAGCAGAGACAGTTTTCACTGAGGTGGTTGACTTCATTAGCATAACCTCTGGCCACTTCAGAGCTGGAGCCCCTAAGGCAGTCCAATGTTGCCTTCAACCTCATTCTGGCAACTCCTGAAACGACGCTAGTGCCAAGCTGTATCGGCCCTTGCCCTTCCCTTGGACAATATAGGTGTTGTGGAGAGGGGAGACTTGCTGCATGGGCAACTGACGGTCTTCCATACAACCTTGCCCAGGCCTGCGCCCTGGAGACCTTCCAGGCACAGATCCATGGTCTCAGGAGACTAACGGATGCCACCACCATCAATGAAATAAAAGCATGCACTTGGGAGATGGCTTCAGCTGGTGTACTCACATTGCAGCAAGAAAGAGAGAACAATGCCCATGCATAGACAACTAGTCAATGTGTGGTGCTGAAAGGAATCATTGCTCTAATGGAAATAGATCCATACATTACAGTCCGTATGCAATTTAGCTTTTGCCCTGCATGGTATACTCATCCACAAGGACAGCAAATTGGATACAAAATTGGCTTGGTGGTGGTAGGAAGCAGAGTGTGGTAGTGAAAAGTTGTTTTTCAGATTGGAGATTTGTAACCAGTGATATTGCTCATCATAGACCATATATAGATAATTTAGAGGAGAATATAGGCGTAATGTAAGTTTGCAGATGACACCAAGTTCATGGTATAGGGAACAGTGAGACAGATTGTCTAAGATTACAACAGAATATTGATCAGCTGGGGAAATGGTCAAGGGAATGGGTAATGGAATTTAACTCAGACAAGTGCAAAATGATAACGTTTTGGAAAGTTAAGCCAGATTTAACACAGTAAATTACATTGTTTTTGAATGAGCTTTTATTGAATCTATTCACAAGTAATATGCTAAATCTGCTTAGTTTTACTTATACTGGGAACTAAATCCTAAATTATTTGTAGAGAATAGATATATTAAACTTGACATTCAAAAGCATATTATATATTGTATATTGGAGAAGCTCTCTGAGGCAGACCTTGTATTTTATTCCACCCAGGATTAGATGACCCCGGGAACCGACAACAATTTCAGCAAAATGTGTAGTGCTATCACCATAGGTTCCTACTCATTCAGGTCAGCTACAGGATACATGCAGAGATGCTAATATTGCATTTGGGCTGTCAAGCACACCATACCCCCCTTCATCATCTGTGCTCCATCCCAGTGGGAGTCCTTCCAAAACAGATAACGCTATGATTCACGTACATCTGCTCTCACCCCATCCTCCCGCCATCCCACTAGGAATAGGGTTCCCCTTGTCCTCACCTCCACTCCACCAGCCTCCAGGTCCAACATATAATTCTTCGAAACTGCCGCCACCTCCAATGGGATCCCACCACCAAGCACATCTTCCCCTCCCCCCACTTTCTGCTTTCCGCAGGGATCGCTCCCTACATGACTCCTTTGTCCATTCATCCACCCCATCACTTCCCACCGTTAGTCCTGTTAGTCCTGACGAAGGGTCTCGGCCCGAAATGTCGGCTGTACCTCTTCCTATAGATGCTGCCTGGCCTGCTGCGTTCACCAGCAATTTTTGTGTGTGAAACTATGATGTTACTTGAAATCTGTGGCAAGGCATAATGAATTGTTGATTACTCTAGTGCCTTTGTGATCGGCTCCAAAGGAAAACACAAAAAAATTTAATAAAAAAGGATAGATTTATTTTTGCAGTGTTGTCTGCAAGGCAACACTTTAAATATTCATCATACATGAACTACCTTAGCCTAACATTATACTTTCATGTTGGACAAACTGAATAAAGGTAAAAGACACTTCAGGTTGATTATGTCCAAGGCCAGTTTTGGTTTGTGGGAGAGGCAAGTTGTCAATTCAAAATTTAAGATTCAAGATTTTTTATTGTTATCCTTCAGTACATGAGTGTAAAAGAGAACAGAATGATTGTTACTCATAGTTTACTTCGCGTAAAAACCCCAGAATAAATCTAAATATAGATGCAATCCTATAAAACGCATAGTGATCTTAGTGTGGCAGGAAGGTGCTAGCTGCTTTGTTCTGCTTGGTCTTGAAAAATTATGTAAAATTTTAAATGAGCTTATTGCCTTCTATTTAGTTCTGCATTGACCTTTGACTGTAGTATGGTGAGCAGAGTCAGTTCACATCACAGATGGAATGCAAGATATAATCCATGAATTTAAAGAGTACTATTCATTGCAATGTCCAGCTGGAGGTATAGTGGCATCCATACTGGACTTCAGAGCAAGTGATTCCAGGTTCAAATCCGGCCGGCTCTTTGCACACTTTCCATCTGTGCTGGGTTGAGCATCGAGCTAGCAACTCAGCCTCATAAAAAACAGATAAATGCTAAGAAATGGCAATGTTGCCGCCCGATGTGCCGCAAGGCTGGAGCTCGAGCAGAAAATACTCAGCAGATAAGGCCACATCTGTGCGAGGAGGAACAGAGTTACCACTTAAGGCTGAAGACCTTTCATCATAACTGAGTCAGTACATAGTACATTGATTATCCTAATAGAGAAGGAATGGTACTGGATGTAACTTTAGGAAATGCCGCAGGGAAAATGGGTAGAATATCAGTGGGAACACATTTTGGATATTGTGAAAGTAACTCTGTAAGCTTCAAGGTAATGATGGAAATAGCTAAGAGTAGACAGAAAATTAAGATCCTAAATTAGGAGTAAGCAGATTTTAATGTCATAAAGTAGGACCTGGAGAAAATAGACTGGGAGCAGCTACTTGCAGGGAAGTCTGTGTTTGAAAAGAGGGCCATGCAAGACTGATATAATGAGAGTTCAGGATGTTCCATGACCAGCATGTACCCAATAGTGCGAAGATTAAGGGTAATAAGTCCAAAGACCTTGGAAGTCAAATGACATTGAGGGTTGGATTTTTAAAAAAGTAAACAATTGGCAGGTATTGAGTATGGGGGGTTCCACAGATAAACTGGGGAGGGAGCTATTACAATAATAAATTCAATGAGGAGAGAAGAGAGGGTTCTAAAATTTCAGAACATTTTATTATTATATAAAGACAAGAGGGTAACCTGGGGAAGTGTATGGTCCGTTACATTGGAGTCAGTAGATGTAGTAGAGGTTTTAAATGAAAATTTCGCATCTAGATTCACCAGGAAAGATGGTATTATTGGAGATGATAATTAAATGTGAGAGCAAGTTACCATTAAAAAGGAGGAAATGGTAGACGTGTTAATCATTCAAGATTTAAGATTCAAGATTCAAATTTATAGATCACGTATACATCGAAACATAAAGTGAAATGCATCGTTTATGCCAACAAGCAACAATCTCCAGGGTGTGTGGGGGCAGCCCACAAGTGTTGCCACACATTCTGGCACCAACATTGCATGTTCACAATGCTTGGTAGAACAACACGGACCATAATGGAACAGAATTGCCTTGGTAGATAACAATACTTGTCTTCATAGTTAAGGATACTTGCATTCATTAGCAAGGACATACAGTAAACATAAGAGCAGGGAGGTTATAAGACCATAAGACCATAAGACAAAGGAGCAGAAGTAGGCCATTCGGCCCATCAAGTCTGCTACGCCATTTTATCATGAGCTGATCCATTCTCCTGTTTAGTCGCACTCCCCCGCCTTCTCACCATAACCTTTGATGCCCTGGCTACCCAGAATAAGACCATAAGACAAAGAAGCAGAAGTAGGTCATTCGGCCCATCAAGTCTGCTCCGCCATTTTATAGTGCAACTTTAAAAAACTTTGTTTGGATTATAGCTGGAGAACAATTTACAGTTCTGGTGACCAGACAACAGAAAGGATGTGAATGCACTGAACAGAGTGAAGGAGCATGCTCCATGATGTTGCTTGTGATGGAACACTTTAGTTATGAAGAGAGTTCAAGTTCTTGTCATTCAACTGTAAACATGCATACCACCAAACGAAACACTGTTCCACTGGACCAAGGTGCACAACACAGTAGATATCGCTCACACACAGCACAGAAAATAATATTTTCATAAACAAATCAACAAATAATAAGATTGGATAGGATGGATTTGTTTTCCTTGGACTGGAGGAAAACTAAGTTGGAAGCTGATGGAGATATGAGTTTTCCCCAGGTTATTGACACCTGACTTACATACAGCCTGTGTACATAGTATAAATGACCATTTGGAGTACCACCAGGATGGATTTGTCAGCTGCTGTGAGACAGTAGGTGCCTCAGCCAAGCAGAAACTCAGCTCAGAGGCATATTTCTGACTTGTGAACTGTTTGGTTTACAAACACTTTACCAGAATGGATCCCAGCTATCGCCTAGGATGGACTTGTTCACAAAACTAAGAGGGGCATAGACAGCATAGATGATATGAATATTTTCCTCCTAGCAGATGTGTATTTGCTACTTCAATAATATTTCAGTATTTTTGTATATATATATTGTCTACGGCGGGAGGAGAGAGAGTTGTTTGTTTAAACAACTAATTATGTAAAAATATGTTAATTGCATATGTCATCATGTCACCACGTGATACGTACACGCCCCACTTCAAGTTATCACAAAGTCAGACTCGCATTTCAGACTCCCGTGTCTTCCTTTGAGTTAGTTTAATGTTTTGAAGTTACAAAATTTGCTGATGACACAAAGGTTGGGGGTGTTGTGGATAGTGTGGAGGGCTGTCAGTGGGACATTGAGTTTAAGAGCTGAAAGGAAATGTTGCAGCTATATGGGACCCTGGTCAGACCCCACTTGGAGTACTGTGCTCAATTCTGGTCGTCTCGCTACAGGAAGGATGTGGAAACTTTAGAAAGGGTGCAGAAGAGATTTACAAGGATGTTGCCTGGATTGGGGAGCGTGCCTTATGAGAATAAGTTGAGTGAACTTGGCCTTTTCTCCTTGGAGCGACGGAGGATGAGAGGTGACCTGATAGAGGTGTACAAGATAATGAGAGGCATTGATCGTGTAGATAGTCAGAGGCTTTTCCCCAGGGCTGAAATGGCTATCATGAGAGGGCCTAATTTTAAGGTGCTTGGAAGCAGGTACAGAGGAGATGTCAGGGGTAAGTTTTCTTACTCAAAGAGTGGTGAGTGTGTGGAATAGGCCGCAGGTGGCAGTGGTGGAAGTAGAAATGATAGGGTCTTTTAAGAGACTCCTGGATGGCTGCATGGAGCTTAGAAGAATAGAGGGCTATGGGTAAAGCCTAGGTAGTTCTAAGGTAGGGACATGTTCGGCACAGCTTTGTGGGCCGAAGGTCCTGTATTGCCTCTATGTGTTCTATGTTTCTAAACCATAACAAGGTGTGTCTAAAAGTAGAAGGAATGAAGGGGTGAGAGCTTTGTGGGGGGGGGGGAATGGATCTGAAGAAAATTTTCATCTAAAAGGGTGTTTGCCCATCTGGAATGTACTGCCTAAGGGGTAGTGGAGGCAGAGGCTCTCACAATCTTCAGCAAGTGTCTCGATGAGCACTTGCATTGTCAAGGCATAGCAGACTATAGGGCAAGTGCTAGAAAATGGGATTAGTATGGGTGGTACTTAAAGATCAACATGGACTTTTCCTTGCTGTGTGATCCTGTGATCTGTGAGAATCTCCGCAAATATACTAAGAGAACAGATTATAAATTAGTTACTTTTTACTTGTATTTGATGCATTTTATTTTGCATATTATACACAGCTGTTGTCAACAGCATTTATTGGCAATGCACACTTAATTATTTTGGCTTAGCCCTACTCAACTGATCTTGTGCTCTTCCATACCTACTGGTCCAGATGACATTTTGTTCAGCACAGACAATGATGATTTTCTGTGGGAATTTTATAGCGTCTCCAGGATGCCAAGTTATTGCTTAGTCCTGCTAAATCCGACACAATAACATGAATGCAATAAATGAAAGTAAATTTAAAGTTTTAGTGTTTATTAAAGTATCCCATAATACTCTTGCTTTCATTGCAACAAGGCAATAAAAATGATTTTAAAACTTCAAAATAAGCTTTTTTAGTGGTCATAGATTGACTAGTTTCCAATATGTCACTTTCAATTTTCTCACTAAGATGCATCAAATCCAGGGTATCATTATTCCATTACTCAATCACAATGCCATTTCTTTCTCACAGCTGAGAATGGGCTGTAAATGCTTTTTGATGGTTTTTGTTTTATAGTTATCAGGCTGCTGGCAATCTTCAGAAGACAGCTGTGAGGCTCTTGGATATATGATGCAGGCAATAACCCGTGACTGGAAATTTTCAGATAAAGATCTAGAACCGGATAGCAGAGGCATCAACTGCAGCAACAGCTGAGGAGCTTACACTGAGGCCTGTCAAAGTCTACATCATAAGCAATTTAATGGCTCAACACAAAATGGACAGAGGCAAATAATACAGCTTCCACCTTACTGTCTGGCTCTCCTGAGTGGGGAATAAGGTTGATTTCTCTTACCTATTTGCATTCTGATAATATTATACTTAAGTGGTGGATTTATTGTAATAGTTCCTAGTCAGCTCAGCTCCATTTTGTTAGAATCATGGGAATAGCTCCCAAGAAATTTCTGATAGTTTTGCTTGAACTCCCTTCTGAGGCTAAAGTAAGTTACTTTTTGGTAAGTCTTCAGCTCCCACAGGAAACATTCTGCCTCTAGAGAAGGTAATGAATTCTCACCAGATCTACTGAGGTCTTGGGGCATTGGGAGAGCTCAATGGGTACGAGATTGATAGAGGGTTTTCAAATGGAATAATATAGAGAAATTTCCCACAGTTGTCTCGCAATACAGTCTGATATTCTGTAGTTTTCTTGCATCAAAAGTAATAACATAATATTTCCATGGGCTGCCCTGATACAAAACAATTTTACCAGCATCATGCTTTCATGACCTCTCATTTTGAAGGTCACTGTTCTGTCCAAACTCATCATGTTGGTCAATGCACATTCTTCTTCCAATCACTGTTGGGCTAGCTCAACTACACAAAGGCCCCAGTCCACCAGATCTGGGTCACGGGTGGTTCCGTTACACATGCAGATGCAAAATACGCTATTGGAAATTTTTAACCCATGCATTCTGACAGGGCAGGTGTTGATGCTTGTCAGGGCCCAAGCATAAACATAATGAAGGCAATGTGATCACAATACTGTATATTTGTATTTGTCTTCTGGAGTTGGGAAGAGGGGCTCTCATTTCCAAAGTTGGCAACCAAGAGGCAGTCAAAAATTTCTGATTTCTAATGATCAGCTTTTATCTAAATATCATCAATCCAAAATGCTAACTTCATTCCTCCGTCCGCGGATGTTGTCTGAACATCCAAAACTTTTGGTTTTTGTTTTAGATCTCCAGCAGCTGCAGGATGTTGCTTGTTACCCATTTTTTTCCCCAATTGTTTCTTACTGTACCACCTTCTAAGATGAGACATCGTCTGTCAGCACACAGGTTCACAGAACTATAAGAATATGAAGAACTCTGCCCTGTACACTCTAAAGTCTAATCTCCTCAACCAGAATTATTACTATATGACACCACACAATATACCACATCCTCACTAAGAAGATCTTTGTTTATGAACATTGCAAATATGAAGGTAATTCTGGAGTAACTCAGCAAGTTAGGCAGCATCTACGGAGGGAAATAGTTTTCGTGAGTGTTGCTCAAGATTTCCAGAATCTACAGATTCTCTTGTGTTTAAAGAGAATCTTTACCTATTTATTGTTCAAATTATTATAGCTTGGAACAGAACAAATTGCCATAGATTGGAATAAAACTGTCCAGTCTTCCTGTTGCATGTTTTCCTTCATAAGTGAGTCCATTTCATGTTTTTTGCATCAATGTATTGAATTGTTCTGAAATAATCACATTATCTCCAAGCCAATGGCATAACTGATCTGCCTTTGAGGTTAGGAAACTCTAACATGAATGAATTTGTATTTGTTCAATAAAAATCAGTTAAAACGCTTGCATTTTCAACAAATGTACAGAATTGGAATCACCTTGTAGGAAGAGGGAATGTCTTTTACGTATCAACACTGGGTTATGATGTGATGGGACTCTGACATCAGTGCTAGGAAAAATTGTGCTATTGACACAGGTAATTCAACTCGTAATGTATGAAGTTTCTGAAAAAAAGTTATGTGACGGAACCTATGTGCAGTTTTGATAAAGGTACTAATGAATTTTGTGTAGATTTTTTAAAGCTTTCTTGAGGTAATGGTAGGAGATTACTAACAATAAGTTAAAAGGGCACTGAGAGATTCCCAGGCCCTGGTGTCCATTAACTCAGTATGGTTCAGGCACCAAGCGCACTAGCTTAAATAAAGGCCAACAACAAGCATGGAGAACTTTGGATGCTTACTCATGCAATACCAGAGGTACTCATCAACTCTACTATCAGATGAACTGAACCATATGATGTCATACACACTGTTGAAGCTCTATCAGGTCAGGATTTCTGGTACTGCAATTTCTGTTTTAAAAGATCCTGTTCTAAGAATTAGTTCAGAGGATGTTTTTTGCTTCATTTTCCTTCTGGGCTGTTTTTATAGTTATTACTACTCCGTAAGTTCCACAAAACCTGTATTGAAAATAGGCCTTTCTTCATTCACATGTGCAACTTGAACAAAACAAATTTGTATCACTTTACAACTTGGTCAGTAAGTTTAGAGATTTTACTGTAATTTAATGTTAGATTCAAAGATGACATAAATTCTGAAAATACACTCATTGACTCATATTTGTATTGGTCTCATTGGTCTCATTTGTGGGCACGTAGCCAAGTGGTTAAGTCATTCGACTAGCGACCTGAAGGTTGTGAGTTCGAGCCCCAGCCGAGGGAACGTGTTGTGTCCTTGAGCAAGGCACTTAACCACACAGTGCTCTGCGACGACACTGGTGCCAAGCTGTATCGGCCCTTGCCCTTCCCTTGGACAACATCGGTGTCGTGGAGAGGGGAGACTTGCAGCATGGGCAACTGCCGATCTTCCATACAATCTTGCCCAGGCCTGCACCCTGGAGAATGAAGACTTTCCAGGTGCAGATCCATGGTCTCGCAAGACTAACAGATGCATTTATTTATTTATTTATTGGTCTCATTCATAAGACCGTAAGACAGAGAAGCAGAATTATGCCATTTGGCCCATCGAGCCATTCCGTCATTCCATCATGGCTGATTTATTATCCTTCTCAAACCCATTCTCAAGCCTTCTCCTTGTAACTTCTAACACCCTTACTAATCAAGAACCTGTCAACCTCTATTTTAAACATACCTAATGACTTGGCCTCTACAGCCATCTGTTGCAATAATTTCCACAGATTCACCACCCTCTGGACAAAGAAATCTGTCTTCATCTCTTTTCTAAAGGGATGTAGTTGTTAGCATGCTGGGTCACTTTAAAAGCAAGATAAGGTAGTAGTTACTATTCACTCTATTCTTGACATTTCTACACCTCCGAATGATTGCCCTGTAATTATTGCTCACAGGGTGACTAAACTGTCTTACAGTACATCTAGTGCAGTCTCACTGATGGCTTGTACAGCTGCAATATAATGTCCCAACTTTTATCCTTAAAGGTGAAGGCCAGTATGTTATAACCTGTTCTTTCACTAACCTGTCCCCAGTGATGCAACATTCAATGAAGTAGGTCCATCTGTTCCATTATACTCCCTAGTACTCTACTCTGTTTTGACTTTCTGAAATGCATCACCTCATACTTATCATTATTGAAATCAATTTGTCGCTCCACAGGCCATATCCCTAAGTGATCAAAATTGTTCTGTAATTTTCAATAATATTTGTCAACATCAACAACAACACCTAACTTCGTGTCATCTGCGAACTCACTGCTCAAGCCTCGTGTGTTTTATAAATGGCAAATACAGTGGTCCCAACACTGAACCAACCCTGAGGCACATCATTAGTCACCAGCCTGTATTCAGAGAAACAATTTTTAACCATCAAGCTCTGCTTCCTACATCTGAGTCTCTAAAATCTATTTTTAATATACATCTGAGCAATGAAAACAGAACTGAGCTTGAATATCTAAGGTACAAATAGAAATTTAAAACTGGAATGTTGCATGTTTAATTAATACAACTTGTGCATGTAGTTTTTTAATCCAGTATCAATTTTCTTATAAGCTTCCAATAAACTTTCTCCTGGTGACTTAGTTTTTCATTAATCTGAAAATAAGGAGGTTTCAGAAACTAATGAAACCTATAAACCCCAGGATTTTTTTTGGTTGCTAACCCTTTCCACTCATTATCCAAAGCGGAAGGCAAATGCTAGTTACTTGAAGTGTTTGACCTATTAGACTCCAGTTACCATATGATGCAATACCAGAATCATATGTTAAGTTCCTTCAACAAACTTACAAGCAACACATCTCCTTGCGTTGCTGCAGACAGCACCTTCCAAATATCTGATCTCTGTCACTTGCAAGGATTAGGACAGCAGAGACAGAAAAATATCACCAAGTCCATTCTCCTCCAAGTTATAGACTGGACTGATTTGGAGATCTGTCATGATTCATTTACCATTTACCACTGAATACTGGAATTTCCTTCTTTTGGGTATTAGGGGGGTACTTTCATCTCATGTG
Organism: Mobula hypostoma; assembly: GCF_963921235.1. Taxonomy (NCBI): domain Eukaryota; kingdom Metazoa; phylum Chordata; class Chondrichthyes; order Myliobatiformes; family Myliobatidae; genus Mobula; species Mobula hypostoma. Next base: position 221,944,261 of record NC_086097.1, on the reverse strand, counting down.
TTGTAAGAGTTCAAGATGACAACTCAATTCCAAAGGGTGACTTAAGGATGGGTTAAAAATGTTTGCCTTCCCAGCAACAGGTTCTGTGAATGAATAAGCATATCATAAGTGAGCAATATACAGTTCTACAATCTGCATGGAGCTCCTACACTGATACATGTGTATTCTCTACTAAGGGGAAAAAAAAGTGGAATTTGCATATGCGGTGAAGTTCCTGCGTTGAGAATTTTTGCCCCGTTGCTGAAATCAATTCCTGTAACTTGGCCTCTGAGAGAAAAAGTCACTGTATCCTCCTTTTTTGTGAATTTTGATGCAATCCCAGCTCTGAAATTCTGTCTTGGCTGTTTATTGTTCTTAATAGTTTTCAAATGAGAATACAATTGCTAAGCGTCCAGCACTTTTTCAAAACAAATACAAACTGAAAAGCAACATACGTCAAAGTTGCTGGTGAACGCAGCAGGCCAAGCAGCATCTATAGGAAGAGGCGCAGTCGACATTTCAGTCCGAGACCCTTCGTCAGGACTAACTGAAGGAAGAGTGAGTAATCCCTTACTCACTCTTCCTTCAGTTAGTCCTGACGAAGGGTCTCGGCCTGAAACGTCGACTGCACCTCTTCCTATAGATGCTGCTTGGCCTGCTGCGTTCACCAGCAACTTTGATGTATGTTGCTTGAATTTCCAGCATCTGCAGAATTCCTGTTGTTTGCGTTTAAACAAACTGAAAAGAGTTCTTTTTTATGGTTCGCTATTTTCAGTGAAAGATGATCATAGAAAATGACTATATAAAGAAAATAAACACCATGATTTTAACCTTTACAAAATTTTAGATATCATACTACCATTAAAATTCTCAAGTTCTACGTTATAAAGATTAAACCATATTCTTTTGTAAACGAAGCTGCACACATGTCATCTTGTTAAAGAAATATGGGAATCTACTTTGACACCAGAAAATGTAAAAGCAGCATAACATCATCTAATACGAAAATCTGATCTCATGTTAGTTTTTTCCCAGGAATATTTCCCTACATTCATTAATAAGTGTAGACAAAATTCCACAGAGCATGCACCTGCAAACTGGTTGGTTTTCGACACTGGCTGCTTATACAAATGACGCATTCAATAAGTTTCTCAGCGACCACCATCTGTCAGGAGTTGACATGTGCATCAGGATGTTACAGTGCTCAATGCTTCACAACATAGCTTTATTTTACCCTTGGGTAAACAGTAGTAATGGGCAAATAATTCAGAATTGGATTTGCCACAGCTACTAGCCAAGCTGTGACAGTCAAACTGTACTAGTTCTAAAATCTGCTGGAAAATACTCTCACTTTGGGAATATACACCTGTGCTTGATTAAAATGCAGCATGGAAAAGTATTCAAAACAAACTGCAAAGAACAAAAAGCATAATTCTTGAACATATTAGTTGATCTTTTTGAGGTTATATGCAGGCTGACATGCAGTGAGGTTCTAGAGATGTAAATCTTGGGAAAATAAAATTATGGACCTCTGACAGTGATCACTGTATTAATGCATTCCAGCTGATAGTGACTCTATGTTCATCATTAATAAATTAAAATGACAGCAACAGTAATCTTTATGGGTAAAAACAATGCGGCATTTCATTCTATATTGTTTCCAAATGCCAACTGTTCTTTCAATGCTGTTCTCAATGCTAAGGTCTGGAGACAATTTCCAGTTACATATCATTGTTTTCAGCTTTCTTACTCATGCTTGTTCTTAACTTGTCTCTTTGAAATATCCTAGGAGATTCTAAAAGGAAAGTGCAGTAGGCATCTATTAATACTTTCTTCTTGTACCTGGAGATTTGGTCCATACAGGACCATAGATTAAGTGGTCACAACTAAGAGGTCAAACATTGCTTAAGGTTACAGAAGAAACCTTTGTATAAGCGGTTTTGTTATAAATCTATTCAAACCATAATTTTTTTAAGATTTCCAATAATCACCATGCTTTTGCTCATGTACATCATAGAATAATGTATAGAAGGTTGTCAAAATAATATTAAGAATTGTTTTTGTACGCTACCTGTATAAGTAAATTTAGAGTTAAGTCATATTATTTTGCCCTTCATTTTACTATTTTATAACTCAGTATATGTCAAGGTGGGAGGTCAAAGTTTATGGGTCTGGCTGTAGATGGAGATTAGTGATAAAGTTGCTTTCAGTAAAGCAGAGTGTAAAGAACACCTGGTTCTGACTCCCAGCAGCGCATTAGTGAGCAACAGAAGAGTGAAACAATCCTTGGACTAATGAGCCCCAGATGAAAATACTGTTTAACGAGAATGCTTCACTCTTTAAAGCTCCTGGTTTGATTGATGAGCAAATTTCCTGGTATTTCAAAAATGCCTCCCCTATTAAAACATAACCCTCATTACTCATATCAGATGATCTTTGTTTAATTTTAAATCGATGTACATTGAATTAGGTGATCGAAGATGAAACCAATAACGCATTTCGCTATTCTATGCAAATAACTACTTCTGGATTCATCCTAGTTTTGAGCATAAATATGAATCTACTTTAGAATTCAAGAATTCACTATTATTTAATGTCATTTCCAGTACACAAGTGTAAAGAACAAAATAATTGCTACTCCAGATCTGATACAGCACAAACACATAAGATAAAGAACACAATAATAAAAAACACAATAAATATAAATGCATCAGATAGCTTACCTCCATAGATTGATAGTATGTCCATAAAGTGACACTAGGCACAGGAGTGTCTGTACATAACGTGACTGACAGGAAATGATAAAGTAGTGGTGGTTTGGGGTGTGGAGGGGTGAGTTAATGGGTAGAGGTGTTGATCAGCCTTACTGCTTGGGGTAAGTAACTGTTTCTGAGTGGTGGTCTTGATGTGGATGCTATATAACCTCTTCCCTAATGGTAGTGGGACAAACTCTTCATTAGCAGGGTTGGTGGGGTCCTTCCTGATGTTACTGGCCCTTTTCCGTCACTTTTCATATATCTGTCCTCGATGGCAGGTAGGCTCTTCCATTTCCTCTCTGTAGGCTGCCTCATCGTTGTTGGTGATAACACTGTGTTCAGCAAGCATATAATGTAAACTTAAAGATCAAAATGAATAATTACCTAAATATTGTTTGATATTTATTTTAAGTATAATCAGCATCAATTCCAGAATATAAAATTACCCAATTTAATGTCATCTTCCTATCCATACCCTATTATTTTACATCTACTTTGATCTGAAAGGTTTTTGTGCAATTACCTTTTGGATCAAAGCAAATAAAAATTCAGAACAGTGTGGCTTCATTCATTTGTCATAATATTTGACAAAATTAATTTATTTTTTGCACAATCCATTCACTAACAGGAAACGAATATGACGGGCGCAAATAATAGGGTATTGTTTATAAATAAAGAAGTTTAAAATGCATTATTTAACAATACTAGTTGAAATGGTGTTGTGAATGTTTAGGCATAGAAGTGAGTGAATCTATGAGAGAAAGAATAAAAGAATTATTTTTCTTTTGGTTGTAAAAGCACCTTATTCTGAAAGATGGGACTGATATTTATGAGGAGTGCATCAAAACGACTGAAGAACCTGGCAAGACAGGGGACACAGTGATGACAAGTCCTTGTTTGTGCTTTGGTGCTCTGCTTTTCATCTGGACACCAGCAATGTGGACAGGCGAGCTGACAGGCAGGAGGGATCGTTAGCAGCCAGAGATTGCACTCAGGAAACCTTGAGGATAGGTTACACAATTAGTCCTGATTCACAGCGCATTCTAATTGATTTCATACTCTGTCTGTGTGCCCTGCAAGGTACTCAGTGGCTTGGATAAATGCATTGGGCAACTCTTCATTGAAGAGCTGAAGGTGTACTGCATTGACAATGGCACTGAACTTCAAACAAAGCCAAGTGTTGTTTACCCATTTCAATGATCTGGGACTTCGCCCAAAGATCACCAATTTCAGTAAAATGCAGATTTATCTAGGCATTATCACATTGTTGCTCATGACACTTTACAGCCTGCACAAGTGTAGCCAATTTTTCTGTACTACAACACTGACTGTGAAACCAAGGGTGGAATAGTGGCACGACTTCAGGTTTGATCCTGCACTCAGGTGCTGTCTGCCTTGGCTTTGCACGTTCTCTTCATATCTTGTGCTTTTCAAAGTTCAAGGTAAATTTATTATCAAAACACATACATAATGTATCACCATATACATCCCTGAGATTAATTTTCTTGTGAGCATTCACAGTAAATACAAGATACACATTGAATCAAAGAATGACCGCCCATCCAATGTGTAAAAGACAACTGACTGTACAAATACAAAAAGCATAAAAATAATAATTATTATTAATATTAAAATTTGAAACATTTGACGAGTTACACACAGTAACATACTGCGCAACATTAACGGTGATGCAGTGCGATGACTCCAAAATAGAGGCACTCATTAATAGAAACCCAAAACTGAGTAATGAAATGAGAACGCCAAAATAGCAGATGAGATTAAGAAACAAATTTGAAACCTTAAGAGCGGAAATAGCCCACCTAATAGAGTATAAAATGGATAAGCCAAGCAAGAAAATTAAGAGAAAAGCTAAGGAAATACTAGGGAAGTATAAGGTCCATACAAGATATGATCAACCTAACAAAAGCATTGTAGAATTTAAAGATATATTAAAACAAAGTTTTCGGATGACTCTGCCATAATTGGATGCATCAGCAAGGGAGATGAGGCTGAGTACAGGACTACGGTAGGAAACTTTGTCACATGGTGTGAGCAGAATTATCTGCAGTTTAATGTGAAAAAGGCTAAGGAGCTGGTGGTAGACCTGAGGAGAGCTAAGGTACCGGTGACTCCTGTTTCCATCCAGGGGGTCAGTGTGGACATAGTGAAGGATTATAAATACCTGGAGATACGAATTGACAATAAACTGGACTGGTCAAAGAACACTGAGGTTGTCTACAAGAAGGATCAGAGCCGTCTCTATTTCCTGAGGAGACTGAGGTCCTTTAACATCTGCCGGACGATGCTGAGGATGTTCTACGAGTCTGTGGTGGCCAGTGCGCTCATGTTTGCTGTTGTGTGCTGGGGCAGCAGGCTGAGAGTAGCAGACACCAATAGAATCAACAAACTCATTCGTAAGGCCAGTGATGTTGTGGGGATGGAACTGGACTCTCTGATGGTGGTGTCTGAAAAGAGGATGCTGTCTAAGTTGCATGCCATCTTGGTCAATGTCTCCCATCCACTACATAATGTACTGAGTGGGCACAGGAGTACATTCAGCCAGAGACTCATTCCTCCGAGATGCATCATAGGAAGTCATTCCTGCCTGTGGCCATCAAACTTTACAACTCCTCCCTTGGAGGGTCAGGCACCCTGAGCCGATAGGCTGGTCCTGACTTATTTCATAATTTACTGGCATAATTCACAGATTACTATTTAACTATTTATGGTTCTATTACTATTCATTATTTATGGTGCAACTGTAACGAAAACCAATTTCCCCCGGGATCAATAAAGTATGACAATGACTCTATGACTATGAAAAGCTTAGTGCATACAAAGCCAGAGAAAATAGATACATAAAATGCGTCAGAAGATAAAAACAAAATTATCAGTTCAGGATGCTGAAACTAAATTTGATGCATCAAAATGTCACCAGCCTTAGTACAGAATTACCAACAAACACAGAACATGAACTTTTGGACTAATATCTGGTTAAACAAGGTGATGGACAATCAAGAAGCAAGCTGGATTCGGAAGGAAAAAAATGCATTCTGAAGTTAAAATGGATATGCTCAAAGTGGTTATAAAAATATCCACAACTGGAAATGTACTGCTCTGATAATACTCATAGTTATTGGTATAAAAAATTTACTTGTGTTCATCCATAGCTATTGCTACATTGTAACAATTTTCTGAAAAATTCTGAAAAAAATGCCTGATATTTCGACAGAAGGTCAAACATATTTCTTACCTAAAGGAGAAATCACAAATGACCCATCAAGATATCATCCTATTTCTTGTGTATAAACTATATATACATAAAATTGTAGCATCATGTATCTCACAATTAACAACCACTCATTTAGATAACCACAACATACTTACAGAACAGCAGAAAGGATACCATACGGGTATGAAAGGACGTAAAGAACGGTTGTTAATAGATTCTGTGGTTCTAAAATCAAGCTCAGTGGAATTGCAGAAATTGTTCAAGTTGTTATATTAAGTTGTTATGGGAGGATGAGATGTGAGAGAATAGGACCAATCAAGTGTGACAGTGGAAAAGTGTGTATGGAACTGGAGGAGGTAGCAGAGGTACTTAATGAATACTTTGCTTCAGTATTCACTACAGAAAGGACCTTGGCGATTGTAGGAATGACTTGCAACAGACTGAAAAGCTTGGGAATGTAGATATTAAGGTAAAGGGTGTGCTGGAGCTTTTGGAAAGCATCAAATTGGATAAGTCATCAGGACCGGACAGGGCTGAAATGGCTAGCACGAGAGAGCACAGTTTTAAGGTGCTTGGAAGTAGGTACAGAGGAGATGTCAGGGCTAAGTTTTTTACTCAAGAGTGGTGAGTGCGTGGAATGGGCTGCCGGTGGCGGTGATGGAGGTGTAAACGATGGGGTCTTTTAAGAGGCTCCTGGATGGCTACATGGAGCTTAGAAAAATAGAGGGCTGTGGGTAAAGACTAGGTAGTTCTAAGGTAGGGACGTGTTCGGCACAGCTTTGTGGGCCGAAGGGCCTGTATTGTGCTGTATGTTTTCTATGTTTCTACGTTTCTATGTTTCTATACTCATGGCTAATAGAAGCTCTTAATACAATATATACCAAATACTTGTGAAATTCCTGATGAAACATTGGCATACCATAATCACCCTATCTATTAACAACCAAAATAGAACAGCCATCATTACCAAAATAAACAGGTATTTTCCAGGGCAATTCTCTAAGTCCACTATAGTTTTGTCTTGCTTTAAACCTGCTCTCTTAAATACTGAATTGGATGAAAATAGGGTATCAAATTAGAGACAACCGATTGAATTATACCTTAACACACCTACTATACATGCTGGATTTGAAATTATAAGCTCCTTCATCAGTAAAGTTAAAACAATTAATTCAAATGGTAGAACTATTTTCAAAAGATTTAACATGAACTATGGATTAGATAAGAAACATAGAAAACCTACAGCACAATACAGGCCCTTCGGCCCACAATGTTGTGCTAAACATGTCCCTACCTTAGAAATTACTAGACTTTCCCATAGCCTTCTATTTTTCTGAGCTCCATGTACCTATCCAAAAGTCTCTTAAAAGACCCTATCGTATCCGCCTCTACCACCGTTGCCGGCAGCCCATTCCACGCACTCACCGCTCTCTGAGTAAAAAACTTACCCCTGACATTTCCTCTGTACCTACACCCCAGCACATTAAACCTGTGTCCTCTTGTGGCAACCATCTCAGCCCTGGGAAAAAGCCTCTGACTATCCACATGATCAATGCCTCTCATCATCTTGTACACCTGTATCGGGTCACCTCTCATCCTCCGTCGTTCCAAGGAGAAAAGGCTAAGTTCACTCAACTTATTCTCATAGAGCACGCTCCCCAATCCAGGCGACAACCTTGTAAATCTCCTCTGCACCCTTTCCATGGCTTCCATGTCCTTCCCGTAGCGAGGTGACCAGAACTGAGCACAGTACTCCAAGTGGGGTCTGACCAGGGTCCTATATAGCTGCAACATTACCTCTCAGCTCCTAAATTCAATTCCACGATTAATGAAGGCCAATACACCATATGCCTTCTTAACCACAGCGTCAACCTGCGCAGCTGCTTTGAGTGTCCTATGGACTCCGTCCCCAAGAACAAAGGGATCCACCACACTGCCAAGAGTCTTACCATTAATACTATATTCTGCCATCATATTTGACCTACGAAAATGAACCACTTCACACTTATCTGGGTTGAACTCCATCTGCCACTTCTCAGCCCAGGTTTGCATCCTATCAATGTCCTGCTGTAACCTCTGACAGCCCTCCACACTATCCACAACACCTCTCACCTTTGTGTTATCAGCAAACTTACTAACCCATCCCTCCACTTCCTCATCCAGGTCATTTATAAAAATCACGAAGAGTATGGGTCTCAGATCAGATCCATGAGGCACACCACTGGACACCGACCTCCATGTAGAATATCTACAACCACTCTTTGCCTTCTGTGGGCAAGTCAGTTCTGGATCCACAAAGCAATGACCCCTTGGATCTCATGCCTCCTTACTTTCTCAATAGGGGGTACCTTATGAAATGCCTTGCTGAAATCCATATACACTACATCTACTGCTCTTCCTTCATCAATGCATTTAGTCACATCCTCAAAAAATTAAATCGGGCTCGTAAGGCACGACCTGCCCTTAACAAAGCCATGCTGCCTATTCCTAATCATATTATACCTCTCTGAATGTTCATAAATCCTGCCTCTCAGGATCTTCTCCATCAACTTACCAACCACTGAGGTAAGACTCACTGGTCTATAATTTCCTGGGCTATCTCTACTCCCTTTCTTGAATAAAGGAACAACATCCGCAACCCTCCAATCTTCCGGAACCTTTCCCAACCCCATTGATGATTCAAAGCTCATCGCCAGAGGCTCAGCAATCTCTTCCCTCACCTCCCACAGTAGCCTGGGGTATATCTCATCCAGTCCCGGTGACTTATCCAACTTGATGCTTTCCAAAAGCTCCAGCATATCCTCTTTCTTAATATCTACATGCTCGAGCTTTTCAGTCTGCTGCAAGTCAGCACTACAATCACCAAGATCCTTGGTGCAGGACATTAAACATAAAGAAAGGTGTAATAGAGCTAGCAGAATATAAAACAGAGGAGCAGGATACAAAACAGCTGATGGATAAATATGAAACAGTTAAGTATCTGGGATACAAACAAACAAAAAAAATAGATCATAGTGCAATAAAGGGAAAACTTTGGACAGAATTTACTTCAAAGCTTAAGAAAATCTGCCAAACAGAGCTAATAGTAAAAATATAACAAGGGCTGTAAACACTTTTGTTATCCCAGTATCAATATATTCTTTAGGGATACTATCTTGGTCTGAAACTGATCTGGAAATTTTACAAGGAAAAATAAGATCTCAAATGACAAATTTTAGAAAACACTATGTTCACTTAAAGACACCTAGATTAACACTACCTGGGACAGAGGGAGGAAGAGGAATAACAGACATAAAAGAATTACACAGCAGACAGATAAAACTTCTAGCAATATATTTTAATCAATGAAACAGGATTCAATACTCCACACAAACATATGCAATTCTGATTAAGTACATATCACTAAACTTAAATGAGAATACAACCCAGAAAAATGAAGAAATTATCATCATAGAAGAGAAAGTTAAGCAATGGAAGAGCATGACCCTCCATGGAAGACACCCCTATGATCTGAGCAGACTAGATGTCGACAAGGAAGCATCTAATGCCTGGCCCAGAGTTAGACCTCTTCCCAGAAACAGGAGTTCTTTGCGGCAATATTGGATCAAATGGTTAACATAAAAAATGATTAAAAGTACGTAATAAAAGACCAACAAATTCAAAACAATAAATCCACCAGAAAAAGCAGGATCTCCCAGTGGCCACCCATTTTAATTCCACTTCCCATTCTCATTCCAACACGTGAGTCTTTGGCTTCCACTACTGTTGTGATGAGGGCATACTTAGGTTGGAGGAGCAAAACCTCATATTCTGTCAGGGTAGCCTCCAATCTGATGATATGACATTTTCTTGAGCTTCCAGTAATGAAACCCCCCCGCCCCCCCCCCCCACTTCTTCCATCTTTCCCCATTCCCATGCTGGTTGTGGATTACAGGAGGAATGGAGACGGGCTAACCCCTATTGACATCAGTACATCAATGGATCGGGTGTTGAGCGGGTAAACAGCTTCAAGTTCCTCAGCATCCACATCATCAAGGACCTCACGTGGTCTGCACACACCAGCTGTATGGTGAGAAAGACACAACCGTGCTTCCTTCACCTCAGACGGTTGAGGAAGTTTGGTATGGGCCCCCAAATCCCAAGAACTTTCTACAGGGGCACAATTGAAAGCATTCTGACTGGCTGCAGCACTGCCTGATATGGGAACTGTACCTCCCTTAATCGCAGGATTCTGCAGAGAGTGGTGCGGACAGCCCAGCGCATCTGTAGTTGTGAACTTCCCATGATTCAGGACATTTACAAAGACAAGTGTGTAAAAAGGGCCCGTAGAATCATAGGTGACGCCAGTCACCCCAATCACCACCTACTCCAGCTGCTACCATCCGGGAAATGGTACCGCAGCATAAAAGTCAGGACCAACAGGCTCTGAGACAGCTTCTTCCACCAGGCCATCAGACTGATTAACTCATGCTGATTTGAGTGTATTTCTATGCTACATTGACTGTTCTATTTATTATAAGTTATTGTAAATTACTATGATTGCATATTGCACGCTTAGACAGAGACGTAACATAATTTTTTTTATTCCTCATGTATGTGAAGGATATAAGAAATAAAGTCAATTCAATTCAATTTCCCTCTCTGACCTTTTCTCCAATCAACTTCCCAGATCTTTACTTCACCCCTCCCCCTCCTTGTGTTTCTTACTCCCCTTCCCCCCACTTTCTTACTCTGACTCCTCATCTTTTTTTCCAGTCCTGATGAAGAGTCTCGGCCTGAAACGTACTCATTCCCATAGATGCTGCCTGGCCTGCGGAGTTCCTCCAGCATTTTGTATGTGTTGCCAATTGTCCACTTGTGAGTATGTCAGTGTTGTAGCTGTATTTCTCATCACAGCTCCTGTCTCAGTCCTGCTCACCCAACCTTAATCATCTAACAGTCTAATGTCATCCATTTTTATTTGCCAAGGGAGTTTCCTGCCATTATCCTGGTAATGGTGTACATTCCACCTCAGGCCAACGTCAGGCAGGTTCTGGAGGAGCTGAGCACCATGACTAACAGGCCTGATGCCTTCCCTACCATTGCAGGAGATTTAAACCAGGCCAGCTTGCATAAGTCTGTGGACAACTACTGGCAATATATCACCTATGACACAGGAAGAGCAAACACACTTAACTATAGTTATACCACCATCAAGAAAACTTGCCATGCCGTCCCATGCCCATACTTGGGAAAGACTGATTTCCTTGGTTGTATAGGCAGAGACTAAAGACCACAGTTTCAGTGGTGAGGACAAAGAATGTATGTTGAGGGAGGAGGAGGAATAGAGAATAGATGCCCCTCTATTCTGAGGCTGTGTCCTCTGGTCTTAGACTCTCCCACCATAGAAACATAGAAACATAGAAAATAGGTGCAGGAGTAGGCCATTTGGCCCTTCGAGCCTGCACCACCATTTATTATGATCATGGCTGATCATCCAACTCAGAACCCTGCCCCAGCCTTCCCTCCATACCCCCTGATCCCCGTAGCCACAAGGGCCATAACTAACTCCCTCTTAAATATAGCCAATGAACTGGCCTCAACTGTTTCCTGTGGCAGAGAATTCCACAGATTCACCACTCTCTGTGTGAAGAAGTTTTTCCTAAAACATCCCTCCTCACCCACTCCATCAATACCTTTCACCATTCGATAAGTTTCAATGAGGTCACCCCTCACTCTTCTGAATTCTAGTGAATACAGGCCCAGAGCCATCAAACGCTTTTCAAATGACAAACCATTCAATCCTGGAATTATTTTTGTGAGCCTCCTTTGAACCATCTCCAGTGTCAGCGCATTCTTTCTAAGATAAGGGGCCCAAAACTGCTCACAATACTCTAGGTGAAGCCTCGCCAGCACTTTATAAAGTCTCAACATTACATCCTTGCATTTAAATTCTATTCCTCTTGAAATGAATGCTAACATTACATTTGCCTTCCTCACCACAGACTCAACCTGCAAACTAATCTTTAAGGAATCCTGCACAAGGACTCCCAAATCCCTTTACACCTTAGTTTTTTAAATTTTTGTCCATTTAGAAAATAGTCAGCCCTTCATTTATTTTACCAAAGTGCACAACCATACAGTTCCCAACACTGTATTCCATCTGCCACTTCTTTGCCCATTCTCCTAATCTGTCTCTTTCTACTTCGTCAGAACTATCTCTCCCTCCAACAATCTTCGTATTGTCTGCAAACTTTGCAACAGAGCCATCAATTCCATCATCCAAATCATTGACATATAACATGAAAAAAATTGGTCCCAAAATAGACCTCTGTGGAACACCACTAGTCACCTACTGACAACCAAAAAAAGGCTCCTTTTTAATGCAATAACAAGGCATGACAGTGGCTATATTTCATTAGGATTTTGAGGTGAATGGCACCTCACCAAAGACACTTGCAAATTTCTATAGATATACACAGAATTGGAAAAAGTTGCAGCAAGTTGTAAACTTATCCAGCTCCATCATGGCCACTAGCCTCCCCACCATCCTGGACATCTTCAAAAGGCAATGATTCAAAAATGCAGCATCCGTCATTAAGGATCTCCATTAGCCAAGACACCCCCTCTTCTCATTCTTGCCATCAAGGAGGAGGTACAGGAGCACACACTCAACCTTTCAAGAACAACTTCCTCCTCTCTGCCATCAGATTTCTGAATGGACAATGAATCCATGAACACTACATGAGTACTCTTCCCTTCTCTTTCTGCACTATTGAGTTAATTTAGTAAATTAAATACATCAAGTATAAAAGGCATTAAGCTCATCAGGGAGTGAAGCTTTGTTGTCTCTGATGTCACTTGTTTCACTTTGTAGGAAGTGATAGCTTTCAAGCCCTGCTGCAGCTGTTGAGCATCCTTCCATGATTCAAATTTGGTCCAGAATTGCAACTTTGTACATGAGATGGCTTTCTGGAGATCGTACCTGGACCCACAGGATCTAACTTGGTCACCAGATCTAAATGCCACTGATCTGGCCCTCAGCAGATTGCTGGTCTCAGAGTTCATCCAGGGCTTCTGGTTAGGGAAGACTGAAAGCTTCAGCAAAGTATTTTGAGCAACTTTCCCTGTGTTTCCAAAGAGACACAGGTCATTGAAGATCATTCACTTCCTGACTTCCACAGCCCACCCCCGTTGCTGAAGAAGGTGTTCATGCAAATCTATTCATTTTGTCTAACATCAATAAGTTGCCGAAACTTCTGCAAAGGCAATGATTCCTGACAAGACTTCGCTAATTAGATTACAACTTTTACGAAGCTTGCAAAGAAGATTTATAAAGGTCATGAGATTAGACGTTATCTACAGTATATGGACTTTATTACAACATTTGATCAGGTCCTGCACTTAGTCAGTCTAAAATATTCAGGCATAAAGGATCAAAGGCAAATGGGATAATTGGACCTAAAATTTTTGGACCATGGAAAGCAGCGGATAATGGTGGAGGAATGCTTTTCTGATTGAAAGCCTCTGACCAGTGCTGTAAAGCGGTGGTAATTTACTGGGGACTTTGTCATTTGTGATATATATTAACAATGTAGATGTGAATATAGGAGGAAAGATCAGTAACTTTATCGAAGACACAAGAATTAGCGGTGTTGTCTCAGGCTACAGCAAGAAATGGATCAAATGGAAATTCGGGCTGAGTACCGGCAGATTTAATTCCAGCAAGTGTGAGGTGATGCATCTTGAGAAGTCAAATAAGGATAAACTAGTAATTGGTAGAGTGCTAAGGAATGTTGATGAATAAAGAAACTTTGGAGTATAAGTCCATAGTTCCCTGAAAGTGGCAACACAGATAGACAGGGTAGTGAAGAAGGCACATTGTATCCTTCCCTTTGTAGGATGAGGCACAGAATATTAGAGTTGGGATGTCATGTTGCATTATTACAAAACATTGAATAGACTGCAGCTGGAATATTGAGTGTAGTTTTGGTCACTCCAGTGAAGGAAAGATACGATTCCTGAAGGGACAATACAGTAAACCAACCCATGAACACTACCTCACTTTTTTTGCACTAATTATTTAATTAAATTTATACATATATATTTCTTATTGTAACTTAGTTTTTTTCATGTATTGTAACGTACTGCTGCTGCAAAACTATAAATTTCACGATATATCCCTGTGATATTAAACTGGATTCTGATTCTGAATCACAGACAAGGATGAAGAGCTGCTAAGTAAGAGGCTAGCCCTTTAAAACTGAGAGGCATAGAAATTCTTCTCTCAGAGCGTAGTGAAGCTCTGAAATTTGCAACCCGCAAGTGTTGTAGAGGAGAGGTTATTAGATATATTTAAGGTGGAGGAAGACAAACATTTGAAAGATTGAGGAGCTGAGTGTTAAAGGGAACTGGCACAGAAGAGGTGTTGAGGACAAAATGGAGCAGCTATGATTATATTGAATGTCACGACAGGCTTGAGAGACCTGGTGACCTACTCCTTTGCATATTTTCTTGTGTTTTCTTGCAATTTGGATGAATGGGATTGGCAAAACGATCAGCATGGAGGACCTGTTTCTCTGCTGACTGATTCTGAATTATCACTCTAAGATCCCAACTGTAACACAAAAAGCATGTCCTTCTGATTTAGCCAGATCTCTAGATCAGAACCAGAATCAAAATCAGGATTAATATCACTGGCATATGTCGTGACATTTGCTGTTTTGTCACAGCAGTACTTTGCAGTCATAATAATAAAAACTATTTTTAGATAGATAGATACTTTCTTGATCCCAAAGGAAATTACAGTGTCATAGAAGCACTACATGTACACAGATATACAAATATTAGAACAGAAGTAAAAAAGAATTTTAAAAAGTTACCTTAAAAATAAAATGTACAACATTTACAAGTCAAAGATTACAAAATGTATAAGTTTCCAGTTCACATTGATAAGATGGTAGTGGATAAATTACAATAATATTATACAGTAATAGGTGCATATTCACACCGTCCAGATAAGAAGTGAGAGGAGTATTGCACAGTATTGCACAGGGTGTGAAAACCAGAGCTAAACAGAGCTTAAACAGAGGTGAATAACAGTCTAACACAAGGGGGTCATCACTTCCCTGGCTATAGGTTGACTCATTATAGATCTTAATAGCCAAGGGTAAGAATATGGAGACACCTTCATGAACTTCCACAGCCCCTGATGACCTTGTGATTTCAGTCTCTGAGGCCAATGTGTGAGTATTCTCAGGAGGGTTATCCCATGGAGAGCATCGGGTGCAGACAGGGTTCCTGGCTGAGTACCATAGATCTGTGCTGATCAACTGGCTGGAGTGTTCACCGATATCTTTAACCTCTTGCTTTAGCACTCTGAGGTACCCACCTGCTTCAATTATTCTGGAGCCTAAGAAGAACATGGCAATCTGCCTCAGTGACTATCATCCAATAGCACTGTTTTGAAGTGCTTGGAGAGGTCAGAGATGTAACATATCAACTCCTGCCTGAGAAGTAACTTGGATCTGTTCCAATTTGCCTACCATCACAACACATCAACAGCAGATGTCATTTCATAGGCTCTTCACTCAATCCTGAAATATTTGGACAGCAAAGGTGCATACATCAGGATGCTCTTCACTGACTACAGCCCGGCATTCAATGCTACCATCCCCTCAAAACATATCAATAAACATCAAGTCCTAGGCCTCAATTCCTCCTTGTGCAATTGGATCCTCAATTTCCTCACTTGCAGACCACAGTCAGTTAGGATTGGCAACAACATCTCTCCACGGTCTCCATCAGCACAGGATTGCACCACAGGGCTGTGTGTTCAGCCCTCTTTTCTGTTTATTTTATACTCATGACTGTGAGGTCAAGTGTTGCTTCAATACCATATTTAAGTTTGCCCATCACACTGTTGTCACTGGCCAGATCAAAGGTGGTGATGATATAGGAGGGAGACTGAACATATAGGAGATGATTGCTGACTTCAGAAGGAGAAAACCAGGGGCACATGAGCCAACACTCATCGGCAGATCACAAGTGGAGGGGATCAGCAACTTTAAATTCCTCGGTGTTATCATTTCAAAGGATCTGTCCTGGGTCCAGCATGTAAGTGCTATTATAAAGAAAGCACGGCAATGCCTCTACTTTCTTAAAAGCTTCTGTAGATTCAGCACGCCATCTAAAACATTGACAAACTTCTACATATATATGTGGTGGAGAGTATATTGACTGGTTGTATCATAGTGCAGTTATGGAAACACCAATGCCCTTGTATGGAAAGGTATACAGAAAGTATTGGATATACCCCAATGCATTACATGTAAAGCCCTCCCCACCAGTGAGCACATCTACATGGAGCACTGTTGCAGGAAAGCAGCATTTATCATCAAGGACCCCCACCATCCAGGCCATGCTCTCTTCTCACTGCTGCCATCAGGGAAGAAGGTACAGGAGCCTTGAGAATAGGTTCAGGCACAGTCATTACCTCTCAACCATCAGGCTCTTGAACCAGAGGGGATAATTTCACAACTTCACTCACCCCAACACTGAACTGGACTCACTTTCAAGGATTCTTCATCTCGAGTTCTTGATATTTATGGCTTATTTATTATTTTTTTTTGTCTTTAGTTTGTACTTGCATAGTCTTTTTTTTGCACATTGGTTGTTGTCCACTCTGTTGAGTGTGGTCTTTCATTGATTCTATTGTGGTTTTTTTCAGATTATTTAGATTATGAGGACACGTAGTCCCCTTTTATTGTCATTTAGTAATGCATGCATTAAGAAATGATACAATGTTTTTCCAGAATGATATCACGAAAACACATGACAAACCGACTTAAAGACGGGCAAAAACCACATAATTATAACATATAGTTACAACAGTGCAAAGCAATACCGTAATTTGATAAGAACAGACCATGGCTCGGTAAAGTCTCAAAGTCTCTTGAAAGTCCCATCATCTCACGCAGACGGTGAACCTCCAGCGCCGCCAGCTTGCCGATGCAGCATCCTGGAAGCATCCGACCACAGTCCGACTCCGAGTCTGTCCGAATAACTCCGAGCCTCCGACCACCTCTCTGACACCGAGTACCGAGCACCATCTCTGCCGAGCACTTCGACCCCGGCCCCGGCAACAAGCAATAGGCAAAGCCGAGGATTTGGGGCCTTCATTTCCGGAGATTCTCGATTGAACAGTAGCAGCGGCAGCGAAGCAGGCATTTCAGAAGTTATTCCAGGTGTTCCTCCATACTCTCACAGCTGTCTCCATCGAATCCAGATTGTGCACGGCCCCTCTAGTTACACATACGATATTCATTCAGAACGGCTGCGCGCTCTGCGTCGCGCTGCCATCTTCTCCTCCCTCCGTATGTTTCTTGGATTTACTGTGATTGCCCACAAAAAACTGAATCTCTGTGTTGCATATGGTGACATATACAGTATGAACTTTGATAATAAATTTAAATTGAATTTTGAACTTTATATCTCTTTATGTTGTGTGTGTAACTTAAGTCTACAGAAATTTACCATCTATTTTGGCTAAGAGTTTCCAGGCCCACACTGGAGGCTACAAGTAAATGGAACATTTTAAACATACTTCAAAATGTTAATGCTATAAATTCAATGTTTTATTGGGAGTAAGCATGTATTTTCCCCAAGTAATAATAAGAAAAACATTTTGAGTGTGCCATAAACCTCCAGCTTTCCATTTAATAAGCATTGATATAACAAGTACGAAGGTGATTGTTGATAAAATGTCGCTTGAAGGGCTCACCTAGGATAGTCTAGCTTTGAATATTAGGGAGAAAGAAAAGTGTTGCAGCAGAATGGATTAGTAACAAAATTTCAGATGAGGCAAAACATTGTAAGCCATTGTGAGGCAGAATAAACTGGTAAATGCAAACTGACAGTCTGACATGTTTAATGTTAACAAATTAACAGTGAAACAACCATAACCAGAACTAAAATATTGTTTAAACACAGCTGTGTCATCTTTAAAATTCTTACTCAAAACTCTCCTTAACTCTTGAAGTTGATACAACCTGCAGTAAACATATCCAGCTGTAAAAGAACTAATGGTGCATTAAGTCAGCTTTTCAAAGAGAAGTTCTCAGTGTTGTAAAATGGCATGGGACTGGATGCACTGTGGGGTCTTAATTTGTAAGTTTATTGTTTGCTGCTTTAAATAAACTCTCAACTAATACTCATCTATCAGAGACAATGTCTGAGCAGCAGAGCAAAGGCCAAAATTCCTTTGCAACAGCACTTGTTCCAGATTACTTTATTTTACAACTGTTTACAGAACAGGAGGCTGGAAGTATGCTGAGAGCAACTTCAAATTTGAATACCCTCGAAAACTGGAAAAAATTGGAAGTAGCTGATTTTATTTTTTCTAATAATACCAAAACACTGATTGAAGTAACAATATCAAAATGTATTGTTTGAATGTTAAACACCAGAGATTCTGCAAATGCTGGAAATCCAGAATAACACACACAAGTCCTGGAGCAACTCAGTTTCTTAAATGTCCATAATGTATCTGCCTTTACCACCGCCCCGGCAATGCATTCTACACACCCACCACTCTGTGTAAAAGAAAATCGACCTCTGGCATCCCTCCTTTACTTTGCTCTAATCATCTCAAAATTGTAAGCACAAGAAATTCTGCAGATGCAGGAAATCCAGAGCAACACAGACAAAATGCTGGGGGAACGCGGCAGGTCAGGCAATATGGGGCCCATGGACCCCTCAGTTAATTATAGGGGTCCACGTCATATTAAAGGTTGGGAATCCATGATCTATGGGGAGGACTAAAGAGTTGAAGTTTCGGGCCGAGACCCTTCATCAGAACTTGTCTTGAAAGTTGTTACTTCGCTTTGCATTGCCAGAAACTTATATTTAAACAATTACAACTACTAATTACTTCAGCTATCTTTTATCAGCTAATGAAGCAGAACAATTGCCCTTTTTAACACTTAGAGCACTTCATACTGAAAAATATAATTACATTTGGTTGTATAATAATAAAAATGTTGTTTCATAATGATAGGACTGTCACATATGTATTAGCTAAGTCCCGTACCATTGCACGGGTTTTGAGGGAGAATAAGTAGTTTTGGAATTTGCCAAAAGGCTGTGAAATCAAACATCACTTACTCTGGATTGGAGTTGGCATTTGTTTACAAGAAACCACAGCACCCTTGTTACACAGTTGATCTTGCATTCAATGATGAAATGGTCTTGACTATTGATTTTAGTCTTCTTAACCTGGCATTGCTGAGGCAATAGTTTGAAATTACAATGCACCATTTACTACCCTAACTTCAGAATTTCAGCCCACTGATCCTTTCCTTAAGATTTGGTTTCAAAAGGCACCACAATGAAGCCAAGAGCTAGTTTACAATGTTAAATCGGGGCAATTTTTTTCCCCTCAGCACATCACCATAGGTATTGTCATCAGGAGTAGTGTTGTTGTAGTGTACAGTATTCCACGGTACTGTCAGGAAACAGTATTAGCACAACTTCAGATATTCCCTTCTAAAACTATCCTAGAGTGAAGCACTAATTTTATACTTTAGACTCAAAAGGATTGAAGGATATCAGGGCTTACAGATGATCAAAGAAAGCCAATCACTGGAATGTATCAGAATATTCAAGGAGCTATAATGGGGCAAAGAGGAGACCATAAATGGAAAGAACCATTCAGAGGCATCTTTATCCTGATGGTGCTGTTGCCCTGTCCAGACTTTTAGTCAGTCCCAAATAGAAGGCTGTTTCGCACTCTTTCTTACAAAGACCAATGTCTGCCCAATTTGACCTGACCTGCCACTTACAATGAATTGGGACACTCACTTACCATGAAAGGAAGAAGGTGAAAGTTGCCCCTGCATTCTCTTGATCTTATGACTTTTGAGAAAGTATTTAGAATATATAAAAGACAATTTTTGTCTTCACACTTCCAAAGCCAAAAATTCTATTCTGGATGTAAAAACGTTTTCACATTTTCCATATTTGTATCAGCAGCAACCGCTCCCACGTCAAATCTACCAAGGACAGATCCACGGTAATTTTTTCTTATCTTACCACGAGTGCCAATTATTTCCTCACTCATAAAATCCAAGGCTATTTAACCAGTTACGTGACAGCAAATCGTAATGTTTCAGGGCTGAGTTCTTGATAGCTGTAAGTTGAATGAAAAGTGGAAAGAGGACCATGAGAGCATGGGACATAGGAACAGAATTAGGCCATTTGGCCCATCAGTTTACTCTGCTGTTCCATTACGGCTGATTCATTACGTCTCTCATCCCCATTCCCCTTATTTATTACCTCTCTCATCCCCATTTCCCAGTCTCTCCATAACCTTTGATGACCTTACTAATCAAGAACCTATCAACCTCCGCTTTAAATATAACATCTGTAGCAGCGAATTCCACAGATTTGTCACCCTCTGGCTACAGAAATTCCTCCTCTTCTCTGTTCTTCCATACTGAGCCTGTGGCCTTTCGTTCCAGACTTCTTCATTATAGAAAAAATCCTCTCCACATCCAACCTATTATTCAATAGGTTTCAATGAGATGTTCCCCGCCACCCCCCATTCTTTACACTCCAGCAAGAACAGGCTCAGAGCAATTAAACACTCTTTGTATGTTAACCCTTTCATTCCCAGGATCATTCTTGTGAACCTTCCTCTCGACCCACTCCAACGCCAGCATAGGAGCTCTTTACTTACAAGTTTCTGTAAGCAATGGTTGGAGGTACAGGAAAGTACAGATTAGGTCCATTTAGTTTCCATTAAAATCCCCTAAATTATGATTGGCTTGGAGAACCAAGCCACCTTACTCTAGAAAATTGTGGACTTCAGGAAGTTTTTGCTTAAATTGTGGAGGGATTTGATTAGCTATGCTCAGATATCTTCTTTTTCAGATCAATTACCAAGAAGAGGAGGCCAATACACAATTGAAGGTGGGTGAGGCTGCACATCAGGATAGATTTCCTTTCACAAAAGTAAGTCATTTGCTGCTGTAATGGGTGCTGCAAACATACAAAAAGGAGTTGGATACCTCTAGAAATGAGGTGATATCACATTATGAAAAGTAGGTGTGTTAGTGAAAATATATCCTGAGACATTTGTCATTGGTGGTCAGGGTTCAATGCTGCAATAAGCTGGTACAGCCAGTAAGGAAGTGGCTGATGTAATAAGTTTAACACTAAGAGAAAGAATGAATGAAAGGACATACATTTATTTCAAATCTTTCACAAATCTTAGAAACTTTTACAGTATTTCCCAACCAACAATAACACCAGTCATTTCTTTTTGTAACGGGGGGAAAAAGAAGTGCTGTTTGTTGTTTGAACTTGTACAGAGCTAAAGAAAGTTGAATATGTATGATATAAGAAGGTGCCTTATTAATTAGTTATTCAGCCACTTAACAGCTTTGTAAAAGGAGTAGGTGGCATAGTGGTATTACTTGTAAAGATACTGTCTCACAGCTCTGGTGATTTGAGTTCAGTTCTAACCTCCAGTGTTGCCTCTTCCTCCAAGTGCAGGTTGGTGAGTTAACTGACCACTGTAAAGTCCCCTTTAATGTGTAGGTGAGTGGTAGGAGCCTGGGGCAAGCTGATGGGAATGTGGGCACAATAAAATGGAATTAGTACAGGATCAGGATGAGTGAAGATGGTCAGCATGAATGTGATGGGTTGAATGGCCTGCTTCTGTGCTGCATCGCTCTATGAGTGAAAATGTCGAAGAAGTGTATCCCTACCAAGGTACTGTACCTTTATTTTCTTAGAAATTAACAAAATCTTAAAGGTGCCCAGTAAGTTTAACACATGTTAATAATTAAAGATAAGAGTCATATCACTGTAATGTTTTGAACTTATTGTACATCTTTAGTCCTGAGCAAAAATGTGCAGTCAGTATCGATTGTCAGATTGAGTGAGATAATATGTCATTCTGTAACTGCTTATGTTTATATATTGTATCAGGTTATCAAAGGTAATTGTGTATCTGTTTCATTGCCGCAATTAAATTATGGGTAAATGCCACACTTAGAAGTAATTTTAGCTTCTGGGTGTAAAGAGCAGATAAATGTGAACCTGAATAAGATCAAATGTAAGGGGAACTGACAAAAATAGTTAATTTCCAACAGAATTCTCAGTCTTGCTCCCATCAAAAAAGGAGACATGAGAATAATTGTGAATGTAGAAAATGATAATAGATTTGACTACATATAGCTTGGTAAGTAACTACTTATGTCTAACTAAAATAAGTTTCAGAAATCAGTTGAATTTGCTTCAGTATTCCCAATATTAGATCTAAGCACATTAATCATAATACAAAAAGAAATTATTGAAGAGTGGCAAAGTAGATTTAAGAATTGGAACACATAATAATGCAGTTGAGGTGTATTTGAATTACAAGTGCAATTTAGAAGTGAGAATTTGACCTCCAATTAGGTTGCAAGCCAGAGCACATAAATAGTTTGTTAGCATTCAGGCTATATGCAGTCCCTTGGTGTCAAGAAGCCGTTCATGTTCCATAGGCTTCCAGAAGTTGGAATAAGATCAATATCTGTGGGATAAACAGAGAATGTATTAGGGGAAGTCGCCAGCTGAATAGCCACTGGATCGGGAGAAGATGGCAGCACGACGACAGTGCACGCAGCCTCTCCGGTGATGAATACCTGTTATCTGTCAAGTAGGGGACCGTGCACAATTCTCATTTGATGGAGACAGACGTGAGTGCATAGCAGAACATCCGGAAAACTTCTGAAATGTCTGCTTTGCCACCACTGCAACTGTGTGGTAACCAGAATCTCTGGAGCTGAAGGCCTTGAAATCCTTGGCTTTGCTTGTTTCAGCAGCCAGGGAGAGGTCGAAGGCGCTCGGCAGAGAATGGCGCTCGGGAGGCTGTATCAGAGAGGCTGCTCGGAAGCTCAAAGTTTTCGGACGGATGGACTCAGGGTCGGCTGTGGTTGGCTGCTTCCAAGGTATCGGCAAGTTGACGGTGCCTGGAGGTTTATGGCAGGGAGTTTCTCCCTTTTTGCCGCCGCTATCGGGGACTCGGGAGTCGATCGACTCGGGGACGTTGAGACTATTTTTTTACTGTGCCTATGGACTGTTCTTCATCAAATTATGGTATTGCTTTGCACTGCTGTAACTATATGGTAGAATTATGTGATTTTGTCAGTATTAGTCTTTGGTCTGTCTTGTTTTCTGTGATATCATACCGGGGAAACATTGTATCATTTCTTAATGCATGTATGCATTTCTAAATGACAATAAAAGAGGAGTGTGTGTTCTCATAATCTAATCTACAGAAAAATTTGAGAGCTTCACACACAAGCAAAATACTGTAAATGCAGCAAATCTGAAACAAAAATGTAAAATACTGGAAATGTTCCGCAGTTCAGTCAGAGAAAGAGTAATTGTTGAAATTCTCAGATCAATGACCTTCCTACGGAACGAGATAAAGATAGATATGCAGAGAGAAGAGGAAAGGAGAAGAGAGAGAGTGGGAAAGGAGATCCGTGATTGGGTGGAAGACAGGAATGATTAAATTATGTAAGGAATGAAAAGGCAAGTTTGAAAGAACTAGTAATGTGATTACTGATAGAATGAAAATTCATAATGAAAGAGCACGGTAATTATTCGGTTCCCAGAAAAAAAATCCTGTAGGTCCTGTAAATATTGGTAATTCAGATTACCTGAAACATTTGAATATTATATTAAGTGTGGATTTGAAAGATTTGGATAGATACGAGTCAAATGCTGCAATTAAATTCACTACTGCGAAGCCTCTTCTGGTGATGCCTACTTTGAAGAAGTTTAAATCTTCTCTTCGACAGGAGTTCAGTGAACCATCTCTTACTGCTCCCCATCTGTAATTTCTTCGGCTCTTCAACTTTTCGATCACATTTTGACTCAGACTCGCTATCACAGCCATATATCCTTTCTTGGAACATGTCCTCTCATATCCCTTTTGCCAATCAACTGTCCAGCTCTTGGCTCCATCCCTCCCCCTCCTGTCTTCTCCTATCATTTTGGATCTCCCGCTCCCCCTCCCACTTTCAAATCTCTTACTAGCTCTTCTTTCAGTTAGTCCTGACAAAGGGTCTCGGCCCGAAAGGTCGACTGAACCTCTTCCTAGAGGTGCTGCCTGGCCTGCTGCGTTCACCAGCAACTTTTATGTGTGTTGCTTGAAATTCCAGCACCTGCAGATTTCCTCATGCTTGTGTGCTAGCTTTGATCTTGTTCGGTATGTTCCAGTTGTCCATAGGGCCTGTTTCAATGTTGTATGACTCAATGGTGCAAGTCAGAAATTGTTGTTGCTCAGTGAGATTACATAGAATTGAATTCCATAAGAGACCATCAGACAATAAGACATAGGAGTAGAATTAGACCAGTCGGTCCTTTGACTCTGCTCCACCATACTATCCCTCTCAACCCCATTCTCCTGCCTTCTCCCTGTAACCCTTACTAATCAATAAAATCCCAACTTCCACTTTAGATATACCGAATGACTTGTTCTCCACAGCTGCCTGTTTCACCCTCTGACTAAAGAAATTCCTCCTCATCTGTATTCTAAAGGGACGTCCTTCTATTCTGAGGCTGTGCCCCTCGTATGAGGGCAATAGTCCAACAGTGAAGGATACTGAAATCAAAGTGGTGTGAAGGGATGGATGGAAAAGTTTTTTGACAAATCACTTGGAAGCACAGGGTCAAACTTGTGTACTGTATGAAAGTGTTTTATAAAGAATCTCCCAATCTACTTTTCATTGCCTAATTGCAGAGGGGACCACAATGAGATTAGTCAACATGCTATATTTAGCAGATACAACTTTAAAATGGTATGCTTGGTATACTCATACTACTTGTTGTCTTGGCATCTCTTCCATCCAGGAGGAGATGCAAGGTTGTGAAAATGTGCAAATACATGCATCTGTTCCTTACGATCTCTCAAGGAGGAGGAAAGCAAACAAAAATACATAAACATCAATTTTTATAGGGACATTCCAAAGTATTTTACTGCTTTTCAATTCAGTAAAGTAAGAAATTCTGTAGCCAATTTGCCCTCTGCAAAGCTCCACAGACAATGATATGGTGACAGGTTTTCCATTTTGAGAACACCATTGAGAGGAAAGTATTTACCATATTTAATATTCGGCTTTATACTGGAGTGTGAAGCTAGGTTTTGTCTGGTATTTCTAAATTAGAATGATTGCACAACTCTCTGGCCCAGAGAAGAGCGTATACCCAATTATGCCACAGTTAGCTTTGCTACAAAAGCACACATTACATGAGGGTAAAGTCTAAATCCTGTCCAGTGTAAACCAGAAAAGAGTTCAAATCATTTGCTTCTAATCTTCATTCTATTCCTGCCCTATCATGTTGCAAGGCAACATCTGAGATGCATATTCCAGGCATTTGAGGTGCCTGCCTGATTCAGGTGAAAGCTACGTTTGCATTTTAGTGGATTTTGAAATGGATCATTCAATGTTAGAAGCTGAAATGTCAGGTCATCAAGTAGATGCAGATTAATTGGTTATCACAGACAATGGAAATCTGTGATCCTGCTCTGGGGGATTCTATGCCTACACATCAGAGAATCTTTGCTGAATCATTTGACATCATGGTATATCTTTGTTGTTGGAAATACTGTCATTATATCAGCTAATGTGGCTATTTTGAGTGGAATGCAGAGTGAGGAGCAGGAAGTGTTTGAACTTATACATGAGTTACCTCAAACAGTCTAACAGGAGGGGGTCATCACTTCTCCAGCTAAAGTTTGACTCATTATAGAGCCTAATGGCCGCTGGTAATTTTACTGTTTTTTTATACCTCATAGAGTGCTCTTTGGAGCAGCGCAGATCTCTTAGAATATTACTAAAAGTGCTCCTCTGTTCTGCCAAAGTGGCACGCAGAGGGTGGGAAACATTGTCCAGAATTGCCAGTATTCTCTTTAAGGTCCTTTGTTTTACTGCAGTCTCCAGCGTGTCCAGTTTGGCTCCTGTAACAGAGCAAGCCTTTCTAATCAGTTTATTGAGCCTGTTGGCATCACCCGTATTGATGCCATTGCCCCAGCACATCACCACATAGAAGATTGTACTGGTGACAACAGACTGGTAGAATATGTGAAGGAGAGGCCTATATATTCCAAAGGACCTCAGTCTCCTCAGGAAGTAGGGAGAACTCTGGCCCTTCTTGTACACAGCTTCTGTGTTGGTGCTTCACTCAAGTTTGTCATCCAGGTGCACCCCCAGGTACTTGTAGGTCCTCACCACACCCACATCCTCACCATCAATAGTAACAGGGAGCAGTGTAGGCTTAGTCTTCCTAAAGTCCATCACCATCTCTTTTGTCTTACTGAAGCTGAGCTGCAGATGATTCAGCTTGCACCATTTGACAAAGTATTCATCCTCCCATCCTCCCTTTATATTCCTTTTATACATGTCTGCAGATGACACGACTCGGTGTTGTATCTAAAGTCCGAGGTACTGTATATAATGTCAACAGGAAGAGAGCCAACACAATCCCCTGTGGGGCCCGTTGCTCCCTATAACCATGTCTGACACACAGCTCTGAAGCCACACAACTGTCAGGTAGTTCATTATCCAGGATACAATGGAAGTGCCAACCTGTACTGAATGGAGCTTTTTCCCAACAGTGAGGGCTGTATGGTATTGAAGGCACTTAAAAAATCAAAAAAACATGATCCTGACAGTGCTGCCCTGCGTATCCAAATGAGAGATACTTCGCAACTTATATGTTTGAGAGTAGATAACCATGTTACCTATAAGCAGTGTGCCAGAGATCAGTGAGTGTCAGGGAGTGAGAGTGAGTGCCATTCTTATTATAGAGGAAAAAGTGCTCGGCACCCTCAAAGGTGGATAAGTTACCTGGACCAGATGGACTACATTCCATAGTCCTGAGAGTGGTTGCAGAAGAGGTTATGGATGCATTGGTCATGATCTTTCAAGAATCACTTGATTCTGGTATGGTCCCAGAGGACTGGAAGTTTGTAAATGTCACTCCACTCTTTAAGAAGGAAGGAAGGCAAAAGAAAGGAAATTATAGGCCAGTTAGCCTAACCTCAATGCTTGGGAAAGTGTTGGAGTCTATTATTAAGGATGAGGTTTCAGTGTACTTGGAGACTAATGATAAAATAAGTCAAGGTCAGCATGGTTTCTGTAAAGGGAAATCTTGCCTGACAAATCTGTTATCTTCGAGGAAGTAACAAGCAGGGAGGAGATGCAATTGATGTCATTTACTTATATTTTCAGAAGGCATTTGATAAGATGCCACACATGAGGCTGCTCAACAAGATAAAATCCTGTGGTGTTACAGGAAAGATACTGGCATGGAGAGAGGAATGGCTAACTGGCTGGAGGCAGTGACTGAGAATAGTCGGTTGTTCGTCCATCGTTGACGTCGATGAGGACCTCGACACCATTATGATGGTGTCAAGACTAGCGCGTGATTTGGATTTAAGTGAGGGAGAGTTGCGCAGCATCAGCCTCACTCTCTCTTCCCAATTCCCATCTGGATCCAGTGGCAGGACAGAGTCTAGATGGCTGGAGATGGGACTAGGCGCAGTGGATGACCAGGACGTCTTCTGTGTCTTGTCCTGCTCTACACATTCCACGACGATTGCAGAGACCGCCTTCTTGACCGTTGGACCTTCCATAGGTCACGTCCGTTCAATCCGCCGGAGTCTGTCTTCACATGCTGGAATAGACAACTCCCTATCACACCGAGGGTTTGAGACCCATCGGCTACCCTCACCTGGTTTAGCTGGCTTGTCAAAGCCGTTGCCCGGGGTGTGGCCGCTGTCGCATGCAAGCAGCTACGGGGAGCCACAGGTGAGAGTTGAGTGCCAGGTGGGGACCAAAGGTGGACTAACTGCCCTGAAAAGGATGCGACATGTTCCCCCACCAGAGGTGCTACCCCTCCCTGACACCCCATACCCCCCAGTGAGAATAAAAGAGTTTCTGGTTGGCTACTAATAACTAGTGGTGTTCCTCAGGGGTTAGTATTGGGACTGCTGCTTTTTCCCATTGGTTGTCAAGGAGTTGGATAATGGAATTGATGGCATTGTGGCAAAGTTTGCGGATGATACAAAGATAGGTGGAGGGGTGGGTAGTACTGAGGAGGCAGGACTTTGACAAATTGGAAGAATGGGCAAAAAAGTGGCAGATGGAATATAGTGTTGGGAAACGTATGATAATACATTTTGGTAAAAGGAACAGTAGTGCATTCTAATATCTAAATAGGGAGAAGGCTCCAAAAATCAGAGGTGCAGAGGGACTTAGAAGTCCTTGTGCAGGACTCCCAGAAGGTTAATTTACACGTTGAGTCTGTAGTAAAGAAGGGAAATCGAATGTTGCTTTTCATTTCAAGGGGAATAGAATATAAAAGCAAAGAGATAATGCTGAGCCTTTATAAGACACGAGTCAAGCCACACTTAAGGTATTGTCAACTGTTTTGGGCCCCATATCTCTGAAAGGATATGTTGTCATTGGAGCGGGTCTAGAGGCGGTTCACAAAGATGATTCCAAGAGTGAAGAGGCTAATATATGAGGAGCATTTGGCAGCTTTGGGCCTGTACTCACTGGACTTTAGAAGAATGTGTGGGAATCTCATTGAAATCTACTGAATGTTGAAAGGACTAGATAGGATGAATGTGAAGACGAAGCTTCCTATGGAGGGGGTATCCAGAACTTGAGAGCACAGCCTTAGAATTGAGGGGCGACCTTTTTGAAAGGAGGTAAGGAGGAATTTTTTTAGCCAGAGAGTAGTAAATCTGTGGATTTCTCTGCCACAGACTGTGTGGAGGCCAAGCCTGTGGGTATATTTAAGCCGGAAGTTGATTGTTGCCTGGTCGGTCGGAGTATCAAAGGATGTGGCAAGAAAGCAGGTGTGTGGGGTCGAGTGGGATTCAGGATCGGCCATGATGGAATGGAGGAGCAGAATCAATGGGCTGAATGGCTTAATTCTGCTCCTATGTCTTACGGACTTCTGTTGATTTAGTCTAATGTACTTGCTGCCAGGCAGGCAATTATTTTCAAGTGAAGAAGAACTAGAAGGGTGTATATAAGGCTATGTTGTTGATAGTGGCAAAGCTTCCCACAGAAGTTCCTGGGCGGTTGGCCCATAGACAGCTTAAATGGACTTCATCTCTTTTGACAAATCCTGCATAATTGTGATCTAGAAGGTTAGTGCACAAGAGATATGAGGTGTGCTGGCAAATTGCATCCAAAATTGGCTTGGTGATAATAGGCAGAGGGTTGTTGTGGATGTCTTTTCTTGATTGGAAATCTACAACCACTAGCATAGCGCAGGGATCAGTGCTGGGACCTTTGTTGTTTGTAATCTCTAGATGACCTGGATGAGAACACAAATGGTCGGATTAGTCAGTTTTCTGACAATACAAAAACTAGTGAAATCTGAAGAAGTTTGTTTCAGGATATAGAGTAGGGGCTCACAACCTGTTTTATGCCATGGACCCCTACCATTACTGAGGGTTCTATGGAGCCCAAGTTGAGAACCACTGACATTGAGCACCAGAGGTAATCTGGAAAGTTGGGCAAATTGTTAGCAGATGAAATTTAATCCAGCCAGGAATGATGTAATGCAATTAAGGAAGTCAAATCTGATAGAATAAATGGCAGGAACGTTTGGCAGTGGTGTACAATGAGAAACTCTGGTACAAGTCTGGTGCAAGAGCAAGACATGAATAGGGGAGTGAAGACACATTTGATATTCTTGCCTTCATTGGCTGAGTCACTGAATATAAGAGTGAGCAAGCCATGTTGCTGCTGCATAAAATATTGGTTAGACTGTATTTGGTGTGTTGTGTGCTGTTCTGGTCACTATAATACAGGAAGGATATGGTAGCAACAGAGAGAATGCAGAAAAGATTCATGATGTTACTGCTTGGAATGGAGGGCTGCAGTTATAAGGAGAGATAGGATGAACTGTGTTTATCCTCACTAGAACCTGGGAACCTGATGGGTGACCTTATAGAGCTTTATAAAGTTATTGGAGGCATGGAACAGATAAATAGTTGGAATGTTAATTCTAGAGCAGGGCAGTCTAAAACTAGAGGGCACAGGTTTGCAATGAGAGTGGAAAAACTTAGAAAAGATCTGAAGGGTAAGTTTTTCATGCAAATGATGGTGGTAATTTGGAATCAACTGCCAGAGTAGATGCAGATAGAGTTATATTTTTTAAAGATATTTTGACAGGTACATAGATAGGAAGTATTGAGACATATGTGGGCCGAATGTAGGCAAATGGAGCTACCCCCCGGTCAAAATATCAGCATGGATGAGTTGGACCATAAGGTACCATTTCTGTGTTGTATGATTCTATGACTAAAGGACTAACTAGGGATAATCAGCATGGTTTTGGTGTGTAAGAAATTTTGTCTCGTGTATATGGTTGAGTTTTAAAGAAGGGAGATGAGAGAAGTGTAGTAGATTTTGTCTACGTGGATTGTAACAAGACATTTGACAAGGTATTGTATGGTAGCTATTCCAGAAAGTTAGATCACGTGGCTTCCAGGACAAGCTGGCTAACCGGATGCAAAATTTGTTTGACAATATGAGACAGAGTACTGTGTACTTTTTTCCAAAATGCAAGCCTGTGACCTGTGGTATGCCACAGGAATTAGTGCTGTGTCCATTGTTGTCCTTATTTGGATGATCATGTAGAAGACATGATGAAAGAGTTTGTGGATGACATCAAAACTGGTGGTGAAGTGGACAGTGAAGAAGGTTATCTAAGATTGCAAAGGGATCATAATCAACCGGAACTGGGCCAAAAATAGCAATTGGAGTTTAATTCAGATAAACATGAGGTGTTAATTTTAATAAGATAAACTAGGGCAGGATTTTCACCTTAAATGTTGGGGCTCTGGGGGGTGTTTAGGAGACACCTGGGATGCAGGTGCATAGTCCCTTGAAAGTGACAATAGATGTAGACTGAGTGGTGAAGCAGGCATTTGGTAAGTTTGCTTTCATCAGCCAGAATATTAAGTACCGGTACTGGCACATCATATTACAACTGTACAAGACATTAGTAAGGCTACACGTGCAATACTGCATATAGTTCAGGTTGCCCTACTATAGGAAGGCTATCATAAGCTGGTGAGGGTAGAAAGAAATTTACGATATTACTGGAACTGGAGAGCTTGCTTTCTAAGGAGAGTCTGGTTAGATAAGGACTTCTTTCCCAGGAACATAGGAACCTGAGGTGTAACATTAAAGAGGTTTATAAATTCATGGGGAGCATAGATAAGGTTAACAGCCAAAGTCTTTTCCCCAGAATAGGAACATTGAAATTTAGAGAGCATTAGCTTAACATGAGAGGAGAAAGATTTAAAAGGAACTTGAGGAACAACTTTTTCACAACAGCGAGTGGTGAGTATATGGATCAAGCTGCTTATTCTAGCATACAATTATAATATCTAAAAGGCATTTAGACTGTTATATAGATAAGAAAGGCTTAGTATTATGGGTCGAATACATTCAAATGGGACCAGCTATATTAATAGTTTATGCTGGTCACACATACTAAGTATTAGAGAAAAGTTTGTCTTGCATTTTATCCAAACAGGTTATGTTGTGCACAATTACACTGTGGTAGTAAAGTGCCTTGAGATGACTTAGTTAGGCAATTTGGTCAGCATGGAGTAATAAAGCCATGTGCCTCCTTCCTTGCTGTATAGCTCTAAGCCTCCATGGTTCTCCCTCCCTAGCTTCACCAAAGAGTTTTAATGTCTTCTACAATAGAGTTACTAAGTTATATATCCTTGATCCAAAGTGGCACATAGGTTAATTTTATGCACAATTAATCTTTCAAACTAATATAGTTTAATGCATTAACACTACCTCACTGGAGTTGGCAGTAGATTATTTGCATATTTGTAGTGGGCAACCATGCTGGGATTGGTATTGGTCCATTTCATATGAGAGGGTCTTGGGACATATAAAATTAGATGAGCCATTTACTTTTGAAAGACAGAGGAGCCACCTGAATACAAATTGCCGAAATTACAAAAAAAAAGCTTCTCTTCCATGGCCTTTCAACTTCCTTTAATAGCTGCAATTGGGAAATCTCCATGTTAGGTCAACACAACTGTAAATTTCTACAAAAACAAGTTGTGCGTTTATATCTAATGGAATGAGTCTGAAAGTTGGGTACATGTAGAATCTCAAAGCTGACAGAGAAAGAATACTTTAATCCCAATTGTGAGGGATGAATTCAAATATCTAGGCAACTTGATCACTCAACAGACATTCCATTGTGTAGGCCAGTCTGTAGTTTCTATCCATATAAACAAAGTGATTGGCACCACATTTATCAAGGATACTCTTCCTATTTATTCTAGTAAAAAGATGATGCCAATTGGGCAGAGCATCGAGTTTTAATTGAATGGCAAACTTACAAAAATGTCTTAAGAACTGACAACACTCCAGCAATAGTTACTTCATCTCTATTGAAGGAGGCCATTTGGCTCATATTTCTGTGTCAGTTATTGCAGGGCCCTTCTTCTATTCCCTAGTAGCTATTCTCTCTCACTTAACCATCAGCTTCCATTTAATTCTAACACTATTTTTGCTTACACAAAAGGGGAGTCGAAATCTAACATGGTTTAGATATAAACAGTACCATACGTTGTCAAGAGACGATTTGCATGATGCTAGTTGGTAAACTTGTTAGTATGTGGTGGAGAGGCATAAGTAGTTCTGGAGATAGAGGAAATTAGATGAGGGTTAATTTGCTAAGTTAAATCAGAAATATAAAGTCATTGTCTATTTAACTCCTGTAAAGAACATTGTCCTTCTAAATTTTCACCTGCAGCTTCAGTTTGCAGGAAGAAAACAATTTCTGATAATCTGCCACTCATTCCAGTTCGGGACCTAAATTGGGAAAGCAAGATCTTTTTTGGGATGTGTTAATTAAAAGGATAGGAATAATCCTGTGTGGCTAAGCACAGATCAAACCCCATCTATAAATTTGCCAATAACACTACCGTCGTTAGAAGTATCTCAGATGGTAATGAGGAGGCTGACAGAATTGAGATAGATCAGCTGGTTAAATGGTGTTAAATGTCAGCAAGTCTAAGGAACTGATTGTAGACTTCTGGAAGGGGAACGATACTGAAAGGTCTTAGGTCGAAACGTGGACTGATATTCCTTTATATAGATGGTGTCAGACCTGCTGAGTTCATTTAGCATCTTATGCTTGGTGCTTTGGAAGATAAGGTCAAAAGAACACACACCAGTGCTCACTGAGGGGTCAGCAGAGAAAGGATGAGGAGCTTCAAGTTCCTGGGTGTCAACGTCTCAGAGGAGCCATCCTGGGCCCAACACATTAATGCAACCACAGAGAAGGCACACCAACCACTCTACTCCGTTAGGAATTTGAGGAAATTTGGTATGTCACCAAACGCTCTCACAAATTTCTATAGATATACTTTGGAGAGCATTCTGACTGGTTGCATCAAAGATGGTATAGAGCCCCCAGTGCAGGGGATTGCAAGAGACTGCAGGGGGTTTTAGACAAGGATATCTTGAGAAGGCAATCTCTTCCCTCGCCTCGTGGAGCAGCCTGGAGAGTATTCTGTCAGGCCCCGGGGGCTTATCCATCCTAATGTATTTTAGTAACTCCAACACCTCCTCTCCCTGAATATCAACATGCTCCAGAACATCAACCTCACTCATATTGTCTTCATCTTCATCCAGTTCCATCAATTTCTTGTGGAGTTATAAAGTTTCTCACTTTATCCTGACAGTAGGAACATCATTGTTAAGGGCTTTACTGATAAAGTTAATTTTTAAAGTTCCCACCAACAATTTAGGCTTCACTAAGTAATGTCTGGGAGGATTCCATGACAAATCCTATTATTGTATATGCTGCAATTCCCAATAAGCAACTTTTACACACTTCCTTTCCATTATTAAAAAAAAAATCAAAAACTATTTTTCTACACAAATTGATCTGTGCCAAAAAAGTACTAATGACATTTAAATGAGTGGATTTATAAAACATTACAGT
Source organism: Mobula hypostoma (assembly GCF_963921235.1). NCBI lineage: Eukaryota > Metazoa > Chordata > Chondrichthyes > Myliobatiformes > Myliobatidae > Mobula > Mobula hypostoma. Next base: position 221,910,244 of record NC_086097.1, on the reverse strand, counting down.
CAATGTGTATTGGCATTCTGCACAGTATAAGATGTCAGATTTTCCTTTACTTGACACACACAAAGACTTGACATTCAATTAACACAGTTTACCAAATGCTCCTAATAATAATTGCCACAATCTCCATTATAGCCTGAAATCATTCTGTTTCAAATAAAATAGAAGCCTTTATTTATTAGAACATTTTCTGCAAAGATCAAGGGCAATTTTACAAGTCAATGCTCATACAGAAATAATTATTGGAAAATTGTGCAGAACAGAGTCCAAATGTTCAATGTACTCAGAATGGGTGAAGCTACTGCCAGATCAGACTCATAAAATTGGTCTTAAAATATAGTCTTTTTTCATGGAAAATCCTGCTCTGCTTTAACTATTACTATTTTGAAGCTGTTTTGCTTTATAGTTATAAACTGTGTGAGTGAACATTCTCGCTGTTCTGACTGACTCCCACCATAATTACTTGGATAAAATCAGGGGCATAGATATTCTGTGTATTGACTGTTGCAGGGAAGCCCTACTTAACCACACTGAAGGGCAAGGCTTCCATTACTGACATGTCAGAAGTTAGAATACATGAAGTGAGTATTGGAATACACCCTGCTGGACTTTCTCACTTCCAAAGCAATGGTGCTGTAGAAGACAGCCATGGTTTGACAATGTGAAAGCTTTAATATGGTGGAAGTGACAAAAAATATCCAGGTTTGGAGATGTTTCAAATAAGCTCTTAATATGGGTCTACTTAGGCAACATATCAACAACTACTTTTTTCCTCAGGCAAGTAACTTGGAGACAAAAAAAACGTTAAGAAAATCAAAGTGTCCATGTTTTTGATGGATAACATTCTCGAATGATGAAAACTCACCTTTATGTTTCTGTTTTCTGTTCGATCTAAGGTGAATTTTGACCAAGTCATTCATCCACAGGACCAGCTTGTTAACTTTGCTCCTCAGTTAACGGGAATTGGAGGTGTCATGTGCACATACACATTTTTCTAACTTGATGGGAACACATTTTTATCTTTACCTCTCTTAGTTCTTTTCCCAAATGGTGCTCAACATGAAAGAGCACAGATTCAACATTTGGTAGGCCATGGTAGAGATGGGTGAAGAATAAATGAAAATAAACTATTATTTATAAGAAGCAATGCCAGATAGATCAGGAAGTTTCTGGTGTGTTTTAGCCTAAACTATGTCTTCATGGAATCAATATTGGCGAAACAATCCAATTGATGTACTTCCAGCTAGGATTGGTGTATCCTACCTGTTGAACAGTTTCTGATTGAGAAGAGACAGAAACAGGTGAATTGATTATGGGGAGCAAGGACATGGCAGACCAATTGAATAATTACTTTGGTTCTGTCTTCATTAAGGAGGACATAAATAATCTTCCAGAAATAGTAAGGGACAGAGGGTCCAGTGAGATGGAGGAACTGAGCGAAATACATGTTAGTAGGGAAGTGGTGTTAGGTAAATTGAAGGGATTGAAGGCAGATAAATCCCCAGGGCCAGATGGTCTGCATCCTAGAGTGCTTAAGGAAGTAGCCCAAGAAATAGTGGATGCATTAGTGATAATTTTTCAAAACTCGTTAGATTCTGGACTAGTTCCTGAGGATTGGAGGGTGGCTAATGTAACCCCACTTTTTAAAAAAGGAGGGAGAGAGAAACCGGGGAATTATAGACCAGTTAGCCTAACGTCGGTGGTGGGGAAACTGCTGGAGTCAGTTATCAAGGATGTGATAACAGCACATTTGGAAAGCGGTGAAATGATCGGACAAAGTCAGCATGGATTTGTGAAAGGAAAATCATGTCTGACGAATCTCATAGAACTTTTTGAGGATGTAACTAGTAGAGTGGATAGGGGAGAACCAGTGGATGTGGTATATTTGGATTTTCAAAAGGCTTTTGACAAGGTCCCACACAGGAGATTAGTGTGCAAACTTAAAACACACTGTATTGGGGGTAAGGTATTGGTGTGGGTGGAGAATTGGTTAGCAGACAGGAAGCAAAGAGTGGGAATAAACGGGACCTTTTCAGAATGGCAGGCGGTGACTAGTGGGGTACCGCAAGGCTTGGTGCTGGGACCCCAGTTGTTTACAATATATATTAATGACTTGGATGAGGGAATTAAATGCAGCGTCTCCAAGTTTGCGGATGACACGAAGCTGGGTGGCAGCGTTAGCTGTGAGGAGGATGCTAAGAGGATGCAGGGTGACTTGGATAGGTTGGGTGAGTGGGCAAATTCATGGCAGATGCAATTTAATGTGGATAAATGTGAAGTTATCCACTTTGGTGGCAAAAATAGGAAAACAGATCTGAAAATCTGAATGGTGGCCGATTAGGAAAAGGGGAGGTGCAACGAGACCTGGGTGTCATTATACACCAGTCATTGAAAGTGGGCATGCAGGTACAGCAGGCGGTGAAAAAGGCGAATGGTATGCTGGCATTTATAGCGAGAGGATTCGAGTACAGGAGCAGGGAGGTACTACTGCAGTTGTACAGGGCCTTGGTGAGACCACATCTGGAGTATTGTGTGCAGTTTTGGTCCCCTAATCTGAGGAAAGACATCTTTGCCATAGAGGGAGTACAAAGAAGGTTCACCAGATTGATTCCTGGGATGGCAGGACTTTCATATGAAGAAAGACTGGATGAATTGGGCTTGTACTCGTTGGAATTTAGAAGATTGAGGGGGGATCTGATTGAAACGTATAAGATCCTAAAGGGATTGGACAGGCTAGATGCAGGAAGATTGTTCCCGATGTTGGGGAAGTCCAGAACGAGGGGTCACAGTTTGAGGATAGAGGGGAAGCCTTTTAGGACCGAGATTAGGAAAAACTTCTTCACACAGAGAGTGATGAATCTGTGGAATTCTCTGCCACAGGAAACTGTTGAGGCCAGTTCATTGGCTATATTTAAGAGGGAGTTAGATATGGCCCTTGTGGCTATGGGGGTCAGGGGGTATGGAGGGAAGGCTGGGGCGGGGTTCTGAGTTGGATGATCAGCCATGATCATAATAAATGGCGGTGCAGGCTTGAAGGGCCGAATGGCCTACGCCTGCACCTATTTTCTATGTTTCTATGTCTTTGATTGACATCCACCTAGATTTGGCTGAAATGGGAATACTACCTGGGATTGCCTGAGCCTTGACCTCATTTGACATCTTGGGAATTGCTGACCAGTCTATTTGATATTTCCCTTTATGTGTTTGGTGACAGACGTTCTACATCTGAATGACTTGCATGGTTACTTCAGGCGGTTTGAAGAATTTTATGAAGTTCAGTGGAAAATTGCAAATTTTACACTATTGTTCAGAAAAAGGTGAAGAGGATAAACGTAGTAGCTACAGAGCAATTAAGTTATCCCTGATAGGGAGACAAAAGTGGGTAGAGAGGGTTGAGAAGCAAAGATCGTGAATGGAATGAACAGTTACTTGGACAAGTATGGATTGATTAGATTGATTCATTAAAGGTAAGTTGTGTCTAATTAACTCAATAGAGTTTCTTTTTGATGAAGTAGCAGAGGTAGATGAAGAGGGAATTGTTAATACTATTGTAATTATGGTCTTCCAAACGGTGTTGGCTAAGATGCCACATAATAAGCTTGCTATCACAATTGAAGTCCATGAAATAAATGGAGGATGCATTTCATTCTATAGGAAAGCAAATTAAAAAGGCATCTGCCAAGTATCAAAACAGTGACACAAGTCCCAGAAGCACTACGACTTTTACTGGCTTGGAGGAGAATAACTTGTATTCAATTATATCTTATTATGTAAATTATATAGACTACTTGAGCATCATGGAAAGAAAATTAGATAACTGACAGGAAACAAAAAAGCCTGCTAAAAGTTGACCACTCTCACATCAGTATTTGGGATATCATTTGAGCCCAAAGTAAACTCCTTCTTTATCAAATGTGGATTAACAAAGGCTATTCGAAACAGGTTTATTAAAGAGAAATAGCTGTTGAGTCTGACTGAAAGTTTTTAAAGAAGTGGCAAAGATAGATAACGAAGACAAGGTACCATACATTCCGGTGTATAAGCTGACCCGGAGCATATGCCGACACCCCCATTTTCAAGGTTAAAAAAGGGACTTTTTCGTGTTACCTTTGTATAAGCTGACCTCTTTTGTAGAGGTTTTTGATTTAACCAGAAAAGATTACAAGGTCTCACATGTCAGTACTCAGCTTTGCCAGATCTGGAACCTGGAAATTTTGTGAACCAGTACCTGCTAAGAAAATAGGCCTACACATTATAGAGTGTTATAAGCGAATTCTTAATAAATAAACCAGGGAGGGAAGTTTTGGATTAGGTTCCCAATGATAAAGAATCCTCTGAAATGTAACCCCTGTGAAACCATTTAGCGCCCATCATAATCTCATTAAAACATAACACAGGGTGGCGGGATCAGTACGCGTACTCAGTATTGAGTTTGTGACCACCATGTACAGAAGGTTAAGACGAATGTGATATGATGCTGGCTTCAAGCTGAATGTTGTTGATTTTGCTAAAGGAACGAATAATTCTGCAGCTGCTAAGAAGTTTCGTGTAAACGAGAAACAAGTGAGAGAGTGGAGAAAGGCAGAGGACACGCTGAGGGAAATGCCAAAGGCGAAATGTGCAAACCGTAGGAAAACATGCCAGTGGCCAGAACTGGGAGAAAAGGATTTAGAGTGGGTGAATCACCAGTGATCATCCGGATGCATTGTTATCAGAGAAATGATTCGAGTTCAAGTGTTGAAAGGGGCCGAAAAACATCGTGAGGTCGCGAAAATTTCAAAGCTATGTGAAGTTGGTGCACCTGATTTATGAATAGACATGATCTTGTGTTGAGACAAAAAACAAAGATTGCTCAGGAGTTGCCGATCGACCTTGAGAATAAGATTACGGCCTTCCAAACGTTTGTAATCAAGCATCGAAAGGCATATTCCCACTCTCACTGATTGGTAACATGGACGAGACACCAATGTTCTTTGATTTTGCTGGCAACCGCACTGTCAATCAGAACTGTCCTTGTCAAAACAATTGGACACGAGAAGCAATATTTTACTGTCGTGTTAATGTGTATGGCTGATAGGACCCAACTACCACCGATGGTGATTTTTAAGAAGAGAACATTCCCAAAGAAAGAAAAATTCCCGTGGGGTGTTGTTGTTTACGTTCAAGAACGCAGTTGAATGGGCGAAGCGGGTTGCTTGAAGTGGGTTAAAGAGGTGTGGCGTCGATGTCCCGAAGGTTTCAGGAAGGAAAAGTTGCTACTTGTCTGGGACGTGTTCAAAGCGCACTTGTCAGGTGGGACAAAAGCAGCATTGAAAGCTGAAAATACAGACATTACAGTCATCCCCGGTGGTTTGACGTCCGTGCTCCAGCCACTAGATGTGAGTTTAAACAAACCATTCAAAGAATTCATGCGTTGACAGTGGAACGAATGGATGATGTCTGGAAGTCAGTCATTCACTCCAGCGGGGAATATGAGGGCCGCATCTCTAGCTACAGTTTGCGAGTGGGTAGTGCAATCGTGGGAGGAAATGAAGGCCGAGTGCTTTGTGAAGGCCTTCAAGAAGTGCAACATCAGCAATGCTTTGGATGGCACTGAAGATCATTTGCCTTGGGAAGAAGCCGATGGAGGTTTGGCGGACAGTAAAGCTGCAAATGACGATGTCAAAGCAGAAATTGACAATCCTTACAATGATATGGTGACTGCCAAAGAATGGGACGCGATTTTTTTGAGAGTCAGATAATGAAAAGTGTGAGAGTTTTAAGCTCTGAACATTTGTCGACAACAGTGTGTACAAGTAAATTGAGAAACAGATGTGCTTTGTAGATCTTTTCTTTTGTGTAGATTTCATAAGCATTTGTATTTTCTTTTGTATTTGACTCAAAAAGAGCCAATAAATATGACCTGTCTTCCATGTATTAGTTTTTCCAAAGTTGGCACCCTCTGTATAAGCCGACCCCCTAATTTTAGGACCAACATTTAGCACCAAATTCTCGGTTTATACACCGGAATTTACGGTAATAAATGTTAAGCTTATGAACTTTTAAAAAGTACTTGGTGAAACATCTTATCACTAAATTAGAAACATAGAAACATAGAAAATAGGTGCAGGAGTAGGCCATTCGGCCCTTCGAGCCTGCACCGCCATTTATTAAGATCATGGCTGATTATCCAACTCAGAACCCCACCCCAGCCTTCCCTCCATACCCCCTGACCCCCGTAGCCACAAGGGCCATATCTAACTCCCTCTTAAATATAGCCAATGAACTGGCCTCAACTGTTTCCTGTGGCAGAGAATTCCACAGATTCACCCCTCTCTGTGTGAAGAAGTTTTTCTTAATCTCGGTCCTAAAAGGCTTCCCCTCTATCCTCAAACTGTGGCCCCTTGTTCTGGACTTCCCCAACATCGGGAACAATTTTCCTGCATCTAGCCTGTCCAATCCCTTTAGGATTTTATACGTTTCAATCAGATCCCCCCTCAATCTTCTAAATTCCAACGAGTACAAGCCCAGTTCATCCAGTCTTTCTTCATATGAAAGTCCTGCCATCCCGGGAATCAATTTGGTGAACCTTCTTTGTACTCCCTCTATGGCAAGGATGTCTTTCCTCAGATTAGGGGACCAAAATTGCACACAATACTCCAGGTGTGGTCTCACCAAGGCCCTGTACAACTGCAGTAGTACCTCCCTGCTCCTGTACTCGAATCCTCTCGCTATAAATGCCAGCATACCATTCGCCTTTTTCACCGCCTGCTGTACCTGCATGCCCACTTTCAATGACTGGTGTATAATGACACCCAGGTCTCGTTGCACCTCCCCTTTTCCTAATCGGCCACCATTCAGATAATAATCTGTTTTCCTATTTTTGCCACCAAAGTGGATAACTTCACATTTATGCACATTAAATTGCATCTGCCATGAATTTGCCCACTCACCCAACCTATCCAAGTCACCCTGCATCCTCTTAGCATCCTCCTCACAGCTAACACTGCCACCCAGCTTCGTGTCATCCGCAAACTTGGAGATGCTGCATTCAATTCCCTCATCCAAGTCATTAATATATATTGTAAACAACTGGGATCCCAGCACTGAGCCTTGCGGTACCCCACTAGTCCCTGCCTGCCATTCTGAAAAGGTCCCGTTTATTCCCACTCTTTGCTTCCTGTCTGCCAACCAATTCTCCACCCACACCAATACCTTACCCCCAATACCGTGTGCTTTAAGTTTGCACACTAATCTCCTGTGTGGGACCTTGTCAAAAGCCTTTTGAAAATCCAAATATACCACATCCACTGGTTCTCCCCTATCCACTCTACTAGTTACATCCTCAAAAAATTCTATGAGATTCGTCAGACATGATTTTCCTTTCACAAATCCATGCTGACTTTGTCCAATGATTTCACCGCTTTCCAAATGTGCTGTTATCACATCCTTGATAACTGACTCCAGCAGTTTCCCCACCACCGACGTTAGGCTAACCGGTCTATAATTCCCCGGTTTCTCTCTCCCTCCTTTTTTAAAAAGTGGGGTTACATTAGCCACCCTCCAATCCTCAGGAACTAGTCCAGAATCTAACGAGTTTTGAAAAATTATCACTAATGCATCCACTATTTCTTGGGCTACTTCCTTAAGCACTCTAGGATGCAGACCATCTGGCCCTGGAGATTTATCTGCCTTCAATCCCTTCAATTTACCTAACACCACTTCCCTACTAACATGTATTTCACTCAGTTCCTCCATCTCACTGGACCCTCTGTCCCCTACTATTTCTGGAAGATTATTTATGTCCTCCTTAGTGAAGACAGAACCAAAGTAATTATTCAATTGGTCTGCCATGTCCTTGCTCCCTATAATCAATTCACCTGTTTCTGTCTGCAGGGGACCTACATTTGTCTTTACCAGTCTTTTCCTTTTTACATATCTATAAAAGCTTTTACAGTCCGTTTTTATGTTCCCCGCCAGTTTTCTCTCATAATCTTTTTTCCCCTTCCTAATTAAGCCCTTTGTCCTCCTCTGCTGAACTCTGAATTTCTCCCAGTCCTCAGGTGAGCCACTTTCTCTGGCTAATTTGTATGCTTCTTCTTTGGAATTGATACTATCCCTAATTTCTCTTGTCAGCCACGGGTGCACTAGCTTCTTTGATTTATTCTTTTGCCAAACTGGGATGAACAATTGTTGTAGTTCATCCATGTAACCTTTAAATGCTTGCCATTGCATATCCACCGTCAATCCTTTAAGTGTCATTTGCCAGTCTATCTTAGCTAATTCACGTCTCATACCTTCAAAGTTACCCCTCTTTAAGTTCAGAACCTTTGTTTCTGAATTAACTATGTCACTCTCCATCTTAATGAAGAATTCCACCATATTATGGTCACTTTTACCCAAGGGTCCTCTCACGACAAGATCGCTAATTAACCCTTCCTCATTGCTCAAAACCCAGTCCAGAATAGCCTGCTCTCTAGTTGGTTCCTCGACATGTTGGTTTAAAAAACCATCCCGCATACATTCCAAGAAATCCTCTTCCTCAGCACCTTTACCAATTTGGTTCACCCAATCTACATGTAGATTGAAGTCACCCATTATAACTGCTGTTCTTTTATTGCACACATTTCTAATTTCCTGTTTAATACCATCTCTGACCTCACTACTACTGTTAGGTGGCCTGTCCACAACTCCCACCAGCGTCTTCTGCCCCTTAGTGTTATGCAGCTCTACCCATATCGATTCCACATCTTCCCGGCTTATGTCCTTCCTTTCTATTGCGCTAATCTCTTCTTTAACCAGCAACGCCACCCCACCTCCCCTTCCTTCATGTCTATCCCTCCTGGATATTGAATATCCCTGAACGTTGAGCTCCCATCCCTGGTCACCCTGGAGCCATGTCTCTGTGATCCCAACTATATCATAATCATTAATAACAATCTGCACTTTCAATTCATCCACCTTATTACGAATGCTCCTTGCATTGACACACAAAACCTTCAGGCGCTCCTTTACAACTCTCTTAGCCCTTATACAATTATGTTGAAAAGTGGCCCTTTTTAATGCTTGCCCTGGATTTGTCGGCCTGCCACTTTTACTTTTCTCCTTAGTACTTTTTGCTTCTACCCTCACTTTACACCCCTCTGTCTCTCTGCACTTGGATACATATTGGATTAAAGGGACTGTGATGAGTTGGGAACTCGATGTTGATAAGATTTTTTTTCTCTGGGATGGAAATATGCAATGGATCATCCTGAAATCAAACTAATAGTAACAGTTTTCTTGTTATACTTAAATTTCAAAGTTTGGAGACATTGAAACATTTGTAATGGAGTAGGTATTTAGGGCGATAACTGACTTTAGGAGAGAGCATGGACTGATGAAATATTTAGATGTAATTTAATGTAGATGCATGGAATAGAACTATCAGTGGAAAAAAACAGAGAGAGAAGCACTTAAAAATGTATGAATTTTGAATATGCAGTATAGCTAACGGCAAGACCAGTAAGTCTGAGGGTATAGATCTTAAAACCTTAGAAGGAGCAAGAAAAATTGAAGAATGCTTAGTTGAGAGGAAAGTTGAAGAGCAAGACTATGTTAAGCCATCCCTTTACAAATTATTGCCAGTGTGCCAGCAGGGGCACCATGTACAATCCCAGCATTCCACACTGGAAGGATGACTTGGGCTCCATGCAATCTAGAGGAGGTTTGTCAGGATGATGTCAGTGAAGAGATTAGAGAAATTGAAATTATTCTTCTTAGGGAAGACAAAGTGACCCAGTTTAGATATTCAATTTTGTGAGGAGTTTCTTTTGGCAAGTTGGTTACATAATTTTAGTAATTAGTAAAGAAACAGAAGGGGAAAGATGGAAAAAAATCTTCAAAGCTCTGTTAACATTGGGAATAAATTTCCTGAGAGACAGTTGCCTCTGCTCCCATAGGAATTTCTGAAAAGCAGTTGAACCAATAAAGGATGTTGATAAAGAAATGCAGAAAAACATTGGAAAGTAGGAGCAGCAGCAGGTCACTTGGCCTTTCAAGCCTACACTGCCATTCAGTGTGACAAAGGCTGACGTCAGCTGTCTTCTATTGACCTTTCATCCAAATTCTCTCAAGCCCTCAATTTCTCAATCTTTCAAATATTTACCAATCTTCACCTTAAATACATCTAGTCAACTGCTGTACAAAACCCTACAATCTAGATAATTTCAGAGAGTCATTAACTTCTGAGAGAAAAATATTTCCATGTACCTCAGTTTGAAGTGATCAGTCCCTTATCTTGTAACTATGTCCTCTTGATTCTGACTCTCCATATAATGAAAACATTTCAACATCTATCCTCTTAAGACTTCATATGTTTGAACAGGGTCACACTTCATCCTTATAAACTCCAAAGAATGTAGACATAAACTCTTTAGCTTCCCCTGATGGGACAAAGCTCTCATCTTGGAAATTATCCTGGTGAATATCAGTTGAACTGCTTCCTTTCAGCCCTAAGTTTCTAATATTTCTTGGTGCTACGGGTCACCTGAGGGAACAAATGGGGAAAGATGCATCGTTCAGGCTTTTGATGAAATTAATTGTAATTATTTTATTCAATGAATTCAAGTGCACAAACCACCATGGTAGATTAAAACTCAAAACCAATAGATCTTCAATACTATATAATAGGTTGACCAAAGTACCAACTAATATATGTTTGCTAACAGGTATTTTTTAAGTTATATTGACCATTTTACTTATTTGTATCAATTTCAATTTTGCAACCACTAAGCAGTCAGAGTAAGAGATTTTTCTTGTCAGTTGGTATGTGGACTGTTTTTTATCTCGGTGTCACCTCATGTGTATTCTTTGTCCTTGGATTGTTTACCTTTTATGTCTAATTATTTGTCTTTGCATCAGCTCTGGGTTTCACATTGTTTTGCAGCTGTCTCATTTAGGATCATGGGGAGATTGTTAAACTATTTGTATTTATCATTTTTCTTTAATTTGGGATCATTTAATTAGCATGTTATTTCCAATGTCCAGAATTCCTATATGCTCCAGGGTGTATTTCAGGGAGGCATGCCAAGCTCTCCTTTTGTACTCCTCTGGTCTGAATTAACTTGCGTCTTACATTGACAAAATCCTGCTCATGCATCTGGTCAAGAGGTTCAGTTGTTGTTCAGGCCAAACATCAGAACAGGGAAGAAATATGATAAGTGACTTTGACCATGGAAGGATTGTTGGTGCTAGACAGCTTGGTTTGAGTATCTCAGAAACTGCCGATCCCCTGGGATTTTCACACACAACAGTCACTAGAGTTCTGTGGGCAAAAATCCTGTGCTAATGAGGGAGGTCTGGGAAGAATGGCCAGGCATGTTCAAGCTGACAGGAAGGCAGCAGTAACCCAACTAACCACATGTTACAACAGTGGTGTGCAGGAGTATCTCTGAATACACAACACTTTGAACCTTGAAGCTGATGGGCTCCAGCAGCAGAAGAGCATAAGCATTGGAAAGGGTACAGAGGAGATTTACCAGGATGCTGCCTGGTTTAGAGAGTAGACATTATGATCAGAGCTTAAGGGAGCTAGGGCTTTACTCTTTGGAGAGAATGAGGATGAGAGGAGACATGATAGGGGTGTACAATAAGAGGAATAGATAGAGTGGATAGCCAGCGCCTCTTCCCCAGGGCACCACTGCTCAATACAAGAGGACATGGCTTTAAGGTAAGGGGTGGGAAGTTCAAGGGGGATATTAGAGGAAGGTTTTTTACTCAAGAGAGTGGTTGGTGCGTGGAATGCTCTGCCTGAGTCAGTGGTGGAGGCAGATACACTAGTGAAGTTTAAGAGAGTATTAGACAGGTATATGGAGAAATTTAAAGTGGGGGCTTATATGGGAGGCAGGATTTGAGGGTCGGCACAACATTGTGGGCCGAAGGGCGGCCTGTACTGTGCTGTACTATTCTATGTTCTATGTTCTATACACTCAACAGCCACTTCATTAGATAAAGGAGGTTCCTAATAAAGTGGCTATTGTATGCATTGTCCTATAGCAGCATTGTTAAAAACAAAGGTTATGGATTGTATAGTCACCAGGATTGCATCTAATGAGTTCAAGCAGCACAAGTTCAGTTGTCATGTAATATTCATCATCTTTCATTTTCATTCTGTGAGTATGTATTGCATTTCAAGGATAGAGACTTGTACGTTCATTAATTCTTGAGTTCTAAAAGGTGATATAAATATTTTGCAATGAAAACATGAAATCGTGGACTTCATACACTGACGCCCAAGATGCACTTCATTCATTCCATACTTTTTCTGTAAAATGGCCAGCTTGAACTTCGTCATCTGTAGCAGTATTAGTTTCTAACTTTCTGTTGTCTGGGAAAGAAACACATTTAGTACTTTGCCTTTCCTAATGATAGCTGATGAGATAAATCTAACATTCATCATTGAGTCTATTTTTAGTAGCCAATTACAAACTACTTTGTCCTACTAAACTAAGTCTATATGTGTATATATGAAAATATTTACGAAACATTATAAGTTGCAATTGGAAACACCATCCTGCCGTTATTCATTGAGCCTCTACAAACTAGACAGCTGAAAACAGACACTCTAGAGATTCCTTTATGCTGTCAACAAAATGAATAATGGATACTTTAATGTCAGTTGTGCTTTGGCATCTGAAATGTCACTGTGAGGTCTTAACCTAATTGTGTGAAATTCCTTTCTCTGCTATTTAAATATTTACTTGTTATAAATGAATTATTGACACTGAATTTTTTGACAAATCTTCAGTGATGTTCAGTATTAATGAAAACATTTCCAGCAACTACTGTATAAGATATCACATACAGAGGGATGATTATTGTCAGTCCTTTGTAAAACCAATAAAGACGAGAGCCAGTTCTCAACTTCCCATGCCTTGCAAAACTATTGCAGATCTTGTGCATTATTTATTTTTCAGAAGGAAGTTATGATTGTTCGGATTCTATGGATCTTTTAAAGGAAAAGATTAATATTCTGACAATAAACCTCAATGGGCCAGAACTTCTAACATCCTAAATGGTATTTACAGATACAGCAGTCGGCAGTTACATTCTTCCCATTTGGAAGTGACCTGACAAATCATCAACATGTCAACTATTTCCTTTGCCAATGACCTTTTATCAGTCTGTTGCTATGGAGCCATTCCAGGGCTGTGTCATCGACAGTGGGGACATTCCTTAGCTCTACAACGGCAGTTGACCTTCAATGGCTCCATTCCTGGATGTTCCAAGACTTCTTACCAGACCTGGACCGCTGAGTGGTGAGAGAGTCTAGATGAGTGGGACTTCAGGAAGGAATGGGCTCTTTGAGGTGGGTATATGGAGAGAGGAAGTGGGGTGGTGGGTAGGTTGTAGCAGAGATATATTGCAGGGCTGGAATTACATTACAAGACAGGAAACTTAACAATAAATAGCATATCTTAAAAAAATAAATGTTAAGAAATTAAAGGAACTGTTTTCCCTATTGACACTGATAACTTCCCAAGCTGATGAAAGGATTCATTTCATGTTGGCTCTAAAGTGCAGATTAATTTTCCCTAAACGAAACACCCATGTGACCTCAGTATGGAACTAATTATAGCACCTCTCCAAAGGGAGAAGAAGGGGAGGCCCACTCTATGGCCTCTACATAGAAAGCACAGAGGAAGAACCAAATAATATTAAGGTACTTTCTTTCAGTTCCAATATGTTTGAGTGGAGCTAAGGTTGGATGGGATAATTAAACTCATTCACACAGAAATCCAGCAGATATATGCAGGAATAATAGAATATAGTGCATGGCCTCCATGTAGCATGAATGTTATCCTAATTACCGTACACCTTACAATGGGAGACATGCTTTGTATGTTGTTCAGGTGCAGAAGGTGGGAAATAGATCACAGAGAGGATTCTGGAGGGGAGAAGGTTTCAGAAGGGATTAGGTGGTTGGGCACATGATAAGTGAGCAGTCAGACAGTTCTGGCTAATGATTGGATGATAAATCAATTAGAACATAGAACATAGAGTAGTACAGCACAGTACAGGCCCTTCGGCCCACAATATTGTGCCGACCCTCAAACCCTGCTTCCCATATAACACCCCGCCTTAAATTCCTCCATATACCTGTCTAGTAGTCTCTTAAACTTCACTAGTGTATCTGCCTCCACCACTGACTCAGGCAGTGCATTCCACGCACCAACCACTCTCTGAGTAAAAAACCTTCCTCTAATATCCCCCTTGAACTTTCCACCCCTTACTTTAAAGCCATGTCCTCTTGTATTGAGCAGTGGTGCCCTGGGGAAGAGGCGCTGGCTATCCACTCTATCTATTCCTCTTATTATCTTGTACACCTCTATCATGTCTCCTCTCATCCTCCTTCTCTCCAAAGAGTAAAGCCCTAGCTCCCTTAATCTCTGATCATAATCCATACTCTCTAAACCAGGCAGCATCCTGGTAAATCTCCTCTGTACCCTTTCCAATGCTTCCACATCCTTCCTATAGTGAGGCAACCAGAACTGGACACAGAACTCCAAGTGTGGCCTAACCAGAGTTTTACAGAGCTGCATCATTACATCGCGACTCTTAAACTCTATCCCTCGACTTATGAAAGCTAACACCCCATAAGCTTTCTTAACTACCCTATCTACCTGTGAGGCAACTTTCAGGGATCTGTGGACATGTACCCCCAGATCCCTCTGCTCCTCCACACTACCAAGTAACCTGCCATTTATTTTGTACTCTGCCTTGGAGTTTGTCCTTCCAAAGTGTACCACCTCACACTTCTCCAGGTTGAACTCCATCTGCCACTTCTCAGCCCACTTCTGCATCCTATCAATGTCTCTTTGCAATCTTTGACAATCCTCTACACTATCTAAAACACCACCAACCTTTGTGTCATCTGCAAACTTGCAACCCACCCTTCTACCCCACATCCAGGTCGTTAATAAAAATCACAAAAAGTAGAGGTCCCAGAACAGATCCTTGTGGGACACCACTAGTCACAATCCTCCAATATGAATGTACTCCCTCCACCACGACCTTCTGCCTTCTGCAGGCAAGCCAATTCTGAATCCACCTGGCCAAACTGCCCTGGATCCCATGCCTTCTGACTTTCTGAATAAGCCTACCGTGTGGAACCTTGTCAAATGCCTTACCAAAATCCATATAGATCACATTCACTACACTACCCTCATCTATATGCCTGGTCACCTCCTCAAAGAACTCTATCAGGCTCATTAGACACGATCTGCCCTTCACAATGCCATGCTGCCTGTCCCTGATCAGACCATGATTCTCTAAATGCCCATAGATCTTATCTCTAAGAATCTTTTCCAACAGCTTTCCTACCACAGACGTACGGCTCACTGTTCTATAATTACCCGGACTATCCCTACTACCTTTTTTAAACAAGGGGACAACATTTGCCTCCCTCCAATCCTCCGGTACCATTCCCGTGGACAACAAGGACATAAAGATCCTAGCCAGAGGCTCAGCAATCTCTTCCCTCGCCTTGTAGAGTAGCCTGCGGAATATTCCGTCAGGCCCCTGATTGGCCACTGATTGCGTTAAATCTGGGAAGAACAGGACTTCTGGCTCAGTTTGGGATTCAGTGGAAGGTGGATAGGAGAGGGGTTGCTGGGAGGTCAGACGGAAGGTTTGGACATATAAGCACCTATAGCCTGAGATCCTGTCAGTAATATAGAAAATACTGAAAGATGTGAAAGATTTACTAGAAACTAGCAAATCTGCAACAAGCCAGATAGGGGCTACAAAGACATATATCCTGTTAGTCACCTAACCGGGGTAACAGCATGTGTAGTCCATGAGCTGACGACTCTGAATGAACTGATGGCAGGGTGGTACCATTATTTGTCCCACACCCGGTAATACTCACCTCCCTATAGTAGACTCGTACTTCACCGAGGTCTGCTTCAACATTTACAACTGAAACAAAGGAAACCAAACACACAAGAGAATCTGCAGATGCTAGGAATCCAGCACGACAAACATAAGGTGCTGGAGAAACTCAGCAGGTCAGCATTGATGGAGAGGAATAAACAGATGAGACCGTTCATCAGGACGAGAGAAGAAGTGGGAAGAAGCTAGAGGTTATCAAGTGTGGTTTTATTGACATAAAGGATGTGTTTGCTCTTCTCCTGCTGTTACTCTTGAGTTGGCCTTCTATTTGGTTATAGAATTAACTGTATCGTAATTCCCTGTATAGATTTTAAATCTGCAAATGTAGTAGCATTGAAAACATATTTGATATATTCTTTAATTGCAAAGGAGTTGGTATTTTGCCATATTTTGATAATTGGATTGATGTTTGAATTCCTGACTGTATTTTGTGATGTGATTTGATACTGTTCTGTTTGCAAAACCCCAATCAGTTAAAATAAACATTTGGATTGCTTGAGCCTAAAATATTTTCCCCAGATTTCTTATTAATAAAGGTATAAAGAAATCTGTGCTCTGCAGTAAGCACCTCCAGGCTGAGGCTTTACTTGCTGCTGCTGAGCCCGCGGGCTCCCGTTTCCTCACCATCATTTTACAACCCCATGTCTCTCAGGCGCCACTGTCACCTCTGGGGTCCTTGGAACCTCCAGTTTACCCCCAACCCACCTTCCCTGTACACCCAACCCACCTCCCTTCCCCCTTTAATCCTTGCAGTGTCTTCACCATTCACTCTGACCATCCTCTCTCTGAGGCAGAACATTCTGTCCTCAACCAAGACCTTACCTTTGTCCTTCTATGCCCGCACCTCAGTAAGTTCTGCACCCACATTGGCGCTGAGATTTCCATCCATTTCCACCGTCTTTGAGCCCACTTCTTTGACAAGGATTCCACACCCTTCACTAATGGCTCCTTCTCCCGTCTCTAACCCTCTGCTCTTCTCGGACATCTCCGCTCTGGTTCTCTGCCTGCTCTGGACCTTTTCATCTCAAATTGCTGATGAGACATCAGCCGTCTCTACTTCAGCACTCCTCCCAACTTCTCGAACCTTACCCCTTCTGAACACACGTCCCTCCACTCTCTCCACACCAATCCCAACCTTCCCCCATCAAGCCCACAGACAAAAGGAATGCTGTTGTAGTGTCGCACATTGACCTCTACCTCGCTGAGGCCAGGCAGATACCTCGTCACACCCACCCATTGAAGAGGACTCCACTCCACATTATCAGTAGATAGTCTTTGACATCATCACTGACCTCACTTACTCTGGAGAACTCTCATCCATTGCCACCAAACTCATAGTTCCATTATCCCACACTGCTCGTTTCTACCTCCAACCCAAGATCCACAAACTCTGACTTGTTCAGGTAGGCCCATTATACCTCTGCCTACTCCTGTGCCACAACTCAAGTCCTCATACCTTGACTCCATTCTATCTCCTTTGGTTCAGTTCCTTTCCCTACATCCACAACATTTCTCACGTGCTTGATCTCTTCAGTATTTTCCATTCCCTGGCCCTGATTGTCTCATCTTCACCATGGATATCATCCCTATACACTTCTGTCACCCATCAAGAAGACCATAAAGCTCTCTGCTTATGTTCTCAATAAAAAAACTAGCTCCCCCTGCACCACCACACTCCTTCATCCAACAGAACTGGTCCTCACCCTCAACAATTTCCCCTTCGGCTTCTCACACTTTCTTCAGACTCACGGGATAGCCATGGGCACCTGCATGGTGCCCAGCTATGCCCACCTTTTCATTGGCTACATACAAACGTTTGTAGAACAGTCCATGTCCAGGCCTTCCCTGGTAATGCTCCCCAACTCTTCCTCCACGACATTGACAACTTCATTGGTGTTGCTTCATGTACCCATGCTGAGCTCATCAATTTCATTAACTTTTCATCTAACTTCCACCCTATCCTTAAATTCACTTAGTCCATTTCTGATACCTTCCTCCGCTTTCTCCGTTTCTCTGTCTCCATCTCTGGAGATTGACATCTTTTATAATCCTACCGATTCCCACAGTTACCTTGACTTTACCTTTTCCCATCCTGTCTCCTGTAAAAATGCTATTCCCTTTTCTCATTTCCTTTGCCTCTGTCGTACCTGTTCCCAGGATACGACTTTCCTTTACAGGACATCAGGGATGTCCTCCTTCCTCAAAGAATGGGGTTTCCCTTCCTCCACTATTGATGCTGCCCTCACCTGCATCTCCTCAATTTCCCAAATATCCATACTCACCCCATCTTCTTACTGTCTTATCAGTGATAGAGTTCCTCTTGTCCTTACCTACCACTTCATGAGCCTCTGCACCCAACACATCTTTCTCCGCAACTTTCGCTATTTCCAAAGGGATCCTACCACCAAATATATCTTTATCTCCATCCCCAGCTCCTCAGACTCTGCTTTCCGCAGGGATTGCTTCCTCCTTGATTTCCTTGTCCATTCATCCCTTCCCACTAGTCTCCCTCCTGACACTTCTCCCTGCAAGTGGCCAAAGTGCCACACCTGCCCATACGCCACCTCCCTCACCTCCTTTCAGGGCCCCCAACTGTCCTTCCAGATGAGGCAACACTTTCCCTGCAAATCTGCTGGGGTGATCTATTGTGTCCAGTGCTCCCAACGTGACATCCTCTGTATTGGGGGACTGCTTTGTCGAGAACCTCTGCTCAATCCACCATAAACAGAAATTCCTGGAGGCCAAACATCTTAATTCCAATTCCCACTCCCATTCCGACATACCAGTTCCTGACCTCCCTTGAATACCCTGCCACCACCCAGATCTCATTACATATGAAAGCTTAAGTAGCGTTATGCCTTTTACTTTTTAATTTGTGTTATAAATACACATTATGGTAAATATCAATATTCTGAAATATATGTTATAATCTGTTAATTTATTCACTGTAATATTACTTTATGTGTTGTGTGTGAGTCATATGTAGTGTGTTCTGTACCTTGGTCTGGAGGAATGTTGCTTCATTTCTTGCAGCATACATGTATACAGTCGAAAGACAATAAACCTGAACTTGAACTTGATGTGCTGTTGTTCCTCCACAAACACAAGAGATTCTGCAGATGCTGGAAGTTCAGAGTAACACTTGCAAAATGCTGGTGGAACTCAGCCGTCAGGCAATGGCTTAATGTTTTGGGCAGAGACCCTTCATCAGGACTCACCAGCTCGTTTTTCTGTTTCTATTGTCAGGACTGCTGTGCCTGTCCCACAGGCTTGCTTTTAGCAACACATTACATGGACAAAGAAGCATAATCTGATCATAACTGCTACTGTTATACTAAATATTTTTGGTCTTACCCTAACAGAGATAGTCCCTTTATTCGATCCACCCCCCTCCCCCCAGTTCCTCTACTACTTAATCCAACTTGATTTCCCTCCTTCCCCATTCTGATAAAGGATATGGTTCTCTTTCTCTTTCACCAGTGTTTTCTGACCTGCTGAGTATTTCAGAGTATTCAGATTCACTCCAGATTTCCACCATCTGCAGTGTTTGTATTTACATATGCATACAGTATATACATGCACAAGCAGCAAGCAAATTATTACATATAAAGTTAAACTCAGAATATGATTCAGAAAGCTAGGAATCACAAATATGTGTCAATGATATGTCCTTCACACAGACTCTCTTGAACCATGATATAAGGTTAGTGGGCTAAGACATACAGATGAGAAGAAACACTGGGACAGAAAGCAGTGACAGACTCACAGCATTGTTCATGAAAGTGATTGTCATGCACTGACTTTAAAGGGCAATAAATCACCCTTTGATGATTCTGCTATTCTCTGGTTTCCCATAACCAATATCATCCAGACATATGAATATAAAATCTTCAGTGTAGAAACTGAAAGATTACATTTGACTTCCAAAGTGACATACTCTTTTGTTATAATTACTGTTTGTTTACCAGATGAATATTAATCATTTTATCAGTTATTTCCTTGTTAAGTTAATGCATATTAAAATTCAGTGTGAGAAATTTGTTTTCTCTCAACCCTCAAGGGCCAAGACAAATCTGTCAGGTGTGGCAGTTTTGGATCTGATGATAAATCTCCTGTGACCAATCTATTCAGCACCGTGACTATACCTTCAATTTGTCCCAGAGCCTAAATTCTTGCTTTTTTCTACTATCCCATCTTGCTAGTGATGCGGTTTCAGTTCTTCTGCTCCAACATATAATCGTGGGAGAAGGATCTGCAATTATTTGTGGCTTAGACCAAGAGTTAAGTTAAAGCTACAATAAAGACTATTCTTATGTAGATAATACATTGAGTTAATGCCAGAGTCATAAGAAATTGATCATTCTTTGCATTTGCATTGCTACCTCAGATCAAGTTTCTTATATATGGCTAGTGATATAATGAGTTTGTGTTTTCTATGGCAATTTCTTTGTCATGTCATCAAGAATGGACAGGTGAAACTCTAGAGATATTGGTTTCAGTGAGAAAGTAGCAAGGTCCAGGAACCAGATGAAGGGACTTGGCCCAAAATGTCGACTGTTTACCGGTTTCCATAGATGCTGCCTGGCCTGCTGAGTTCCTCCAGCATTTTGTGTGTGTTGCTTGGATTTCCAGCATTTGCAGACTTCCTCATGTAGTTAATTAACTAAATGATTTCCCAAGATGCTAGAGTGAGATATGTGTGTCTATGTTTCATTAAACGAGGTTTCAGAAGGAATCAGTAGCAGCCTATTATGCTACTGCAGTTAAATATTTTGATAAGTTAAACAAAGCATAAAGCTGTATCTTGCTGATTGGCATTTCTGAATTTCTAGCGTTCACTGTGGCAAATCAGGCTCAAAAGAATGGATCTATCTAAAGAGAATGGTCTTGTCAGGATTTAGAGAGTAGTTTTAAGAATTTCCTTCCATTTTTAAACCAAATCACACCCTGCTCATCTTCATTTGGCTTTGAATTACATAATATTTCTCTTCTTTTTAAAAGTTTCAACAACTTTAAACTGCAGCTTGTTCTTTCATATTCAATGTTAAAAGATTGTTACTCGGTTCAAATGGGTTGCTGTCATCAAATCATAATCTGGCCATTTTGGCAAATTCAGAAATCCTTGAGTGCTGAACATTTTAATCTAGGTTATTCTTGCTAAATTATGATGTTAACCAGTTTCCTTATTTTTTGCATGCTTTCTTACCTTCTATAATTGACAGTCTGTTGACCTACTGTATTTTCAAAGAGGATTCTCAGAAGCATAGCTTGATTATTAAATTTCTGGCCTGTAATTGAAAGTAAAATCACTGTCTAAATTAAAAGTTACCACTCTGCTACTGCAGTGCTTGGTGGGCATGATAAGAGGGAGTGAGACTAGTTGAATTGTCCCAAGATCGAAGTGGAAATGATGTGAGGAGCTGATTGTGTTTTTTATGCACTGTAGCCACCTTTTAGTTTTATACATGAGTGTCTTACATATAACTAAATTTAAATTTGACATACCTTTTTTAGACAGTTGTGGAATTGCAACTTGGAACGTGACTGCTGCAGCAAGTCTTTAATGCAACTGAACAAAAACAGATACCATTTTGGTACTTGACACAGGAAAAAATGTAATGATTCCACCGATGAAGGGTTTCAGCCCGAAACAACGACTGTTAACTCTTTTCCATAGATGCTGCCCGACCCACCGAGTTCCTCCATCATTTAGTGTGTATTGCCTTTGATTCCACTGAAGTGAGGAAGGAGCTTGAGCATAACAAATGAGACCTCTTCCATTCTCAGTATCAATACTTCATTAAAAGTTATTCCCTCAGATATTCACCATGATAAATGAGGTCTGCAGGAATATTTGCTGAGAGCTAATGATGCCTATTTCAGCTTATCTTTGTGACTGGAGGTTTGCAGGAGCATCAGCAATGGAATGGTGGGTGGGAGGTGAGCCAAGTGTTTTAACAAATGGTTCTTTTACAAGGTTTCAGAGAAATATTCCAGAACTTGCTTTAAAAAAATCTGAAAATCAGAAAGGGTTGTCATTGTCCTGTTACTGTGTTAGTTCTCTTACACTCTTTATGTAAAACTCTTTACCTAACATGAACTGTAATTAAGGAGAGTGCTTTACATTGACATTTCAAGAAGCAGCTCTTTATTGAAAGATAGCATGTTTTATAACCAGATAACAATTACAGCATGGAAACAGGCCATCTCAGCCCTTCTAGTCCGTGCCAAACTCTTACCCTATCCTAGTCCCACCGACCTGCATTCAGCCCATAACCCTCCATTCCTTTCCTATCCATATATCTATCCAATTTAACTTTAAACGACAACATAGACCCTGCCTCAACCACTTCTACTGGAAGCTCATTCCACACAGCTACACACATTCCACACAGAGAGTGGTAGTCATAGTCACAGTCATAGTCATAGTCCTAGTCCTTTCCCCTGGGATCAATAAAGTATGACTATGACTATGACTACCACTCTGTGAGTAAAGAAGTTCCCCCTCATGTTACTCCTAAACTTCTGTCCTCTAATTCTCAACCTATGTCTCTTGTTTGAATCTTCCCCACTCTCAATGGAAAAAGTCTAACCACGTCAACTCTATCAATCCCCCTCATAATTTTAAACACCTCTATCAAGTCCCCCCTCAACCTGCTACGCTCCAAAGAATAAAGACCTAACTTGTTTAACCTTTCTCTGTAACTTAGGAGATGAAACCCAGGCAACATTTTAGTAAACCTCCTCTGTACTCTCTCAATTTTATTGACATCTTTCCTATAATTTGGTGACCAGAACTGTACACAATACTCCAGATTTGGCCTTATCAATGCCTTATACAAATTAAACATTACATCCCAACTCCTATACCCAATGCTCTGATTAATAAAGGCCAGCAAACCAAAAGCTTTCTTTACCACCCTATCCACATGAGATTCCATCTTCAGGGCACCATAATGCACCATTATTCCTCATTATTCCTAGATCCCTCTGTTCTAAAGCATTCTTTAATGCCCTACCATTTACCATGTATGTCCTATTTTGATTAGTTCTACCAAAATGTAGCACCTCACATTTTTCAGCATTAAACTCCATCTGCCATCTTTCAGCCCACTCTTCTAACTGGCCTAAATCTCTGCAAGTTTTGAAAACCTACTTCATCATCCACAACACCACCTACCTTAGTATCTTCTGCATACTACCTAATCCAATTTATCACCCCATCATCCAGATCATTAATATATATTACATTTGTTTTGTTAATTGCTAGACTTTGTTTCCACCTTCACCCATCCCTTCATCCAAACTGTTCCTTTGGCCCACATCCCTCATCTCTCCTTAGTCCAGCCATTACCTACCATCCCCTATTTCACTCCTCTCTCTCTCTCTTTTTCATGCCAGCAATTTTCTCTCTCTACTCCCGGTCCTGAAGCAGGACTACGGCCCGAAACATCAACAATTCCTTACTGCCTTCAGTGGCTGCTCAGTTCACTGAGTTCCTTTGTTTCTTCCTCTAGATTACAGCACCTGCAGTCTCACATAACTCTTTTGCCCATCTGGAAGGTTCAGCCACCTTCACGTAAAGCCATTGTGCTGCTGAATGCCGCAGGGGAGTTAGCTCCAGAATTTAGGCCCAGGGAACGGTCATGTTTTCAAGTCAGAGATTCAGAGAATCAAACTACATTTATTATCAAAGTATGTATACAGAATATAGATCTGAGATTCACCCTCCCACAGGCAGCCACGAAACAATGAAACACCATGAAACTCATTCAAGGAAACATACACCCAATGCATGAGAAAAGAGCAAACTGCACAAATAGCAAAAAGCAAGTGAACAACATCAAACTAGTAGTATTTAGTTTAGTTCAGTTCAGCACTTTGCCACTAGCCAATGCAGGCCATAGGGCCAATCTTTGTCAAAGAATCTATTATCTATCTATCTATCCATCCACTTATTGGTAACTAGGCATCAGTGGCAATGGCTAAGACTAATAGTTCTTTAGAAAGTTCTGGTGAACTAACCACTGTTGTCATTCCGGTGAAGATACCCCCTCTTGGGCAGCGAGTTCTGGGATTAAGGTCCAGTGGTAATATCCTTTCAAATCTAATTGCAGACTTGGAGGGGAATCTGCAGGTTGAAGTATTCTGATGCATCTGCTGCCCTCTTATTTCTTGGTGGGAAGTGTTGTGGATACGGGATATGTAGACCTACACTGGCAGTGCATTTGTAGATGATAGACAATGAGTATTTAGGCTAGTGGAAGGAGCTTCAGCTCCAAGGTGATGCCAGATCATGGCGATTCACTGCAGGCTGCTCCCTGTGGATCCATTCATTTCTTCCGTTATAATTGTTCTACTCTTTTAAATCTAATTTCTCTATTATTTTACCTTACTCAAACTCAATGCACCATCTAATGATTTGATGTGTGTAAACAGTATGCAAGGCAAGTGTTTCATTGGTACATGTGACAATAATAAACCAAGATCAAAACGAGCTGGATGTTTCACACTGTACGGTGCCAAGCTTCTTTGGAGTTGTTGGAGCTACACATCTCCGGACAAATGTGCTATCTATCTCTCCGCCAACCTTCTACAGTTCAGTTCTAACTGGTTTCATCTCCTTACCAGTTCTGATGAGGAGCATTTCTCCTGAAATATTAACTAACTGACCTGCAGTCACTGCATCCCTTTTATCTATCCTACTTGTAATCCCCTCAAAGAATTCCAACAGGTTCATCTGGCACATTTTCCCTTAAGTAAACCATGCTGACTTTGTCCTATCTTCTACTGTGTCACCAAGTACTCCATAACCTCATCCTTAACAAAGAGGAAAAAAGAGGAGAAGATGGCAGTGCGACGGCCGCACACGCGGCCACTTCGGTGGTGATGTCTGTTATCTGTCAAGAAGGGGACTGTGCACAATTCTGATTTGATGGAGACAGACGTGAGAGCACGGAGGAACATCTGGAAAACTTCTGAAATGCCCACTTCGCTGCCGCTGCTACTGTGTGGTAACTGGAATCTCCGGAGCAGAAAGCCCCGAAATCCTCGGCTTTGCTTGTTTCAGCGGCCGGGGTGAGGTCGAAGGCGCTCGGCAGAGGATGGCACTCAGGAGGCTGTATCAGAGGGGCTGGTCAGAGGCTCGAAGTTTTCAGATGGATGGGCTCAGTGTCGGCTGTGGTCGGCTGCTTCCAAGGTATCGGCAAGTTGACGGTGCCTGGAGTTTTATGGCAGGGAGTTTCTCCCTTTTGCTGCCTGCTATCGGGGACTCGGGAGTTGATCGGGTACTTTTGAGATTTTATTTACCGTGCCCATGATTTGTTTTTCATCAAATTATGGTATTGCTTTGCACTGCTGCAACTATATTTTATAATTATGTGGTTCTGTCAATGTTAGTCTTTGGTTTGTCATGTTTTCTGTGATATCACTCCGGAGAAACATTGTATCATTTCTTAATGCACGTATGCATTTCTAAATGACAATAAGAAGAGGACTGAGTGTTCTCATAATCTAACAATTGATTCCAACATCTTCCCAACCACTAAGGTCAGGCTAACTGGTCCATAACAAAGAGATGGCGGAGGAACTGAATGAGTATTTTGCATCAGTCTTCACAGTGGAAGACATGAGCAATATACCTGATTGCCAGAGGTATCAGGGAATAGAATTAGGTACAGTCAAGATTACTGGAGAGAAAGTGCTTGGGAAGCTAAGTGGACTAAGAATAGATAAGTCTCCCGGTCCAGATGAGGTGCACCCAAGGGTTCTGAAGGAGGTGGCTTTGGAGATTGTGGAAGCATTGGAGATGATCTTCCAGGAATCAATAGGCGCTGGCATAGTTCCAGAGGACTGGAAGGTCGCAAAAGTAGTTCCGCTATTTAAGAAAGGAAGGAGGCAGCAAAAAGAAAATTACAGACCTATTAGACTGACATCGGTAGTTGGAAAGATATTGGAGTCAATCCTCAAGGACGAGGTTATGAAATACCTCGAGGGGCATGACAAGATAGGCCGAAGCCAGCATGGTTTCATGAAGGGAAGATCCTGCCTCACCAACCTATTGGAATTTTTTGAGGTAATCTCGAATAAGATTGACAAGGGAGAGGCTGTGGATGTTGTGTACTTGGATTTTCAAAAGGCCTTCGATAAGGTGTCGCATATGAGGCTGCTTAATAAGATGAAAGCCCATGCAATTATAGGAAAGATATTGGAATGGGTGGAGCATTGGCTGATAGGCAGAAAGCAAAGGGTGGGTATAAAGGGATCCTATTCTGATTGGTTGCCAGTTACTAGTGGTGTTCCGTAGGGGTCGGTGGTGGGGCCGCTTCTTTTTACGATGTATATCGATGATTTGGATTATGGACTAAATGGTTTTGTGGATAAGTTTGCAGATGACACCAAGATAGGTGGTGGAGCAGAAAATGTTGAAGAAACAGAAAGGTTGCAGAGAGACTTAGTTAGTTTAGGAGAGTGGGCAAAGAAATAGCAGATGAGATATAACGTTGACAAATGTATGGTTGTACATTTCGGAAGAAGAAATAATTGGGCAGATTATTATTTAGATGGGGAGAAAATTCAAAAATCGGAAGTGCAAAGGGACTTGGGGGTCCTCGTGCAGGATACCCTAAAGGTTAACCACCAAGTTGGATTGGCGGTAAGGAAAGCGAATGCTATGTTTGCATTCATTTCAAGAGGAATAGTGTATAAGAGTAAGGAGGTGTTGATGAGGCTCTATGGGGCATTAGTGAGACCTCATTTGGAATACTGTGTGCAGTTTTGGGCCCCCTATCTTAGAAAGGATGTACTGATGTTGGAGAGAGTTCAGAGAAGATTTACGAGGATGATTCCTGGAATGCAGGGGCTAACATATGAGGAGCATTTGTTGGGTCTTGGATTGTACTCATTAGAGTATAGAGGAATGAGAGGGGATCTCATAGAAACATTTCGAATGTTGAAAGGGTTGGACAGAGTAGATGTGGAAAGGTTGTTTCCCTTGGTGGATGAGTCCAGGACAAGAGGCCATAGTCTTAGAATTAGAAGGTACCCAGTTAAAACAGGGATGAGGAGAAATTTTTTTAGCCAGAGGGTCATGGATTTGTGGAATTTCTTGCCACATACAGCTGTGGAGGCTCAATCATTGAGGGTGTTTAAGGAGGAGATTGACAGGTATCTAATTAGTCGGGGTATCAAGGGATATGGGGAAAAAGCTGGAAATTGGAACTAGATGGGTGAATAGTTTAGCTTATGGGGGAGCTGCGGAGCAGACTCGATGGGCCGAATGGCCTACTTCTGCTCCTTTGTCTTGTGATAATTTCCTCTCTGCTGCCTTCCTCCTTTCTTAAAGAGTGGAGTGATATTTGCAATTTTCCAGTTCTCTGGCACCATGCCAGAGTCCAATGATATTTGAAAGATCATTACTAATGCCTCCACAATCTCTACCATTACCTCCTTCAAAACCCTAGGGTGCTGTTCATCTGGTCTGGGTGACTTATGTACCTTTAGGTCTTTCAGCTTTTTGAGTACCTTCTCCCTTGTAATAGTAACTGTACTTACTTCTCTTCCCTTACACCCTTCAACAGTTGGCAAATTGTTAGTGTCTGTCGCAGTGAAGACTGATGTAAAATACTCACTTAGTTCATCTGCCATTTCCTTGTCCCCCGTTACTATTTCTCCAGCCTCATTTTTAGTGGTCTTATATCCACTCTTATCTCTCTTATTTTTTTTTACATACTTGAAAAAGCTTGAAAAATGCCCCTACTGTCAAAACATGACCATAGATGTGTCAACACACCTCTGAATGAGCCATGGAACATAAGGGTGGCTCGTCCAAGTTCCAGACAGGCTCACAATGCCAGTTTTAGTGAATTCTTGGGGGGCTTGTGTGGGGTAATGTAACTGGTGGAAATGTAGAGAATTCAGAACTACTGACATTGGCTTGAGGTTCACTTTAAGAAACTGGTCTGACGTGATCAGGTTTTTGCGTAAAGGACTTTTACCATGGTTAGTGTGCAGTTTTTGGTGTTCAGCTAAGGAGCTGTACACTTTTTCTTAAACATAAATTGCCTACGCTGTTTTATTTGTGAAAACCTACACTGGTATGTCTTCAAAGTCTCACTGAGACTATTTGAGAAGTCTGCACACAACCTCACTGAGTTTCTTGATAATGACTATTGGAGTTGCCCAACGTGAGTAGTGGACAGCTTTGATCACATCAGCTTGTTGCAGGCTATCTAGCTCTTGCTCCATGATATCTGTAGTGTATGGTCCTGAACTTTGGGACAGAAGCTAAACCTTCTTGATACAGTGCTGCAGATTGCTGTTGTACCTGTTAGCGTACTATATGATCTCATCTACTGATGGAGGTATGGTGTTGACTGACATGACTTAAATAGCCAATATCTTTGTATAGACTTCACTTCATCTCGAGGGATTCTGCAAGTATCAAGCTTGTCCATCCAGTTAATACTAAGGACATTGAGATCTGGCTGATCTGTTAGATAACACACCAATGACTTAGCTACAGTTCAACTTCACCATTCAGTGCAGTTCACCAGTCAGCTGGAGGTTTCCACTTGATGCACTGCAGGCGGAATAATGTGTTGATATGACTGGTGGGGACCTAAGTACTTGCCATGTGTGTTTGGAGATAATAGTGATATCTGACACCCTATTGAGTTGTAGCTTGACCAACTGATTGTTGATAAGTACATTGACATACCTTCTCCTGGGGGCAAAGTCAACTTTGGACGTCACTATTAAACTCCATGTAGATTTTGATGCCTTTTGAAACTTCTTGGCTTTGTGTGTCAATGACCTAGAAGACAGTGAAGGATGACAATAACCTTCTTTGTGACCATGAAGTCGACATTTGCTGCAAATGTGTTTCTTGTTTTGGCAGTTTCTTGTGTAAATGCTACATACCACAGTTCCAACAAGCTGAGTTTGGCTGCTTGGAGATCTGCTGAGAGGTGATGTCTGGGCCATTGGAAACAGCATTGACATGCAGTAGATCTGTTTAACCAGGATGATCAAACAGTGATACTCTTGAGTGTCAGCTTCTAGCATCATATCAGGTTCTGGATCCAGTCTTGCTAGGAGCCATTGGCCAATGCCTGCATCCCCAGGTGCCCGAAGTTTGCAAATAAAAATCAGACATTTGAAATGTGATTCAGTCACGTTATCCACCCTGAGCTTTTCACATTCCCGAATGATGACACTAGCATATGCGATGAAGTCATCTGCATCATGTTTAATGAGTTTTAGGCCATGGTAGCAAACACTGAAGAGCAATGACTATTCTCCAAAATGTTTGCTAGCTGTCAGCCAGTTTTGTCAAACAATAGGTCACACGGGTTCTGGGGCAGAATGAAGTTGAAATAGCTTCATGTTCAACAGTACCCACTTTGTGGAACAAAGTGCATGTCTTCCATGAGTCGCCTTTACTGGCAAACTCGGCCCAGCATATATCTTCATAACCACTATTCAAATCTAATGCCTGAAATGGCTTAAAACTGGAAATTAATAATTGACACAACAAATAACTCACATGAGTTCTGTTCAGTGTTTGACAGTGACGTCTTTGGACTCACTGATAATGTCTTGGTTAAGATTGCCATATCTCTTTTGGGATGCCTCAAATTGAGCTTGCTGCTGTTGTAGAATTGCACTTGAGTCTTTTGCCAAAATTGTCATGTTGATATAATACAGAAGGTCATCACCAATTTGTTGTGTTTGCTCAGCTATAACTATTGATGAGACGCAAAACCATGAGATAGGACAAAGCCAGAACTCAAAATAAAACTTTATTCAGTAAAGCCACGCAACTACAAAAACCTTTAAGCTGAACAGTACATCCCAAAACACAAGTATTTAAATGGTTTATCCAAGAATATTCGAAACATTGAGAGGAAGAACGTCCAATCAGTGAAAGTCAGCCTATAACTGGATGCTAGGATGCTCATCCCATTCCAATTTAATGCCAACAGAAAGAAATCTGCAGATGCTGGAAATTCAAGCAACACACACACTGGTGGAATGCAGCAGGCCAGGCAGCATCTATATGAAGAGGTACAGTTGACATTTCGGGCTGCGACCCTTCGTCAGGACTCATTTAATTTAATTTAATGCCATCCTTCTTGTACAGCTCCAACATTCACTTGAAATCCTCCCAATAATCAAGGGATCTCCCCATCTCTTCAGCCACATGTTCATCTGACTTATCTTTCATGTAACACCAGAAATAATCCAGTCATTACAAACTCTGCTCTTTATATGACTACCTAGCTCCTTAAACTCATGTTGTCGTTCCTTAAGGCTTCTCTGACATTAAAATCAATGGACATTTATCAAATAGTTTTACCCTAGAAAGGGGCACGAGACAGGGTTGTTCATGGTCACCGCTACTCTTCGCATTATATCTGGAACCATTAGCTCAATACATCAGACAAAATGAAGGTATCAGGGGAATTATTATTAAAGGGACAGCATAAGTTGGCCTGTTATGCGGATGACAGTTTGATCTATCTAGGGCAACCAACATACTCTTTACCTAAATTGATGCAATCCTTTGAACAATATGGTCAATTATCAAGATAAAAGATCAACATAGATAAAACCAAATTACTTTCATATAACTATAACCCACCAAGAGAAATTGAAAGTCGATATCCCAGGGCATGGCAAACAGAGTCTTTCAAATATTTGGGCATCATTATGCCAAAAGATTTGGTAAAATTATCAGAATACAATTATCTGCCTATATATTAAAAAATTAAGGAAGATATAATAAGATGGAACCTAATTCCTTTTTTTAGTCCAGTTCAAGGATTCAATCCATTAAAATGAATATATTGCCCAGACTATTATATCTCTTTCAGACCTTACTAATAATGATTAACCAAAATCAATTCAATGAATGGAACAAAATGTTATCAAGATATATATCACAAGGTAAAAAGCCTAGAGTTCGTCTCAAAACTTTGCAATTAGCCAAGGAAAAGGGAGGATGGGGCATACCTTCTCTTAGAGATTATTATTTTGCAGCACAGCTGAGAGCTGTGATATGCTGGTGCAACCCATCATGTGATGCTCAATGGAAAAAGATTGAGGAGAGGATACTTTCCATCCCCATACAGGCAATGTTGGCCGATAACAACCTACAAAGTTACATAAATACTATTGATAACCCATGGGTGAAATGGACTCTTAAAATATGAAAAACTATTATAAATGAATATAAACTAGAGGGAGATATGGCAATTCTTAAATGGTGTGCATATGATTCAGATTTTACGCCGAATAAACTGGATGCTAGATTTAGGGACTGGACAACTAAAGGAGTAACAGTTCTTTGCAATATAATGAAAGAAGGAACACTGTTCAGTTTTGAAACGCTTAAAGAGAAACATTTATTAGAAAAACAAGACTTTTATCGGTATTTACAGATGTGACAGTATGTTAATAGGAGGGTTAAAAATGTAACCAATCATTTCAAACGTGTATAGGGTTTGTCAAATCTTAAAACACATTCGACTTCATACATTAAAACAAAATGGGAGAAGGAAGGAGGGATAATAATATCTGAGGAAGAATGGACAATAATATGGAGGTATCAATGGAAGTGTACCAGTTCACAGAAATGGAGGGAGTTTGGATGGAAAAACTTGATAAGATATTTTATTACACCCTCTCAGAAATCACATTATGATAGTAACCTCCCTGTTTGCTGGAGAAATTGTGGAAATCAAAATGCAAACCATTAACATATTTCTGGGATTACCCCATTATCAAAGACTATTGGAATGGGATACACAATGCCCTACAAGACACCTTTAAATGTGAAATACCCTTAGAAAGTAAGACCATATATTTTGGGTATATACCTCGAGAGTGGTTGAAAAGAGGTAAGTATTTAATGAATATGCTGCTGGTGGCTGTGTTGGCACGTGGCCAAGTGGTTAAGGCATTGGTCTAGTGATCTGAAGGTCGCTAGTTCGAGCCTCAGCTGAGGCAGTGTGTTGTGTCCTTGAGCAAGGCACTTAACCACACATTGCTCTGCGACGGCACCAGTGCCAAGCTGTATCGGCCCTAGTGCCCTTCCCTTGGACAACATCGGTGGCGTGGAGAGAGGAGACTTGCTGCATGGGCAACTGCCGGTCTTCTATATAACCTTGCCCAGGCCTGTGCCCTGGAAACCTTCAACGGCGCAAATCCATGGTCTCAGGAGACTAATGGATACCTAGAATAGAGTAGAAGGCTGGTAAAAAGACTCTTATCGGGAAATATTTATCACAGGAGAGCCCAACTTTAAATGCATGGTTGGAAATTACAATGGATATTTACAAAATGGAGAAGACAACAGCATCTGTTAATCATAAATTGGAACAATTTGATTCATACTGGGAAAAATGGTTTAACTACGTAACACCTCATAGGCTTGATTTTATTCTCACAAATCAATGAATATGTTGTAAAAAGAAGATCACTCCCTACTTGTACATAGTTTTCTCCTTTTGCTTGTTCTTTCTTTCCTCTCTTTTCTATAAGTGTATACCTCAGATAAATATTATGTGGAGATTTGTGGCAAATATGAATATATGATATATATGTACAGTATCTGAAATACATCTATGTAAATGTTTGTTTGATGATGAACTTCAATAAAAAATAAATTACAAAACAAAACGCTTCTCCTACTGATCTGTTAGTGCCAATATGTTTTAGAATTGTATGAAGTAATTTCTAGCCCCTGTTTATTAACAACATTCTATGTCTCTATGTCAGAATTCCAGCGTGTATTAGAATTTATTTGTATAATACTGCCACTTCTTTTCCAGTATGTTCAACTCGAAGTTCTGGTATTTTTTTTTCTCTGGCAGGATTTATATATATATATATATATATTCCCTTTTATCTCTTTGCTATTTTCTTTTCTCCTTTGATCAGTTTCCTGCCAAAATTCACTTCCAATTCACTTTCATTTTCCTCACTGACTGTTTCTGGCTTTGCCTTATTCCACATTTATTCTGACTGGATTTCTGCACATTCAGATCTATAGATTTTCTGATTTTCAGGTCAGAGTTTTATCCTGAGTTTTGAGATGAAATGCTTCAGCTTGAAACCTTGTCTGTTTCTGTCTTCACCAGTGCTGCCTCACCAGCTGTGTATCACCAGCATGTCCATCTCCTCTATTTAATCTTGACAAGCTTGTCATGTGAACTATTGACACAAAATTCTGGAGGAACTCAGCAGGCCAGGCAGCATCTATGGAAAGGAGTACAGTCGACGTTTTGGGCCGAGATCCTTCATCAGGTCAACTGTACTCTCTTCCATAGATGCTGCCTGGCCTGCTGAGTTCCTTCAGTATTGTGTGTGTTGCTTGGATTTCCAGCATCTGTAGATTTTCACTTGTTCATGTGAGCAATTGCTTTTTTTCTAAACTTTGTCACATCCATTAATATTCTGTATATGCTTGCTGAGATACCACGATCAATAACACCCTTCTTGATTACTCCAATTCTGGAGACAAACTGTCTGCCAACATCTTTTATAAACCTACCAATTTTCAAGACTATCATGACTATACCTCTTCCCACCCTGTATCCTGTAAAAATACTATTCCCTTTTCTCAATTCCATTGTCACCACCACATCTGTTCCCAGGATAAGGCTTTCATTCCAGGACATCAGTGATGCCCACATTCTTCAAGGAATGGAGTTTCCCTTCCTCCTCCATTGAAGCTGCCCTTACCCACATCTCCTCCATTTTCTGGACATCAACATTTACCCTTTCTTCCCACTGCCTTAACATAGATAGAATTTCTCTTGTCCTCATCTATCATCCCATCAGCCTCTGCATCCAATATACCAGTCTCCGCAACTTCCGTTATCTCCAGTGGGACCCTACCGCCAAACACATCCTTACATTCCCTACCTCTCTCCCCACTCTCCACTTCCCACAGTCATTGCCCTGCTCATTCATCCTTTGCCATTAATCTCTGTCCTGGCACATATCCCTGTAAGCGACACCTGTTCATTCACCTCCTCCCTCACTTCCATTCAGATCCCCAAACAGTCCTTTCAGCTGAGGCAACACTTCACCTGTAAATCTGTTGTATCAGGTCTATTGTATCAGGTATCCTTATTATTGGTGAGACCCAACATGCACTTGGGGAACCGCTTTGTCGAGTACCTCTGTTCCCTACGCAGAAAACGGAATTTCCTGGTGGTCAACCATTTTAATTCCTATCCCCATTCCCATTCTGACATGCTGGTTCATGGTCTCTTCTGCCACACTGATGCGTCTCTCAGGGTGGAGGAACAACACCTCATATTCTCTCCAGGTAGCCTCCAACCTGATGGCATGAACATCGATTTTTCCTTCCAGTAAATTTTAAATTTCTTTTCTTTTCTTTTCCCCTCCCTCTTTCATCATCTTAACTTCCCCACTCTGGCCTCCTCACCTGCCAATCACCTCCCCCTGGTGCCCCTCCTTCTTCCCTTTCTCCCCTGGTCCACTCTCCTTTCTTATCAGATTCCTTCTCCTCCAGCCCTTTTCCTTTCCCACCCACCTGGTTTCACCTATCGCCTTCCAGCTTGTCCTCCTTCTCTTCCCACCACCTTGGTATGCCAGCATCTTCCCCCTTCTTTTCCAGTCCTGATGAAGGCTCTCAGCCCAAAACATTAACTGCTTCTTCATTTCCATAGATGCTGCCTGACCTGCTGAGTTCCTGCAGAATTTTGCATGCGTTGATCAGTAACCACGTTATTTTATGTGTGAATGGCAGTAAAAGAAATGTCTTATTGAAAATGTTGTCATCCATTGGGAACTCAAAGGGAAAACAAAATAGGCCACAATTGGTCTGCTAATTCACACTTAGCCTGACATAGACCAATTATCCTACCAGGCAAATCCCTGGAGCACCTGTATCTAACGGATCCTGTGACTGATACGTAAATTCTTGATGGTGAAGTTGGCACAATCCAAGCTGAAGTTAGAAGGAGTTCCATTCCCTGACAAAATACATAATTAATTTATGTGCAATGGGACTGCCAGTTAATAATGTTGTTGGATGTCATATTTGTGGGGAAATGATTAGCACTTCCTTTAATAGAGCCTGATTTCCCGTGCTGCTCTCAAATCACAGGGTGTTTACTGCACAAGAAGAGTCCATTTGGTCTCTCAAATCCATATAGGCTGAACACAAAGGACTGACTTCATAGTGGAATGTCACAAAGATCCCTATAGAGCATACCACAGTACTCAACAGCTATCACAGTAACACACACAAAATGCTGGAGGAACTCAGCAGGCCAGGCAGCATTTATGGAAAAAAGTACAGTTGACGTTTTGGGCCAAGACCCTTCTGGCGTATTGGAGAAAAAGAGATGAGGGGTAGATTTATTAGGTGGGGGAGGGGAGAGAGAAACACAAGGTGACAGGTGAAACCAGAAGGAGGAGGGATGAAGAAAGAGCTGGGACGTTGTTTGGTGGAAGAGATACAGGGCTGGAGTCTGATAGAAGAGGACAGAATTCCATGGAGGAAAGAAAAGAGGGGAAGAGAACCAGAGGGAGGCGGGTGAGCAAGCAGAGGGAAAGGGGAATGGGGAATGGTGAAGGGGGAGGGTCTTTACTGGAAGTTCTAGAAATTGATATTCCTACCATCAGGTTGGAGGCTATCCAGACAGAATATAAGGTGTTGCTCCTCTATCCTGAGTGTGGCCTCATCGTGACAGTAGAGGAGGCCATGGATTGACATATCGGAATGGGAATGGGAAGTGGAATTAATATGGGTGGCCACTGGGAAATCCTGCTTCTTCTGGTGGATGGAGTATAGGTGCTCGGTGAAGCGATCTCCCAATCTACGTCGGGTCTCACCGATATACAGGAGGCCACACCAGGAGCACCAGACATAGTATATGACCCCAACAGGCTCACAGGTGAAGTGTCACCTCACCTGGAAGAACTGTTTGTAGCCCTGAATGGGAGTGAGGGGGAATGTGTACGGCCATGTGTAGCATTTGCTCTGCTTGCAAGGGTAAGTGCCAGGAGGGAGATCAGTGGGGACGATGAATGGACAAGGGTGTTGCATAGGTCTGGTTCTTCTCCTCCTCCCTTTTCTTTCTTCCATGGAATTCTGTTCTCTCCTATCGAACCCCCACTGCTCCAGCCTTGCATCTCTTTCACCAATCAACTTCCCAACTCTTTACGTAATTCCTCCCAATCCCAGTTTCACCTCTCACCTGGTGTTTCTCTCCCCCCTTCCCCACCTTATAAATCTACTCCTCGTCTTTTTTTCTCCAGTCCTGCTGAAGGGCCTCAGCCCAAAACATTGACTGGACTGTTTTCCATAGATGCTGCCTGGCCTGCTGAATTCCTCCAGCATTTTGTTTGTGTTGCTTAGATTTCCAGCATCTGCAGATTTTCTCTTGCTTGTAGCTATCATGGTATATTTTGTCTACTTGCACAGTCCATGTGTAAATTTTTCCACGAGAGATATTGAATCAATGGATATTATGTCAAAGGTGTGATAAGATTTTCTATTCATAATGGATGGAACACCCGACAGGAACTGTCGTCTCGTTTGCCAGTTCATAAAAAGTTGTTGTGACTTGCCAGGCTTTGAATCAAGAGTGTAGGCGTACAGCAGTTACGTGATAAATAAATTAAATGAATCAAATTTATCAATTTCATCAAACTGTCCCATTATTACTGATTCAACCCCACATGAAAACATACTGGTCCAGTCTTTTCATTGGGTTGTTTCCATTTTCAACACAATTAACTCCAAATCAAGACCAACAGTTTGCAGCATTTTAAGTTCACTTGCATTCCACACAGACTGAATCTCCAGAATTTGTTTGTGCTGCTCTAATAATGTCAGACTGAAGCTATTCTTGCCTGTAATGGGGGCTAGTCTCCACCTCAGGGTTAATCACCAATGGGAGTTTCCATCAAGTGTTCACAGTCCTAGACCTCAGAGATTCTCTTCAAACTGTTTTAATTTTAGGTACAAAAAGATCATAGGCTCTTTTTAAAAACTATTGATTTTTAATTTACCAAAACACGGATATTAGTGCATCCAAACAACTATGACATGATTTTATATAATTTGTTGAGGTTATTTTCAGTTATTTGAAATCTGATTATTTGTTGACATTGAGAAATCTTGCTTTGAATTAAACTATTTTCATCTGCATTAGTAACACTGCACCAAACAACCAATCTTAACAATATCAAGGGAAAGTTTCATAGCAAAACTTTTAAAATAAAAAATGTTTTAAATTGCAGTCTCACTGTACTAGTTTTATTCAAACACATTTGAGAGGAAATTCTGGGAAAAATACACACTTCTAAATATCAGTACAATCTTAAGAACACTGTGTGAAAAGAGAAAATTCTTGGCTGTACTATTCCTTAACTAAATGTTAAAGTGTCCCTAG
Organism: Mobula hypostoma; assembly: GCF_963921235.1. Lineage (NCBI taxonomy): Eukaryota > Metazoa > Chordata > Chondrichthyes > Myliobatiformes > Myliobatidae > Mobula > Mobula hypostoma. Next base: position 221,872,895 of record NC_086097.1, on the reverse strand, counting down.
TGCTACAATCATTCTAAATGTTTGCATTCTTACTGTCTCCGATGATGAAAACCACCCGATTAATGCTAGAAATATATGTTTTTGTGTCCAATGTTCAGAAATAACCCAGAGGAAAGGATGAAGCAAAATGAATATTTCAGAAGAAATGATTGGACACAATTAGCTTTCTGTTCCCATGTTAATTATAACATGATTTGAATCCTCATCAGATTTCCCAAGGAATTAGCTTTTCTTAGTATGACTAATCTTTCCACTTGGATCACTTCTAACGTTTTTTTTCTTTCCAATGCTCAGAAAAGTCTCTCCAAAACATCTCTTGCTTTGATTTGTAATTAAAAGACAATTGGACACCACAAATGAAGAAAAACAAACAGTAAGTTCCTCAGAGATATTTTACTTTTGCTAACAAATCTTCAAATAGAGCAGATGGAGCTGGAAGTAGCAGATACAGAGCAACAGAGAAGATGCGTCAATTTTTTAATTAGATGCTTGAGGAAATAATATAGAAACAAGAGTATTGGGCTTTTAAAAACGCATACATGAGGAAATCTGCAGATGCTGGAATTGTTGTGAGATTTTATATAAACTGTAAAGGAACTCAGTCTGATCAATAATCACAATGGACTAGAGGGTAAGTTTTGTAGAGTGACCAAGCTTAGTAAGAGTTAGGATTATTAATTCTTTCAGTATCTACTTGAAAATTTCTTTTCCAAAAATGTAAAATGCAGCCAATTTGCTTCAAATGGTTATTCAAGATTTGGGCATCACCCTGATTTATTTACCATCTTTAAGATCGTTTAAATCCTATAATACACCCAGGATCACAGAATGACCACCAAAAATAATATTTTGGGTAAAGGGTTAGACCTTTTGTTAGTGCAGTTAATTTAATTCTCATATTATTAGATTATGCTAGGTACAACAGTCTGCATTTGATTCCAGATAAGTGCTTATCAAATACACTTATCATTTAGAAATGCAACTGAAATATCTAAATTACAAAATCATTTTATCTTGCCCTATCTTTTCCGTGGTGAAACATATCATTTCCCATTTCAGATTGTGAAAGATTGAAACATGAGACCCTGTGTAACTTGTCATTTCCCTTTACTTGCTGTTTGTTGTATAGAAGTAATCATTTCACTTGGAGCTGTTTGTGTGGTTCCAGTTGTTAAAGATCACCGTATCTTCAATGCACTGTTGCAACCTATAATCTGCCAGTTACCAAAAGAAGTAAGAGAAAAATATAATTTTTCAACCAGATAAATTATTTTATTCTAAGTCAATAGGAAAAGCAAATCCAGACCAAAGCAGTTGACTGACAAAATGTGCAGAATCTTGAGTTTTAACACCGAGAGGTATCTATTACATGAGAACTTTCTTCTGGCGCCGGGAGGTATTTAGGCCGTTTGCTCTGCTATTCCACTGGGGAAAGTGTGCTGAAAGTTGTTGATGCCTGAGCAACACAACCAGGTTTCAAAAAGTAAATGAGCTTGAACAATTATTATAAGTCATTTCCTCCAAGGTTATTGCATTTTGACTGTGTGGAAAACCAATGAATATTTTGACCAGAATGCTCTCCTGACATAAAATTGTTTTCTCAAGTGAAAACGATAGAGAACAACTTTGAAAGTATCACTCTGTAATTCAAAGGAGAATTATCTGCATTGAAAATAACACAGGAAATGTTCTGTAATTACTTCATTTATTAATTTAAACATTGGTAAATAATGTGGTTTCCATTATTTTCCCACTTAATGATCTTATAGTTGCCACAGCTGTTTCTACAGAAAGATGTGGTATAATCTTCTTTCTTGACTACTACGTTCCTGTTTACCTCAAAGTAATCTCAATAGGATTTTCTGCTTGAATTACAAAACCGTCAAAAACTGCTTGTAATGAGAGAAAATTGATTCATTGGAGAAAAGGGCTTTGTGACATTAAACTATATTATCCATTCAGAGAAGATTTCAGCTCTTTGTCATATTTCTTCATTTCAAAAATGTTTGACTTGTGAAATGAGCCAGTTGTGCTTCACAAATTGTATTGATGTAAAAGTGAGCAGATTGTGCAGTACAAACCAGGCATGGAGTCACACTGACAAGGAATATATATGACTGAGGGCCATTAAACACTTGCTTCTCTTCACAATAATCTAGAACCCAATAACAAAAACTATTTTCAAAGCATTCATGTTAAAATGAATTTTAACTATTATTTTTCTTTTTTCAATTACACAAAAATGGCTTTTTACGAAAGAAGAAATTAAGCTGTCACTTGTAACATTATCAGAAAATGAAGAACTTCATCTTTTCACACAAGAAAGTGACAATTATCTGGCCAAAATATTCATTGGTTTTTACACAGTCAATATTCAACCACCTTGGAATAAATGTGTATAGAGTTAACATTTCGGTTTGCGACCCTGCCTGATGAAAGTCTCGATCCAAAATGTCAACGCTCCATTTCATTCATGGATGTAGGGTGTAAGTTGAATCAAGAGTTAAAATTGGCATGTCGCAAAGATGATGCTACAGTTGTTATGGGGGACTTCAACATGCAGGTAGACTGGAGGAATCAGGTTGGTACTGGACCCCAAGAAAGGGCGTTTGTGGAGTCCCTCCAAGATGGATTCTTAGAACAGCTTGTACTGGAGCCTACCAGAGAGAACGCAATTCTAGATTTAGTGTTGTGCAATGGACCAGATTTGATCAGGGACCTCGACGTAAAGGAGCCATTAGGAGGTAGTGACCATAATATGATAAGTTTTAATCTACAATTTGAGAAGGAGAAGGGAAACTCGGAAGTGTCAGTATTACAGTTGAACAAAGGGAACTATGGTGCTATGAGGGAGGAGCTGGCCAAAGTTCAATGGAACAATACCCTAGCAGGGATGACAGTGGAACAGCAATAGCAAGTGTTTCTGGGAATAATGCAGAAGGTGCAGGATCAGTTCATTCCAAAGAGGAAGAAAGATCCTAAGGCGAGTAAGGGGAGGCCATAGCTGACAAGGGAAGTAATAGACAGTATAAAAATAAAAGAGAAGTATAACATAGCAAAGACGAGTGAGAAGCCAGAGGATTGGGAAACTTTTAAAGAGCAATAGAAGGTAACTAAAAAGTCAATACGCAGAGAAAAAATGAGGTATGAAGGTAAACTAGCCAAGAATATAAAGGAGGATAGTAAAAGCTTCTTTAGGTATGTGAAAAGGAAAATAATAGTTAAGACCAAAATTGGGACCTTGAAGACAGAAGCGGGTGAATTTATTATGGGGAACAAGGAAATGGCAGACGAGTTGAACAGGTACTTTGGATCTGTCTTCACTAGGGAAGACACAAACAATCTCCCAGATGTAATAGTGGCCAAAGGACCTACGGTAATGGATGAAATGAAGGAAATTTATATTAGGCGGGAAATAGTGTTGGATAGACTGTTGGGTCTGAAGGCTGATAACTTCCCGGGACCTGATGGTCTGCATCCCAGAGTACTTAAGGAGGTGGCTTTAGAAATCGTGGACGCATTGGTAATCATTTTCCAATGTTCTATAGATTCAGGATCAGTTCCTGTGGATTGGAGTGTGGCTAATGTTGCCCCTCTCTTCAAGAAGGGAGGAAGAGAGAAAACAGGGAATTATAGACCGGTTAGACTGACATCGGTGGTGGGAAAGATGCTGGAGTCAATTATAAAAGATGAAATTACGACACATCTGGATAGTAGTAACAGGATTGGTCCTAGCCAGCATGGATTTACGAAGGGGAAATCGTGCTTGAGTAATCTTCTGGAATTTTTTGAGGATGTAACTATGAAAATGGACAAGGGAGAGCCAGTGGAAGTAGTGTACCTGGACTTTCAGAAAGCCTTTGATAAAGTCCCACATAGGAGATTAGTGGGCAAAATTAGGGCACATGGTATTGGAGGCAGAGTACTAACATGGATTGAAAATTGGCTGGCTGACAGAAAACAAAGAGTAGCGATTAACGGGTCCCTTTTGGAATGGTAGGTGGTGACCAGTGGGGTACCGCAGGGTTCAGTGCTGGGACCGCAGCTGTTTACAATATATATTAATGATTTAGATGAGAGAATTAAAAGTAACATTAGCAAATTTGTCGATGACACAATGCTGGGTGGCAGTGTGAAATGTGAAGAGGATGTTATGAGAATGCAGGGTGACTTGGACATGCTGGGTGAGTGGGCAGATGCATGGCAGATGCAGTTTAATGTGGATAAATGTGAGGTTATCCACTTTGGTGGTAAGAACAGGAAGGCAGATTATTATCTAAATGGAGTCAAGTGAGGAAAAGGGGAAGTACAACGAGATCTAGGTGTTCTTGTACATCAGTCACTGAAAGCAAGCATGCAAGTACAGCAGGCAGTGAAGAAAGCTAATGGCATGCTGGCCTTCATAACAAGGGAAATTGAGTATAAGAGCAAAGAGGTCCTTCTGCAGGGCTGTACAGGGCCCTGGTGAGACCACACCTGGAGTACTGTGTGCAGTTTTGGTCTCCAAATTTGAGGAAGGGCATTCTTGCTATTGAGGGAGTGCAGCGTAAGTTCACAAGGTTAATTCCCGGGATGGCGGGACTATCATATGTCGAAAGATTGGAGCGACTGGGCTTGTATACTCTGGAATTTAGAAGGCTGAGAGGGGATCTTATTGAAACATATAAGATTATCAAGGGATTGGACATGCTGGAGGCAGGAAGCATGTTCCCGCTGATGGGTGAGTCCAGAACCAGAGGCCACAGTTTAAGAATAAGGGGTAGGCCATTTAGAACGGAGTTGAGGAAAAACTTTTTCACCCAGAGAGTGGTGGATGTATGGAATACTCTGCCCCAGAAGGCTGTGGAGGCCAAGTCTCTGGATGCTTTCAAGGAAGAGATGGATAGAGTTCTTAAAGATAGCGGAATCAAAGGTCATGGGGATAAGGCAGGAACTGGATACTGATTATGGATGATCAGCCATGATCACAGTGAATGGCAGTGCTGGCTCGAAGGGCTGAATGGCTTACTCCTGCACCTATTATCTATTGTCTATTCCAGAGACACTGCTTGACCTGCTTGTTTCTTCAGGTTTCATCAGTTGCAGTTTCCTGTGGCTACAAAAGATATAGTTTCTCTCTCAAAATGGCCACTGAACTATATGCACTCAGTGGTCACATTGTTGGGTACACCTGCTCAGTAATTCACATACAGTATCTAACCAGCCAATCATGTGGGAGCAACTCAATGTACAAAAGCACGCAGACATGGTCAAGGAGTTCAGATGTTGTTCACACTAAACATCAGAAAGGGATAGAAATGTGATCCAAGTGACTTTGACCATGGAATAATTGCTCGTGCAAGACAGGTTGGTCTGAGTATCACAGAAACAAATGATCTTCTGCAATTTTCATGTATAGCAGTTTAGCTTTTACAGAGAATGGTGTGAAAAGCAATAAAAAGCATTCAGTGAGTGGCAGTTCTGTAGGTAAAAACAGCTTGTTAATGAGAGACCTCAGAGGAGAAACCCTACAAAAAGAAATAGATGTGGCTCGGTCCATCACAGATAAAGCCCTCCCCACTATATCTGCACAGTGCGCTGTTGCTGGAAAGCAGCACCCATCATCAAGGACCCCTCCATCCAGATCATGCTCCCTTCTCATTGCTAGCATCAGGAAGAAGGTACAGGAGCATCAGTACTCACACCCACCAGGATCAGGAACAGTTATTACCCCTCAGCCATTAGGCTCTTGAACCAGTGGGGATAGCTTCATTCAGCTTCACTTGCCCCATCACTGAACTGTTCGCACAACCAATGGACTCACTTTCAAGGTCTCTTCATCTCATGTGCTCGATATTTATTTAATTTTTTTTGTATTTGCATAGTTTGTTGTCTTCTGCACATTGGTTGTTTGTCCGTTCTTTTGGGTGTGGTCTTTCACTGATTCTATAATGTTTCTTAGATTTAACGTGTGTGCCCACAAGAAAGTGAATCTCTGTGTTGTGTATGGTGACATAGATGTACTTTCATAATAAATTTACTTTGAACTTTGAGAATGACCAGATCAGTTCAAGCAGAGAGGAAAGCAACAGTAACTCAAAACAAATACACGCTACAATGGTGATTTGCAGAAGAGCATCTCGGAACACATAACATATTGAATCTTGAAGTGGATGCGTTATAGCAGCAGAAAACCACAAACCTAATGAAGTGACAATTGAGTGTGTGCAGCAGACAAACAACTTCTTAAGAAACATTAGCAATTTGTTAACAAAATGATTGATTTTAATCATATCAATTATGTATCTTATTGTTTTTTTTTAATTTGATATATTTTGTAGGAGGATATATTCTTTTGGTGTTTTCTTTGCCACAGGGTCATACTGAAAGTCATCTATGTTTCACAGCCATAAGCTTACTGCACAGGAACAGGATCCCATCATTTAATTCTCAGCATTGCAGTGGAGGGATATACCCTTAATAATTTTCTATATTTATTCAGCTGAGCCAGCTCAGTGGCCTTATCTCATCAACAGGCATCATTCCATCCAATAAAGTCAGATCTAATGCAGTAGCCTTGCGACCTGGGACTCTTGATCGATGTGTTTGCATTGGTGAGCGCCTGCTTAGAGAACATTAACAGGTCAGAATAGCAGTACAAAACACATCACTCATCCTAATAATGACACCATGGAGTCATAAAAGCAAAAATGACCTCATGATTCGCCATGCAGTGATCACACCCTCTTCCCGTTGATGGGCAGAGAAAAATGGGAAGATTATGGGGAGACCTGAGGGAGAATGGAGTCGCTCTGAGAGCTGGTACAGAATCCACTGGCAGATCACTTCATCACTGAAGTGTTCTCACAACCTGCGGACTCACTTTCTAAAGACTCTTCATCTCACATTCTCAATATTTATTGCTTATTTATTTATTATTATTATTTCTTTCTTTTTGTATTTGCATATTTTGTGTATTTGGCACACCGGTTAAATTCCCATTGGTGCGGTCTGTCATTGATTCTATTATGGTTATTGTCAAATTATGGATTTTTTTAGTATACCCATAAGAAAATGAATCTCTGGGTTGTATATGGTGAAATATATGTACTTTGAGAATAAAGTTACTTTGAACTTTGAGTGGTGTCATTCTATGTTATATGGAAACACAATGGTAGCATTTTAATAAGGGATTGTGGGAAAACATTTACACATAAGAGATCCCAAGTGATTTCAAAGTTCAAAGTAAATTTATTACCGAAGTGCATATATGTCACCATACACTATGTTGAGGTTCATTTTGTTGTGGACATTCACAATAGATACAAAGAAACACAATGAAAAACTGCACAAAAGGATGGGCAACCAATGTGCAAAAGACAACAAATTGTGCAAATACAGAAAGAAGAGCATGATAATAATGAATAAATAAACAAACAAAAAAAAATATGGATTCAGATTCAGAATCAGAATCAGGTTTATTATCACCGGCATGTGTCGTGAAATTGTGATTATTGGCAGCTAGCACCAAAGGAAAGCAAATCTTCCTGTTTCCACATCCTCAATCAGGAATAGTATGTGTGGTAAAGTGAAGATCAAAAAAGAGGGGAGAAATTTCAGTATATTAGTAGTTAAAAAATAACTTTAGCACAATGTTAATAAAACAAAATCAGAGTTGCTAAATACACAAAATCATTGTGGTTGCCATCCATAACATGGCCAGAGTTTTGATTCTTTCAAGAGCCTCATATCTCTGGTGATCGTAGATATAGGATTGTCACTGTGCTGTGTGTGTACAACACTTTTGGCTCTAGTCCATTAGTCTATATTCATTACAATCCCATCCAGAACTGGTGTACTGAGTTCCACTGAATCAGAATCAGCCTTATTATTATTGACATACAGCAATAGGCCATGAAATCTTCTGCTTTGTGCCAGTAGGACAATGCATTACATAAAGAATTAGCATAAGTTACAAAGGAAGTGCAATAAGGAATAGCAAGGTCATGTTCGTGGGTTCATGGACCATTCAGAAATCTGGTGATGGAGGGAAGAAGTTATTCCTAAAACAGTGAGTGTGGGTCTTCAGAATGCCAGCCCTCCTCCCTGATAGTAGTAATGAGAAGTGTATATGATCTGGATGGTGGCGCTCCTTAATCATGCTTCTTGCCTTCTTGAGGCACACCTTTTGAGATATGGTCGAACGGTAGAGAGGCCTGTGTCCATGATGGAGCTGGCTGAGCCTTTTGATCCTGGGCATTGGAGCTCTTTCCCTTGTCCTGCCGCCCCGTGCAAAGAAAGTCATGGAAAATGAGCGGTCTCAGAGGAAAGAGGGTCAAGGTGCAGGAAGGATTAGAAAAGAGTGGGCACTGCTGATCATTGGCAGGGGCATTGGTGGTTGCTCTCCAGAGGCATTGGCAGAGGTATAAATCAGAGGCACACAGTCAGCACCCTAAGGCAAAATTTTGGTGGGTGTGGAAAGACTGGGCAACTGTTGGCATCTTCAGAGAATTGGAGGTGCTCAGGTGATTAAAACCTGAGATTAAGTAGCAGTAGAATTGTGGAGGGGAGTGCTCAGACAAGGATTAGAGCCCATGGTATTATAGGAAAGATAGTAGCATGGGCAGAAGATTGGCTGAGTGGCAGAAGGCAAAGAGTGGAAATAAAGGGGACTAGTATTGTTCCGCAGACGTCAGAGTTGGGTCCACTACTTTTCACATTATCTGTTACTGATGTGGATGACAGAATAAATGGCTTTGTAGCCAAATGGCCGACGGAATACAGTGCAGGGAAGTGTATGGTCATGCACTTTGATAGAAGGAATAAAGGCATAGAGTATTTTCTAAATGGGGAGTGAATTAAGAAATCTGAGGTGCAAAGGAACTCGGGAGTCCTCATGCAGGATGCGCTAAAGGTTAACTTGCAGATTGAGTCAGGAGTAAGGAAGGCGAATGCAATGTTAGAATTCATTTCAAGAGGGCTAGAATATAAAAGTAAGGATGTAACTTTGAGGCTTTATAAGGCATTGGTCACACCACTTTTGGAGTATTATGAGCAGATTTGGGCCCCATTTCTAAGAAAGCATGCGCTGGCATTTAAGAAGGTCCAGAGGAGGTTTTAGAAGAATGATTCTAAGAATGAAGGAGTTAGTGGGCCTGTACTCAGTGGAGTTTAGAAGAATGAGGAGGGAGTTAATTGAAACATACTGAATGTTAAAAGGTGGACATCGTGGACATGGAGAGGATGCTACCAATAGTGGGAGAATCTAGGACTGGAGGGCACAGATTCAGAATAGAGGGACATCACTTTAAAGTAGAAACGAGGAGGAATTTCTTTAGCCAGAGGGTAATGAATTTGTGGAGTTCATTGGCACAGATGGCTGCAGAGGCCCAGTTATTGGATATACTTAAAGTAGTGGTTCTTTACCAATAAGGGCACCGGTTAATGGGGAGAAGGCAGGAGAATGAGGTTGAGAGGAAAAATAAATCAGCCATGTTCAAAAAGCAGAACGGACTTGATGGGCTGAAGGACCAAATTCTGCTCGCATGTCTTATTGTCTTAAGGTATTATGGAGTTAAACAGGCCGTCGGTGAGGATCAGTTCTTTGTGGCAAGGTTGGATTAAAATCCCGAAAAACAGAGAAGTAAACAATTAACAGGACTCACTAAGCAGGAATCTTAGCATCCTGAGGGAGAATCCCTTTAAAATTGGTCAGCTGCAGAGCAACCAATTCATTTAAAACTTGATTGGGCATGTTTTGAAACAAGGTGATGTAATTTGGACAGAAAAAAAGCATTATTACATCTGAATTAAGTGTGGTTAACTGTTCATCATTCGGGGATGGAGGCCAGCTAAATCCCATTCCACGATAGCAAACATCAATTTTTTTAAGCATAACATTTGATATTGCACGGCTATGTAACAAAATTGATTGTTAATTAAACATGAACAAATTATTAATATTTTATAGCAAGAAACTTATTCTGAAAAGGGTTCTGTGTAGGGATAACCCCATAAATCATCAACTAAGTATCTGAATTTCTGGCACTTAAATAAATGAAATATCAATGTTTGAAGCTGTTTTTCAGCCCCAAACCATGTGAATTCCACTCTCAAAAGATGCCTAAGTGTCAGAAAGATGGTGGGAAAATTATTAACATGCTTATTAAAAGAGAAAAAAATGTTAGATTGCCGCATAGATTAACAAAATGTGAAGCGTTTAAGGGAAACGTCTTCACTCAGAGAGAGGTGAGAGTGTGGAACAGGCTGCCAGCAGAAGTGGAGGACATAGGTTCAATTTCATCATTTAGGTACATGGATAGGAGGGCTCTGGTCCGGGTGCAGGTCGATGAGACTAGGCAGACAAATAGTTTAGCATGGGGCAAAGGATCTATTTTGTAGTGTAGTGTTCTATGTTGTAATTATACATTGCTGGAAGCATCATTTTTGTCATTTGTGGATGAACATTAATGCTATGCTGCTTGAACTAACCAAGAGAACTTCTCTAGAGTAACAAACAATCTTAGTGGATCGAGCAGCATATTAGATTAGATTAAATTAGATTAGATTCAAATTTATTGTCATTGTGCCGAGTACAGATACAAAGCCAATGAAATGCATTTAGCATCTAACCAGAAATGCAAAGAATAGTGTTATTTACAAAATAACTGCAAATAAAAAGTAAGTGCTACAGCACACAAATATAAAAGTACTGAGACAGTACAATGTGGGTGCAATACTGCTCAGCGCTGTGATGTGAGGTTCAGCAGGGTCACAGCCTTAGGGAAGAAGCTCTTCCTGAGCCTGCTGGTGTGGGAGCAGAGGCTTCTGTAGCGCCTACCGGATGGGTGGAGAGTAAAAAGTCCATCGTTAGGGTAAGATGCATCCTTGATAATGCTTTTCGCCCTGCCCAGGCAGCGTTTATGGTAGATGTTCTCAATGGTGGGCAATTGGGTGCCGACAATCCGTTGGGCAGTTTTCACCACACGCTGGAGTGTTTTGCGGTCCGATACAGGACAATTACCGTACCACACTGAGATGCAGTTGGTGAGTATGCTCTCAATGGTACAGCGGTAAAAGTCCGTCAGTATCCTGGGACAGAGATAAGCTTTCTTGATGCTCCGCAGGAAATAAAGGCGCTGTTGCGTCTTTTTGATCAGGATGGAGGAGTTCAGGGACCAGGTAAGATCCTCGGAAATGTGGACACCAAGGAATTTGAAGCTTGATACACGCTCCACTACAGCTCCGTTGATGTAGATGGGGATGTGAGTGTGGCTCCTGGCATGCCTGAAGTCCACAATGATCTCCTTGGTCTTCTGGGTGTTAAAGGTAGTTGTCGGCATGCCACGCAGCCAGGTGCTGGACCTCGTCCCTGTAGGCCGTCTTGTCATCTCCTCTGATCAGGCCAACCTCCATGGTGTCGTCTGCGAACTTGATTATGGAGTTAGAACCATGTACAGGAACGCAGTCATAGGTGAAAAGGGAGTACAGAAGAGGGCTCAGCACACAGCCTTGAGGCACGCAGGTGTTCAGGGTGAGAGTGGAGATGGAGAGGTTGTCTAACTTAACTGATTGGGGTCTGTTAGTCAGAAAGTCCAAGGTCCAATTGCAGAGGGATGAGCTGATACCAAGCTGACAAAGCTTGGCGATCAGCTTGGAGGGGATCACAGTATTGAATGCCGAACTAAAGTCAATGAACAGCATATGTCAGGGGAAGGAACTGTTAACATTTTGGGTCAAAACCCTGCATCAGAAAGAGACTTATTGTTCATGTGCTATGATTTGTTGGTCTAGATCAGTACAAAATTAATAAACAACGCAAACTTCTGGTATAGATGGAGCAAGTGAGATGTGAAATCAGATTGTAATGTAACTACCTGGCATAACAGAACAATGAACCTTCAGCACAAATGCACTATGCTCCTGGAACCGTGGTACAGCAGTTAGTACTGCTGCCTTCCAATTTCAGAGACACAGGTTCAATCCTCCCCAGGTACTGTCTGTGTGAGCTTTACATGTTCTCCCTGTGACCATGTAGGTTTCATCAGGTACTCTCGTTTCCACACACATCCCAAAGAGAAGATTAATTAGCTATTGTAAGATGCACCTTAATTTATGTTACTATCAAAGGGTGGGGTTGATAGACACCTGTGAAAGAGAATAAGCTGCAGAGGTATAGGGAAATAAGAGACAAACTGGGACTGATGGAAAAGCTTCCCTAGGCATGAACCTTATGAACTGAATGGGTTCTTTCTTTGTTGTTATAAGGTTAAGATAAGTGAATTTATCTGTCCGACTTTCTTCATTGTTTTGTGTCATCTGTTTCTAAATTCTGTTGGGTTCAATATAGGTATTTTTTTCCAAGATCAACTATAAATTAATGAAATTACATTAGTTTAAAGAGTTTAAAATTAAACACAGCATTTTAGATAAAAATAGTGAACTAAATAATGCTGATGTTATTGCAATGTCACATTGTGTAACTCATTTAAACACAGTTCTCATTGAGACTGCCAATGCATTTTCTACTTCTTTAAATGCATGATCTAGAATTAGCAAAGTGGCATTAAAAATAGAAAAGCTTTAAGAGTTTGTGTTTTAAATATGTTAATCAGACAAGGACAATCCTGAGACCTGGATTGTAATACAGATGCAGGCTAACAATTAAACTATGGGAAGAAGGCAGGAGGGTCGAGAGGGATAACATGATCGAATGGTGGAGCGGATCAATGGGTCAAATGGTCTAGGTTTCGTCCTATCATACATCCTATATTCTATGGTCTATGTCTTATAGTTTTATGGTCTTATCTTCTTCCCTAAAAGGTTTTATAACAGATAATGCTTCAAATGTGCAACAATTCCTTTAAAAAAAGAGATGTGAACATTAAAGCAACAATGTTTCATAAGTGGACCTGTAATCTGCATTTATCATCCAATTCCAAGTACTGACTATAAATCTGTCTTTAGTGCTCCTACAAGACATGCTGTGAGCTTCCATTAATGTCTGATTGCACTTTAGCTATGTGGCATTTGCAAAAGGCAGTGGATTCCAGTTAATTGGGACACATCATGACCAGTACATTTTGGCCCAATTAAATGGCTGCCCAATTAGCCAAAGTTTCATGAAAAGATAAAAAGATATAAAAAAGATAAACTGCAATTTAACTGAGTAACAAATTATGTATTTAAATAAAGTACAGAACAAATCAGAATGATACAAATACTACTACAGTACTATAAAACTGTGTATTAATTCCTAATAGTTATAGGCAGAGGAATTCAAAGTTCAAAGCTTAAAATTCATCCAGTATATGTTGCTGTGTTCTTCTGATTGACTGCAAATTAACAAAATCAGAACAGACATATAGTTTAGATAATGGAATACCTTCATACAATGCTTTTGACAATTGCATCCCCCAAATCTTCATTTTCATTGTAGCATGCAAGATGATTGTCAATATCTTCAAATTCCCTGTAGTGCCTAACTTGTTGAAGTAGTGAAATTGTTTCACTTTCACTCCTGGCCTGAATACTTGAAACTGCAATGAACAAAACAGCTCTGAATTGTTTTACTGCTTATTTCTTATCAACTATTAGTGACTAAATTCACTGCTTTTTGAACACAAGCATATGCAACCGATGCTAAGCAGAAACTGTTCAGCAACAGTCTCCGGTTTCAAATAAGCAGCATAGTGTCCTAAATTAACAAAGGGTATCCCGGCTATTTTCTAGATTAGCTTTTGTTATTTAAGAGTTGTCCCAAATAAGTAACCGTCCCGATTAACCAATGACCCAGTTAACCAAAATCAATTGTACTTATTTTTAATAACTCTTCTTACTTCTCAAACAAATATAAATAAACTATCTTTATAACTTTATAACACTTAATGTATTGTAGGGCTCTCGGGGAGGGGGAGGGCGGGGGCATGGTCGACAGCCTGCCTCAGCATTCCTAGTGGCCTGCGCTATTCATTGTTCTTGTTTTAAAATGCTTTAGTGGGACTGTGGTGAGATGTTCAAGTCCATTTATTGTTACATTTTAGCCCGGGTTATACAGTTATTTGCTTGTGTGTTTGTGGGAGGGGTGTGTAATAAACCAAATGCTCACCACATTCGTGTTAGGAGCGGGATTATAAATAAACGGCAGGATTGGATTGAAGAGCTACGACATCGGATGGAGTGCCTTAACACACAGGAAGTAAGCCGAAGGACCAAGCAGTATGCCTCCCCTGCATCCCCGGGCCAGGCTCCTGAAGACAGGTGCTGACTCGGAGGGAGGAACTGGGAACTGAGCATTGCACCTTCCCAGGGAACCCTGACAGGGCAAGCATTCCCAGGCTCCCCAACCCAGGGGACATGGCTGAGCGCATCACCCACCTCCCCTGTGGCCTGCACCGGGGATCCCAAGATACTGCAGCCACGGGAGGACATGCAACATGGCAGGCACCACCGACGCCGTTGGAACAAGGGGAAGACCAACGCACCTCAGCAGTTCATACCATATGGTCCGCCCTGAAGCTCTCTAGACACAATGGTGCCAGTCGCCTGGAGCCTCACTTGGCACAAGTCAAACTTGCTGCATGGCACAGCGGGTGGAGCCCCACCGCGACGGCAGTGCACCTTGCCCCGGCGCTGGAGGGGGATGCCCTGTGGGCCCTCCTCAACCCAACACCAACTGAGCAGTGTGACTACAGGGCCCTCATTGTTGTAATGGAGCAGCCATTTCGGGCAGAGGCCATTGGAGGAAGCAATGAGGAAAGAGCAGGGCAGCAGATGGCACCATGTGGGAGAAAGTCTGGGGGTGTGGTGTCAGCAGCAGATCTCCACCACTGTTTAAACTAGGGAATGGGGCAGGCAGGGACCATAAAACAGGCCAGGCTCTCCTGTTTAAACACCTTAGTGGAGAATAACATATTAGGGCATAAACTGATTATCGGCTTCAAAGATATAAAAATGGTTCAGAATAGGATGAAAAATATCAGTAATAAACTAAGGATGGCCTGTATAAATACAAGAAGTATTAAGAGCAAAATAAATGATCTGGAATTATATGCAAGTGCGTATAAGTGTGTATACAGTGTGTATAAGTGTGATATAATAGCAATAACAGAAATCAGGCTGACCTCAAAGGCTGGTGATGAATAGAGTATTAAAGGATGTACTTTACTTAGGAAAGATAGGCAAGATCATAAAGGTGGAGGAGTAGCCATATGCCTAAGAGAGAATTTAAATATGAGGCTGCTTATGATAGGAAATGAATCAAGACTTAATGGAGATATCTGGGTGAGAATTGAAAGCTTTAAAGATACAGGAGTAACATTGAGTGTATGTTATAGGCCCCCTAATGCTGATAGTGATTTTAATAAACAACTCTTTCAGAATATTAAAAAAGCAAGTTCCGAAGGTTATGTTATAGCTATGGGTGACTTTAATTTTCCATATTAAAGTGGGAGGGCCCAGTGACTAACGAATTACATGAAAGTGAATTAAATGAGTTACTGAATGATTGTTTTTGACCCACTGTGTTAATGCACCAGCAAGAGATATTAAGAGCAAATCCTGTCTGGATTTGATATTCTGTAACAATCAGGATTGAATTTTGAGTACGGAAATTGTTGAGCTTTTAAGAACAAGTGTTCATAACATTGTTAGTTTTGAAGTTTTTTAGGAGCGTATATCAGTAAAAACCAAAGCAATTAAATTGTGCAGATGTGGCAAGGACTTTAGGAGGTAAACCGGAAGGAACTGCTTGATGTTGAATCAGTTGAGGAACAATGGGGTCGACTTAAAGAGGTAATACACACAGTGCAGGAAATGTTCATACCCAAGGTCGGGAGAAGCAATAAAAACAATAGATCAATGACATGGATGAAGAAAGATATACAAAAAGTTATTGAAGAAAAGGCAGCTTTGAGTAATACAGAAAAAATAGTAATGATGTTAATCATAGGGCATTTGAAAATATGAGAGCTATAATCAAGAAGGAATTTCAGATTGCCAAAAGGCAGGCTGAGAAGGATATTGCTGATAATGCTAATATTGACCCTAAGAGATGTTTTCAATACTTTAGTAGTAAAAGAAAGGTCAAGGAGGAAGTTAAAAGTATTAGGAATAATAATGGGGTGATAAATTATGCAGAGAAGAACCTAGCAGATATGCTTAACTCATATTTTGCTAAAGTATTCACCTATGAAGATGTTAGCAATATGCCAGTAAGTGTAGGGAAAAATAAGGTTTTTTAAGGGACTTAGAGATCTTAGAAAGCGAGTTCCTGCTTCAGAGGAAAAGGCAGAAAGTTAATAAATCTCCAAGACCAGACAACAATTTTGGTACTTAAAGAGGTCTGTGATTTTATATATACAAACCCCTAACATGTATTTTTCAAAAGTTATTGAAGACTAGTGAAATCCCTAAGGACTGGAAATGAGCTAACATTGTACTGGTATCTAAGAAGAGTGATCTTGATAACTATTGACAAGTAAGCTTAACGTGTATTATAGGTAAGATAGTGGAAACAATAATAAAGAATGAGATAGAAAAGCAACTGATAAGAACAAGCACGTTAGCAGAAAGCCAGCGTAGGTTCAGAAAGGGGAAATCATATTTTACACTTATGCTGGAGGTCTATGAAGAGGCAACTAAAATTTATGATAATAATAGAGTGGTTGATATCATTTACTTGGACTTTCAGGAGGCTTTTGACCAGGTACCCTACAAGAGGTTAATAATCAAATTACAGGAGGTAAGGATTTGGAGGAAGGTGCATGAGTGGGTGCAGAATTGGCTCAAAAACTGAAAATAACAGGTTATGGTGAAAGGATCATTTTCACACCAAGAAAATGTTAAAGGTCGAGTTCTGCGGAGAACATTTATGTGGCCACTGCTGTTTCTAATCTACATTAACGATTTGGATAAGCACATTACAAATAAGCTAATAAAATTTGCCAATGACAAAAAATTAGGGGGATGGGCTGATAACATCGAGGCAGCAGAATCAATACAATTAGATCTAAACAAGATCAAGATGTGGGTGAATAAATGGCAGATGAAATTTAATGTAAATAAATGTAAAGTATTACAGAGGAAGTAGAAATATTAGATATAAATATACAACGGGGTGTCTTGAGTTAGAAAGTGCGCTGTATGAGAAGGATTTGTGCGTTCTAGTAGACTCATCCTTTCAGTATGTAGACAATGCATAGAAGCAATTAGGAAGGTTAATAGAATGTTGAGCTATATAATGTGCTCAGTGGAATTCAAGTCTAGAGATGCTCTCCTGAAGCTATATAATGCATTTGTGAGGCCACACCTTGAGTACTGTGTGTACAATTTTGGTCTCCATATCGTATGAGGGATGTGAAGGCACTGGAGAGTTCAGAGAAGGGCAGCATGACTCATTTCAGGTCTGCAGGGTGTGAGCTGTGAAGAAAGATTGAAAGAATTAAATCTTTTTAGCCTAAGTAGATATAGAATGTGAGGAGACGTGGCAGGAGTTTTCAAAATCATTAAGGGTGTAAGCAGGGTGAATATCAGCTGCTACTCCAAAATTAATCCATTGACAAAGACACAGTGCCATAGGTGGAGATTGTTGTTTCAGATTAACAGCCTGAAGCATTTCTTTACACAGCAAGTCGTGGACACATGGAGCAAACTAACTAGTTGTGTAGTTGAGAATATTACCTTAGAGACTTTGAAATCTAAACCTGGTAGTTACTTTAACACATTATGTGAATAGGAATTTGGCAAACTTTATTGGTCTGAATCGCCTGTCCTTGTCAAAAACTTTCTAATATTCTAACGTTCGCTGTGCTCAGCAGTTCCCTCCCATGGCCCAGGAAGAGTTCCCATCCACACCTTTGAAAAGGTTCTGATGCCAGAGTGCCCTGGGCAGCATGTTCGCCTGCCATCGCCAACATCGCTGGCAGAGATGGAAGGGACAGAAATACTTTTAGCCCCTTAAGGTGTTCTAGCGTTGCTGTCGCCACATAAGCCAGAAGCTCACTTGGGCTTGCATCAGCAAGGCAGAGAAGGAAACTGACCAGAAAGAGCCTGTGAGACAGGCCCTACCAACGCCATGCTAGCCCCATTGTACGCCACCGGGGAATCACTGGGACTGCCCCACACCAGCACCACGCCGCCACCCAGCGCATCCACCGGGAAACAGTGAGTGGGCAGCACCGCCCGAGACCTCCAGCAGAATCCCACCATTGTCACCTCTCCAGGCAGGTCAACTGGATGAAGAGCAAAGCTTATACGTGGACGGCGTGGTGGAGGGCATCAGATGCCATGGGTTGTGGACACAGGCGAACTATTGCCATCATCCATCCAGGTGTCCTCCGCAACGTGGACCAGCCATCCTGCTTGGGTGGACAACGACGGTGGCCCAGCTGGGTACCGTCACCAGTGACTGTGTGGTGATGAGAGGGGTGAGGTGGCTGTGCATCGCAGTGGGAAAAAAACACAGTGGAGCACGAGGTGTGGCTAGCCAATATCCAGGCGTCCTGTGTCATTGGCCTGGACCTACTGTCCCGCCGGGGGCAACACTTACCTCAGCACTGAAGCTGTGGCTCTCTGGCAGGGCAGCTCCAGAAGGCGGACCCAGTGGTGGCAGCAACAACCGCCACCAGTGCCCCAGTGGCCCGCCGTAGGGCAGCACACCTCACAGCAGCCCAACACAACACAGCGGAACCAGGGGCAGTGGCGGTGGCAGCCGGCAGCGAGGTCGAGCTCCCCACAACTGACCAGCAGCTGCACAGCGAGCAGGCGAGCGACCCCACACTGATTCCCACGAGGGGATGGCAGCCAGAGTGGGCAGAGGCCTCCGACCTGGATCGAGAGGTCAAGGCCCTATACTCTCAGTGGGGCACACTGGAGATGCGCAAAGGGTTGCTGTTCCAGCGGTGGCCATTTTCTGATGACGACAGACATCTCCTGCAGCTGGTTTTCCCCAGGGACTCCGTGATATGGTACTGCGGTCGGCGCATGGGCTGGTGGGGACTGGTCACTTCAGGGTCACAAAGAGGTTGGGCAGGCTGCGCGAATGTTTCTATTGGCCTAAGTACAGGCAGGACGTGGAGCTCTTCATGCACTGCTGCAACGCTTGCACGTCCCAGAAGGAGCCGGGCCGCCAGTCAAAGGAGCCAATGTGCAATACCTGGTGGAGGCCTCAGTATGGGTCTACTGCCCCACCCAGAAAAAGGGACTATCCCCCAAGGGGCCGGGAGAAATTCTCGACTGCTTCCCGTTGCGGTGTACCTTGTGTGGTTGCCTGAGCAGTGTAAGGCACTTGTGCTGCACTAGGACCAAATGGCACCATCTTAGGCCTTGGCTACTAATGACCCACCGAGGCTGAAGGGAGGAAATGACACTCTGGGCGCCCTGCCTCTTGCCTCACCAAACAGTGCCTCCCTTGCAGGGGCTGCAAACACCCCACAGTGCCCCAGGTGGCAGCATTGACCACCATCAGGAATATTTTTGACTTTGTTGTGGACCCTGGGGTTGTCAGGGACAGCGTAATGCTCTGGGGGGGAGGTAGTTGACAGCCTGCTCCAGCATCCCTAGTGGTCAGCGCTATTTATTGTTCTTGTTTTGGGATTATGGTGAGATGATCAGATACATTTATTGTTACATTTTGGCTTGGGTAATACAGTTTTACAGTTATTGACGTGTGCATTTGTGGGTCACCCTGGCTGTAACTTGGGTGTGTAATAATCACTGTACGTGACTGAATGGGTTCTCTCCCCGGGTCACAGCGTCCGGTGTGTTTTTGTGCTTGTTGCTATAAAAACGGCTGTCGGTTTAAATGAGCTTTTCTCATCTGTCATCATAGACTGAATGCTTGGCACAATTTCTGTCTGAGCAGGAGAGGATAAAAAAAATGCAGGGCTGAACATTAGCTACTAAAATGTGAGGGTAGAATTGTGGCAAAGATTAAATTTCAATAAATTTGTGAATGAGGAACCAAATACTCCTGGAATATCTCCACTTCTAGATTTAAAAGTTGCAGGACAAAGGGAATACAGATAATCCACATGGTAGGTGTCTGCATTTTTACAGTCATCCCAGTCCGAGTAAAGAACATTCCTCCACAGACCCTGATCCATCTCCATCACCCAAACCACCACTGGAAACCCTACCTTCATCAGACTGCCATGACCTCCTACTGCTCATTCACTCTTGGAGATCTCCCTGACAACCCTCAGAATCACAAATCCACCAGCTAACAACAACCAAATCAAAGCACCCAATCTCCAAGAACAGAAATTCCTGAATGCCATTGATTCAGTGATCCAGACGCCCCTTCTCTACGATCAAATCTCACCACACCATGATCAGACACTCACACCCTGACTCCTGGGATTTCCACATGCTCTTCACATTTTCTTTCATATCCCCAAGCACCAAGCAGTTCTCACAGACTTATTCACCTCTGTTTGCAGCTTTAACATCATATTGTACCCAAGGTGAATGTTGGTCTATATCTTCCATGCCATTTCCATTGGCATGTTGGTCTATGTATTCATGCCACTTATTAACATGTTGGTCTATATATCCATGCCACTTGTTGACATGTTGGTCTATATATCCTCCATGCAATTTGCGTTGACATGATAATCTAAATATTCATGCCAATTCCATTGACATGGCAATTTTATATTCATGTTCATCAGGATTTGTTACTTAATTCATTCAACCGTCGGTCAACATGAACATCCATTGAAAAAGTCAGTGCCAATGTCGAGCTGCTCTCCCCCAACCCTCCCTGTAACCCTACCACCTCAAATTCATCTAGTTCTGGAGTCTTCTCATTGCTACATCTACACTTAAATATTCCAATTTTGTCCCCTATTTTAACCCTTATATTTGATACCACTAAATTCTTCCCTGGTGTATCATATGTTATTAGTTTTTTTTCAATACTGCATTTGATGATTTATGTAATCTATTTAATAACTTTAATTTTAAATTCTCATTACAGTTTTCAAATCCACTTATATATTCAAATCTTTCTGTTTTAGTCACCACCTCTTCCATCTCTCAGCTTTTCTGTTGCTCCAGATCCAGCCTTTTAATCAGCTTTCATATTGGTCATTTGTATTACGGAGTCCTAAGCTCTTGAATTCCCTTGAAAGTTCTCAAATGCTCCCTCTCATTCTCCTCTAAAACACTGCTTAAAATATAACATTTTGACCTTGCTTTTGAAATTGCTCCCCTGAATATTGTTGGACTGTTTTTCACTGAGTGGACATAAAAGAGAGTTTATTGTTATTGTCATTAAAAAAAACTATTGAATATAAGGAAAGTGTACTTTTTGGCAAAATGCATTTGAAGGAGAATACATTCCCTAAAAAAAAAAGCACTTACAAATCTAGAAGGCTTTTTAAAGCAGTAAGAAGGTTGTAGAATTTCTAGCACTTATCCATAAAATCATATTACATTTATGGTTAAACATTATAGAAAACTTTCCTAGCTCAGTTGTGCATGGAGTGTAATCTTGAAATTGCAAATTAAAAGCGAAGTTCTGTCTAAATGTTGTGTAAGCAAAAACTAGTATTCATTTGTTTTTATAAAACTAATATATTAATTCCAATATTTAAAGGTGACTGAATATGCATAATTTCTTTTTCACTTGTGCTCCTCTGTTTGTTTTTCTATTGATTGGCTACATTGTTGAGAATTAATTGTCTTTGCCTTGAAAATTATATTCTGCAAGTCAACAGTTACAGGGATGGACCAGCCATCTGGCAAACTCAGAGATGTCTCAAACACGTACATGGTTCTATAGTACTATAATGTCAGTGCACATTTTCTCATCAGAATTCCAAGGAATCCTCTGGGGGAGTTAGCCCACCCTTGAACCGTTAATTTATCCACGCATCAGATTCAAGATGATTAATTCCCATCCCCTACTTCCAGCTGAAGATTACATCCAACCTTCAGCATTATTGAGGTCTGTTCAAAGATGGTGACTGACATTTTGGTAAACAATGACATTAATTTAGTGAAACCTAATTAAGCATGTATCACAGATATTAACAATGTTTTGTGGCATGCAGCTAGATAGAGTTGCAATTTAAGAAGGCGTATCAAAGATTAATTGTGTGTACAATTTATCTTTTCCCAAACAAAATTGCACAATTGTTTATACTAATAAATCTAGTGCAGCTGTAATACCTGGTTGAAAAGCTTGGTCGGCTGGAGCACTGGGAGAGCTTGATTTCTTCAAATTTTCTTTGATCAATAAATACCATTTAACCATTGCCTTTTCATGGAGATAATGGAAATGTGAGCCTGTATCTCAATCCCCTGTGTCGAAAGATTGCATAAATCCCATCTCATTATCTTGCACCGGCTACATACTTAAAAACTTTGAAACTTTAGGATGGATATACAGATTGCCTCAAAATAAACTGAAAAACAGTGAGAATGTTATCACTCGTTTAATGCCCAGGCCCACAAACAATAAATATTGCAGGAATATTACTGGCACTGGAATAAAAGTATTAGATATTGCCAATTTTATTTGCTCTTTACTGAAATAACACTCTAATTACACTGTCAATTTGGCACTGAAGTTAAATTCTTTTAAGTGTTATATGACATGTAACTTCTCATTGCCAACACACATCCATTGGAAACTCTGGGACAACTTCCAATAGTTACACTGGGTCTTAGAGCAGGTGGTTTCACACGATTAGAAAAATGGGCAAAGCTCGGTATGACTTCTGGATTGTGCAAAACTGTGTTTTAAAAGTGCTCTTGGGAAGTTATTAATGTTTAGATAGATTAGAACCTCCAGCTCCTGCTCTAGTAGTATTTTAAAGAATTGAGAATAGAAATTTGCGCAAATCTCCATTCAAAAAAAAAGTTGTTTTGGCACTAGGCCAACTTTAGTTCAGCAAAATAATTGAAGTCTGTCATTGAGTATTTCTCTGTCTTAGATCAATAGTTATTATAACTTAAGCACAGTCATAGAGTCCTACAGTATGGGAACAGGCCCTTCAGCCCAACTGGTTCATGTTATCCAAGGTACACATAGGTAGGATAGTAAGTTTGCAAATGATGCGAAGATTAGTGGTGTTGCGAAAAGTTTAGGAGACTGGCAAAGGATACAGTAGGATATAGATCAGCTGTAGATATGGGCAGAGAAATGGCAGATGGCCTTTAACCTGGCCAAACGTGAAATGTTGCACGGTCAAATGTAAAGAGACATTGGACTTATCAAGCGACCCTTAGCAGTGTTGATGAGCAAAAGGACTTTGGAGTCCAAGTTCGTAGCTCCCTGAAAATGGCTGCTCAGGTTGATGGGGGTTAAGAAGGCATATGGCTTGCTTGCCTTTACTAGTCACGGTACTGAGTTCCATAGTCAGGAAGATATGTTGCAGCTTTATAAATGGAGTATAGAGTATAGAGTATTGCATAGAGCTCTAGTTGCCGCATTATGGGAAGAATGTCAAGGGTTTGGAGAAGGTGCAGAAGTGGTTTACCAGGATGCTGCCTGGATTAGAGAGCATGTGCTATAATGAGAGGTTGGACAAATATGGGTTGTTTTCTCTGGGCTAGGCTGATGTGAGACACAATTTTAACAGTTAACATAACGCAGTGACCTGTGTTGAAATTTGCTGTTTGTAACGAGCTTGTACATTTTCCTCTGAATGCTCCGGTTTCCTGCCACATCCCATTAAGGGTTAGTAGGTTAATTGGTCACATTGGTGTAATTGGGTGGCACGGGCTGGAAGAGCCTGTTACCATGGTGTTCCTCTAAATAAAATTAAATGAACTTGACAATGACAGCTATGTAAATGGTAAATTAATACCGACCAAGTAAGTCAGCAGCAAACTGGTAGAAAGATCGTGCACAAGACCAAGGGAAAGTCAGCCAATGAACCGAGGGAACATTCAGAGTCAGGGTAAAAGTAGGGCAACTACACAGCATAGATGACCTCACCTGTTCCCTCAATATCACCTCCCTGGACAAGAAGGTACAGCAGTGCCTTCACATCTTAGAGAGATTGAGGCAAAGGAGGCCCTGACACATCTTAAATGAATTTTACATTAAGCACCATCGAGAGCGTCCTGACAAGCTGCCCCTCCATCTGGTATGAGAGCATCAGAGCGGAAGTCCCTGTAAAGGACTGTGAGAATGGCTGAGAGGATCATAGAGGTCTCCCTACCATCCAGCAGGGATAGTTATCAGGAGTGCAGCCTGTGAAGGACCCTTAGTATTACCAAGGAACCCACCCATCCATCCAGCATCCTCTTTGACTTTCTACCAACACGCAGGAGACTCTGATGCATAAAAATAAGAATGGTCAGGATGGGAAACAATTTCTTGCCTCAGGCCATTAGGCTACTGAGCTCCCTGCCACATTGCATTCAAAGTGTCACTGGTTAATCTGTTCCGTACCTTACAATATTTGATTTATGCACTTTAGTTTGTTTATTTATGTATAATTCATTTGTAGGTTTCATCTTTACTTTCCTAAATTATTGTGTGTTATATATGTGTCATGTGTATTGCTGTGCTTTTACACCATGGTCTTCAGAAATGTTATCTCATTTGACGATATACATGTATATAGTTAAATGACAGTAAACTTGACTTGACATTAACTCTGTAAGCAGCATCTCTTGTTCAAAGAGTCACAGATAGCTTCCCACTAATTTATGAGGTATGCATGAATTTACGTTTTGCATATTCCCAAGCTCTGGGTGAGTTCTGTAACATATCCTCCGGACGTGGTTTTCCGTTTCATTTGTGATTCCTTAATAGCCAGGCTCAAAAAGTTTGGCCACTTAAGAACCTCTTACACCATGCCTACCTGGCTTCCTTCATAAATAAATTATGCTGAGGTTGTAGATTTCAGTCTTCCTATATCAGAAACTAGGCTAAATGTCTCTTCACGTAACACATAGCAAACACATTGAATAGATTGTTAAACTACTGGTCTATAGTATCCTTATTCTAAATAGCTGGCCTCCTTGAAAATCGAAAGACATACATACTGCTGCTTTACTGACATCAGGATGTTCAAAAGCACTTCAAATCCAGTTAAATATTATATTTTAAATTGTGGGAAATGTACCAGGAATTATGTTTACAGCAAGTTCCAAAGACTGTTTGTTTAATGACAGGATAACATGATCATTCTGGCTGAGATAAAAAATACTGAACAGGGCATTACAAAATTCAAATACTTTTCTTTATATAATGTCACAAGTTCTTCTACATCCAACTGAAGATAGATAGGGACTTATGTCAACATCTTAGTCATCACTGTATTCCTCAATCATTATAAACCTGAAGTATCAGCCCAGATTTTAAACACTCAGACTCAATGGCAAAAGTTCTATTAACTAATCCTTTGCTGACAACATATTTTACCAAATTGACAAATTTCTAATCGTATCAAAGTACTTTCATTACCAAAGAATGTATAAGTTATACAACCTTGAGATTTGTCTGCTTACAGGCAGCCACAAGGCAAGAAACCTGAAACAGCTAAATCTGAAAAAAAAATAAAGAGGAAAACCCACTCTGCAGAAAAAGAGAAAAAAGCACAAACCATGCAAACAGTAGAACCGAACAACAGCAAATTGAGTCCTCAGATCCAAAACCTCAGAGTAGGCCCAAAGCCTCAGTCTGTGTGCATCACATTAGTGCAGCAAATCACCACAAAGCTCACAGACCCAATTCACATCAACTCAATGTTTGTGATTTTTTAAACAGTGCAAAGTAAAGGCAAAGAAGCTGAGCATTATCTGTTATTGCATATTCAATGTTAGCATAATCTCTGTTCAAAACAAGAAATGTAATGGTGGCCAGAGGACCTAGGGTAACAGAGGAATTGAAAGAAATTCACATTAGGCAGAAAATGGTGTTGGATAGACTGATGGGACTGAAGGCTGATAAATCCCCAGGGCCTGATGGTCTGCATCCCAGCGTACTTAAGGAAGTGGCTCTAGAAATCGTGGATGCATTGGTAATCATTTTCCAATGTTCTATCGATTCAGGATCAGTTCCTGTGGATTGGAGGGTAGCTAATGTTATCCCACTTTTTAAGAAAGGAGGGAGAGAGAAAACAGGGAATTATAGACCAGTTAACCTGACATCAGTGGTGGGGAAGGTGCTGGAGTCAATTATAAAATATGAAATAGCGGCACATTTAGATAGCAGTAACAGAATTGGTCCGAGTCAGCATGGATTTACAAAGGGGAAATCATGCTTGACTAATCTTCTGGAATTTTTTGAGGGTGTAACTATGAAAATGGACAAGGGAGAGCCAGTGGATGTAGTGTGCCTGGACTTTCAGAAAGCCTTTGATAAGGTCCCACATAGGAGATTAGTGGGCAAAATTGGAGCACATGGTATTGGGGGTAGGGTACTGACATGGATAGAAAATTGGTTGGAAGACAGGAAACAAAGAGTTGGGATTAACGGGTCCCTTTCAGAGTCGCAGGCAGTGACTAGTGGGGTACCGCAAAGCTCGGTGCTGGGACCGCAGCTATTTACAATATACATTAATGATTTAGATGAAGGGATTAAAAGTAACATTAGCAAATTTGCAGATGACACAAAGCTGGGTGGCAGTGTGAAATGTGAGGAGGATGTTATAAGAATGCAGGATGACTTGGACAGGTTGGGTGAGTGGGCAGATGCATGGCAGATGCAGTTTAATGTGGATGATTGTGAGGTTATCCACCTTGGTGGCAAGAACAGGAAGGCAGATTACTACCTAAATGGAGTTAAATTAGGAAAAGGGGAATTACAATGAGATCTAGGTGTTCTTGTTCATCAGTCACTGAAAGTAAGCATGCAGGTACAGCAGGCAGTGAAGAAAGCTAATGGCATGCTGGCCTTCATAACAAGGGGAGTTGAGTATAGGAGTAAAGAGGTCCTTCTGCAGTTGTACAGGGCCCTGGTGAGACCACACCTGGAGTATTGTGTGCAGCTTTAGTCTCCAAATTTGAGGAAGGACATTCTTGCTATTGAGGGAGTGCAGCGTAGGTTCACGAGGTTAATTCCCGGGATAGCGGGACTGTCATATGTTGAAAGATTGGAGCGACTGGGCTTGTATACACTGGAATTTAGAAGGATGAGAGGGGACCTGATTGAAACATATAAGATTATTAAGGGATTGGACACGCTAGAGGCAGGAAACATGTTCCCAATGTTGGGTGAGTCCAGAACCAGAGGCCTCAGTTTAAGAATAAGGGGTAGGCCATTTAGAACGGAGTTGAGGAAAAACTTTTTCACCTAGAGAGTTGTGGATCTGTGGAATGCTCTGCCTCAGAAGGCAGTGGAGGCCAATTCTCTGGATGCTTTCAAGAAAGAGTTAGATGGAGCTCTTAAAGACAGTGGAGTGAAGGGATATGGGCAGAAGGCGAGAACTGATTGTGGATGCTCAGCCATGATTACAGTAAATGGTAGTTCTGGCTCAAAGGGCTGAATGGCCTGCTCCTGCACCTATTGTCTATCGTCTATACCCCATTACTTCCGAGGGGTGATTGATAAGTTCATGGCCTACAGTAGACGGAGTCAATTTTAGAAAATCTAGCACATTTATTTTTCCTACATTTACACACTTAGTCCAGCTGTTGTGGAGCATACGGATTACTTCTTTGTAGAAGTCGATGTCTTGGAGCTCCAGAAAGTGGTCCACAGCAGGGGGTGATTGATAAGTTCGTGGCCTAAGATAGAAGGAGGTGTTATTAATTTCAAACTTTCTGCATTTTCACTCAAAGAATTGAACTGCACGTGCAATAAGAGCTGTATAACTCATCTCCTTCTACCCAAGGCCACGAACTTATCAATCACCCCTGCTGTGGACCACTTCTACAAAGAAGGGATCCGTATGCTCCACGACCGCTGGACTAAGTGTGTAAATGTAGGAGGGGACTATGTTGAAAAATAAAGGTGCTAGGTTTTCTAAGAGTGACTCCTTCTACCTTAGGCCATGAAGTTACCAATCACCCCTCATATAGTTGTGAAGACAACATTTCCAGAAGACCTACAAAATGCAAATACAATTAGGTAATTTTGGAACAGTAGTTTGATCAAATTGCTTTTATTTTATGTAGCGCTGACCCTTTTCACTTCTCTCTCTCGAACAAACAAGTTCTCACAATGCATCAGAGAAACAAGCCAAGTTATTTTTGTGTGAAGTGCTCCATTTGTCAGCGGTCCATGTGTGAAATTCAGTCAGTTCTAAAGTGGTTGGTGATGATTAACTTGTATCTCCTGAAACTCCCGTGTGGCACATCTGACTCCAAATTGTGCTTGTGTGAACGAAGTGATTTATGAGTCAGATGTACATGGACGTCATAACTGATAAGATCTTCTGGTAGGATGGCGGCATGCTTGAATGGAGCAGATTCTATTGGGTTGACCAAAGGTGTTATTGTATTTTTAAAGTTCTTTTTTTATGATTGCAAGCCCCTGCTGGACATTCAGAACTTAAAGTACTGCAGGTCTACCCCACCAGCGAGATGCTGATTGACAGAGAAACAAAAGGAGCTGGACTTGGTGCAGACCATGATGCAGCCTGCAACAGAGAGGCTTCATTCTGTGAAGGAAGTGTGCAGTTGCTTTGTTTATGATCGAAGGACCCTGTTGGACGTTGGTGGTGTTGGCAAATGGCAGGGGAGCTGTGTGGCTTTGGTCATTACGAGGTCTAGGCCTCAAGCCGTGGTGTCGCCGGTTTGCAGCTGCCCAAGGGGAAGTGTCAGAATCAGACAATCCACTGTAGTGCCAGAGGCGGTGTGGTGTGAGTCCATGCAGGATTCAGTACTGCCCCCCGGTGTTCACTCAGCAAAAGACAAGCTATATTATGTTTGACTGCAGACTGCTGCAACATCCGTGGACTCAGGCACTTGGACTATATTTATTTTTATGTGACTGTATTTTCTGCTATCTTAGGTGTGCTATATGTGCCTTGTGCTGTGTATGACTGTTAGTACTGTGCTTTTCACTTTGGCCTCACAATAATATTGTTTCATTTGCCTGTATTCATGAGTTGGATGACAGTAAACTTGAACTTGAACTCCCATGTACTGTTTAAATAAGTTATATTATGCTGAGTTACCCCTGTTGTGGATAAAGTTCAAACTGTCTTTTCATAGTTCAGCTCCCTGTGTAAGTCACAGCCTAGAATTTGGAACCTACTCAGACAGCTTCATTTACCCATTTCTGACCTGTCCCTCCAAAATGCTGACATGACCCACTACTCACCAATCACTCTTGAACCCTGACCCCAGACTAACCACCATCTTCCCCCATAATAAACCACTTTGGCCCAGAGAGTGGTTCCAGCTCAAGCCCTAATTCATGATTACTAGTCCTGTAAACCTACAGATATGTTTACCTGATTATTTTCTATGTTGTTAGGGAACAACTAATTCAGAAGGTCCATTTGGTAGTACTTGGTGCCTTAAATCTCGGAAGCAGCTGACTTTTGTTGTGGCAGAACCATGAGCAATTCTATGCCCTCAGTGTCCTCCTTCAGTCTGGCCTTCCACATTTGTCATGTTCTCTACTTTGGAATCCTAAAGATTTCTTCATGTATCAATCTGAATGAATCCCACAATCGTGGGTGCTCACTTCTCTTGATTTTTAGTTATAAGGCCATAAGATATGGCAGCTGAAGTAGGCTATTGGGACAATTGAGTCTGCTCCGTCATTTTATCATGGCTGTTCCAAAATTCCCCTCAGACCCAATCTCCTGCATTCTCACCAAATACCTTCATGCCCTGACCAATCAAGAATCTGTCAACTTCTGCCTTGAATATATATATATATAAAGGCTTGGCCTCCACAGCTATCTGTGGCAAAGACTTCCACAGATTCACCAGTCTCTGGCTAAAGAAATTCCTCCACATCTCTGATGTAAAAGGACTCGCCTCTATTCTGACGTTGGGTCCTCTGGTCTTAGATTCTCCCACCATTGAGAACATCTTCTCCATATCCACTCTATCAAAGCCTTTCAGCATTCAATGGGCTTCAAGAGGTCACCCCCATTCTTTTGAATTCAAGTGAATTCCAGTGAATACAGGATAAGAGTCATTAAATGCTTTTCATATGACAAGCCATTCAATTCCAGAATCATTTTCGTGAACCTCCTTTGAACCCTCTCCACTTACTGCACACCCTTTCTACGATGAGGGGCCCAAAATGCACACAATACTCCAAGTGAGGCCTCACCAATGCTTTATAAAGTCTCATCATTACATCCTTGTTTTTATCTTCTAGCCCTGTTGAAATGAATGCTAACATTGCATTTACCTTCCTCACCACAGACTCAACTTTCAAATTAACCTTTAGGGAATTCTGTACAAGGACTCCCAAATCCCTTTGTACATCAGATTTTTCATTTCTTCTTTGGAAGTGTATGACCATACAATTTCCAACACTTTGTTCGGTCTGCCATTTCATTGCCCATTTTCCTTATCTATCTAAGTCCTTCTGTAGCTTCTCTACTTCCTCAAAACTACCTGCCCCTCCAACACTCTTCATATTCTCTGCGAACTTTGCAACAAAGCCATCAATTCTATCAAACAAATCATTGACATATATTGTAAAAAGAATCAGTCCCAACACAGACCACTGTGGAACACCTCTTGTCACCAGCAACCAACCAGAAAAGGCTCCCTTTATTCCCATTCTTTGCCTCCTGCCAATCAGGCACTGCTTTATCCATGCTAGAATCTTTCCTGTAATACCATGAGCTCATAGGTTCTTAAGCAGCCTCATATGTGGCACCTTCTCAAGAGCCTTCTGACAATCCAAATATACAACATCAACTAATTCTCCTTTGTTTGTTATTTCTTCAAAGATGTCCAATAGATTTATCAGGCAAGGTTTTCCTTTGAGGAAACCATGCTGACTATGCCCTATTTTATCAAATGCCTCCAAGTACTCTGAGACCTCATCCTTAAGAGTCGACTCCAAAATCTTCCCAACCACTGAGGCCAGACTAACTGCCCTGTGGTTTCTTTCCTTCTGCCTCTCTCCCTTCTTGAAGAATGGAGTGACATTTGCAATTTTTCGGTCTTCTGAACCATTCCAAAATCTAGTAATTCTTGATAGATCATTAGCAATGCCTCCAAAATCTCTTCAGCCACCTCTTTCAGAACAATGGAATTTACACCATCTGCTCCAAGTGACTTATCTGCCTTTAGACCTTTGAGCTTCACAAGAACCTTCTCTAGTTATGGTAACTTCACACACCACATGCCCCCAATACCTGGTACTTCCACCATAGAAACATAGAAACATAGAAAATAGGTGCAGGAGTAGGCCATTCGGCCCTTTGAGCCTGCACCACCATTTATTATGATCATGGCTGATCATCCAACTCAGAACCCTGCACCGGCCTTCCCTCCATACCCCCTGATCCCCGTAGCCACAAGGGCCATATCTAACTCCCTCTTAAATATAGCCAATGAACTGGCCTCAACTGTTTCCTGTGGCAGAGAATTCCACAGATTCACCACTCTCTGTGTGAAGAAGTTTTTCCTCATCTCAGTCCTAAAAGGCTTTCCCTTTATCCTCAAACTGTGACCCCTCGTTCTGGACTTCCCCAACATCGGGAACAATCTTCCTGCATCTAGCCTGTCCAATCCCTTTAGGATTTTATACGTTTCAATCAGATCGCCCCTCAATCTTCTAAATTCCAACAAGTACAAGCCCAGTTCATCCAGTCTTTCTTCATATGAAAGTCCTGCCATCCCAGGAATCAATCTGGTGAACCTTCTTTGTACTCCCTCTATGGCAAGGATGTCTTTCCTCAGATTGGGGGACCAAAACTGCACACAATACTCCAGGTGTGGTCTCACCAAGGCCTTGTACAACTGCAGTAGTACCTTCCTGCTCCTGTACTCGAATCCTCTCGCTATAAATGCCAGCATACCATTCGCCTTTTTCACCGCCTGCTGTACCTGCATGCCCACTTTCAATGACTGGTGTATAATGACACCCAGGTCTCGTTGCACCTCCCCTTTTCCTAATCGTCCACCATTCAGATAATAATCTGTTTTCCTATTTTTGCCACCAAAGTGGATAACTTCACATTTATCCACATTAAATTGCATCTGCCATGAATTTGCCCACTCACCCAACCTATCCAAGTCACCCTGCATCCTCTTAGCATCCTCCTCACAGCTAACACTGCCGCCCAGCTTCGTGTCATCCGCAAACTTGGAGATGCTGCATTTAATTCCCTCATCCAAGTCATTAATATATATTGTAAACAACTGGGGTCCCAGCATTGTGCTTGTGCTACTTCCTTAAGCACTCTGGGATGCAGACCATCTGGCCCTGGGGATTTATCTGCCTTTAATCCTTTCAATTTACCCAACACCACTTCCCTACTAACATGTATTTCACTCAGTTCCTCCATCTCACTGGACCCTCTGTCCCTTACTATTTCTGGAAGATTATTTATGTCCTCCTTAGTGAAGACAGAACCAAAGTAATTATTCAATTGGTCAGCCATGTCCTTGCTCCCCATAATCAATTCACCTGTTTCTGTCTGTAGGGGACCTACATTTGTCTTTACCAGTCTTCTCCTTTTTACAAATCTATAACAGCTTTCACAGTCAGTTTTTATGTTCCCTGCCAGTTTTCTCTCATAATCTTTTTTCCCCTTCCTAATTAAGCCCTTTGCCCTCCTCTGCTGAACTCTGAATTTCTCCCAGTCCTCAGGTGAGCCACTTTTTCTGGCTAATTTGTATGCTTCTTCTTTGGAATTGATACTATCCCTAATTTCTCTTGTCAGCCACGGGTGCACTACCTTCCTTGATTTATTCTTTTGCCAAACTGGGATGAATAATTGTTGTAGTTCATCCATGTAATCCTTAAATGCTTGCCATTGCATATCCACCGTCAATCCTTTAAGTGTCATTTGCCAGTCTATCTTAGCTAATTCACGTCTCATACCTTCAAAGTTACCCCTCTTTAAGTTCAGAACCTTTGTTTCTGAATTAACTATGTTACTCTCCATCTTAATGAAGAATTCCACCATATTATGGTCACTCTTACCCAAGGGGCCTCTCACGACAAGATTGCTAATTAACCCTTCCTCATTGCTCAAAACCCAGTCTAGAATAGCCTGCTCTCTAGTTGGTTCCTCGACATGTTGGTTCAAAAAACCATCCCGCATACATTCCAAGAAATCCTCTTCCTCAGCACCTTTACCAATTTGGTTCACCCAATCTACATGTAGATTGAAGTCACCCATTATAACTGCTGTTCCTTTATTGCACACATTTCTAATTTCCTGTTTAATACCATCTCCGACCTCACTACTACCACCGTACAGCTAGTGTCTTCCATAGTGAAGACTCATGCAGAATACTTATTCAGTTCATCTGCTATTTCATTGTTACCCCATTACTACCTCTCTAGCATAATTTTCCAGTGGTTCGATATCCAATCTCTCCACTCTTTTACGCTTCATGTATCTGAAGGAACTTTTGGTATCCTCTTTAATATTATTGGCTAGCTTACTTTTGTATTCCATATTTACCTTCTTTATGACATTTTAGTTGTCTTCAGTTGGTATTTAAAAGCTTCCCAATTCTCTAACTTCCCACTAATTTTTGCTCTGTTAAATGCTTTTACGTTGACTTTGAACTGGTCGTGTATTCTTGCCTTTAATATACCTCTTCCTCTTTGGGATGTATATATCTTGTGCCTTCCAAATTGCTTCCAGAGATTCTAGTTATTCCTGCTCTGGCGTCATCCCTGCCAGTGTTCTTTTCCAATCAATTCTGACCAACCTCTCTTTCATGCCTCTGTAATTCCCTTCACTTCACTGTAATACTGATACATCTGACTTTAGCTTCTCCTTCTCAAATTTTAGGCTGAATTCAATCATTTTATGATCGCTTATTCCTATGATTTCTTTTACCTTAAGCTTTCTAATCAATTCTGGTTCAGCCTTCATCCACCTTCACTGCCGTTGAGTTCAAAGTAACTTCGTCTGCCTGTTCCACCGTTGAGGTCTTGGTTGGATTATTCTTTGTCAGGGACCTCACCCTCAAACTTACCGCCACGGATGACCCTACCAGGAGCATAGCTCCAGATGGCATTTCTCTCAGGATCACAGGACCACACAAGCTTCTCCACCACGACAAGGTGACAATCCACAGAAAAGTGAGTTGTTCTTAAATGTCATCTCACTGGCACTCTTGAAATTCCCCCTCCTGGAATCCAGCACCAACCTGATTTCTCAATCTAGCTGTATTTTGAAATTCCCCCATGACTACTTTAACATTGCATTTTCTATCTCCATTTGTAATTTGTAGACCACTACTACTGTTTGGGGGTCTGTATACAATTTCCATCAGGGTCCTTTTACACCTGCAGTTCCTTAGCTCTATCCACAATGATTCAATACCTTCTGACCCAATGACACCTCTTTCTAATGATTTGATTTCATTTTTCACCAAAAAGCAATGCCGTCCCTTCTTCCTTCCTTGTCTGTCCTTCCGATACAATGTGTATCTTTGGACATTAAGCTCCCAGCTATAATCTTCTTCCAGCCATGATTCAGTGATGCATACAACATCATACCTGCCAATCTGCAACTGTGCTGCAAGTCCGTCAACCTTATTCCATATAATGTGTGCATTCAAATATTACAACTTGAGTCCTGTATTCACCCTTCCCGATTTTGTCCGCCTTTTATCTTGAAACTCATCCTGTTGACTGCAATTTTTCCCTATCAACAGCCTCTGCTCACTACACATTGTTTCTGTTTGTAAACCAGCTACCTCATCTTCAGCACTATCATCTGCCCTTCCTACAATACATCTTGCATTGAAATGTACACAGCTCAGGACAGTTTTCATACCATGCTCAACCTTTTGATTCCTAACTTCATCTGAGGTTTTACCAACATCTGCCTGCACAACCTCTCCACTAACTGTTCTGGCATTCTGCTTCCCATCCCTCTACAACTCTAGTTTAAACCCCACCATGCAGTATTAACAAACCTGCCTACTAGAATGCTCGTCTCCCTCCAATTTAGGTGCCAACCATCCCTTCAGTACAGGTCCCACCTTCCCTGGAAGTGAGCCCAATTAACCAAAAATCTTATGCCCTCCCTCCTGCACCAACTCCTTAGCCACATATTAAACTGTATAGTCTTCCTACTTCTAGATTCACTAGCACGTGGCACGGGTAGCAATCCTGAGATCACAACCCTGGAGGTCCTGCCCTTTAACTTAGCACCTAACTCACTATGCAGACCCTTGTCACTCGTCCTATCCATGTCATTGGTACCTATGTGGACCACAACTTCTGGCTGTTCACTCTCCCACAAAAGAATTCTGAGGACTTCATCTGAAATATCCTGGACACTAACACCCGGAGGCAACATAGCATCTGGAAATCTTGTACTCGCCCACAGAACCTTCTGTCTGTTCCCCTACTAACGAATCCCCAATCACTACAGCTCACTTCTTCTCCTCTCTTCCCTTCTGAGTCGTAGGGCCAGATCTCAAAACATCTGATATCCTTTCAAAGAAATTTGTGAATTCTGTTCAAAATAGAATTGTGGGAGATTCTTGTATTTCAACACATTCTAACTGCTTCATTTTAAAGCTAGTCTCTCTGAATTTTCATTGTATCCAAGAATCAGAATTCTTGTGGCACAGGAGTAAGCTATTTAGCCCATAAAGTGTCAGCCAGCTCCTTGAGCAAACCCATCAGTCGCAGACCCCATTGTTTCCTTTATTGTGCTGGAAATTATTCCCTCTCCAGTTCCCCTGAGAATATCCTGATTACTTCTATTTTTTCACCGCCCTATCAGGCAGCATTCACCAGATCATAATTATTCTCTGTGTAAAATAACATTTACCCTTACATTACCTTGTTCAAAATAGCAAATTAATGCCCCAGTCCATGAAACATCCCCACTGAGAATAGTTGGGCACCGTGGTCATGTGGCAGATAGGGCGACGTTGTTACAGCTTGGGGCACCAGAGTTCAGGGTTCATTCCTGGTGCCATCTGTGAGGAGTTTGTGCATTCTCCTTATGACCACATGAGTTTTGTTCAGGTGCTCTGGTTTCCTTCCCACAGTCCAAAGACATACATGTTAGTAGGTTAATTGGTCATTGCAAATTTTCTTGTGATTGGGCAAGTGTTAAATTGGTAGATTGCTGGATGGCGTGGTTCATTGGGCCAGAAGGAACTGTTCTATGCTGTATCTCTAAATAAATAAATAAACCAATCATAGACTTAATTGTTTTCTTTTTTATTATAAATTAGACTCTGTCTTTCCAAATGATAGAAATAATTAATACTCGAATTGATGTAACCAGAATCTTCTCTTCTTTGTCAATATTTTAATTGACGTAATCAAAACCTGGCTCAAATACCTCTTTATCGTTGATATTCCTTATCCTCAGCCACATCTGACTGAACCTAGGCTAAGTTTATCCCTTCAGAGTTATAATTTATTCTCTACAGATACAACTACGGCTTAACTCAGTGCAAGAACCAATTTCACATCCCATCCTTACTTTTATACTCTATACATGCATCTAAACACAATATCAGAGATTCAGGACTATGACTCCATCCCCTAACGCACTGGGGCATGGTTCATGAGTGATGTTCTGTACAAGCTTCTTCGTGCCTCCTTTATTTAGAATAGTCTCAGTTATTTCTCCTTCCTTTCCCCGTTTCTATATACAAGAGCTAATATTATTATTCACATTGCTCATCCTGCTTGTACACCTCCACACAGTGGGCTGTCACTTGTCAATTATTAGTCTCCCTCCTTTAGCATTATCAGGCATAAAAGCTTTTGAATGGTCCATGAACACTATCCCTTTATTTGGCTTCTGCACTATTTATGTTTGCAATTTATGGCAATTTTTATGTATTGCGCTATATAGCTGCCACAAAACAACAAATTTCACGACATTTGTCTGTGATAATAAACCTAATTCTGATACAGCCACTTTTTCCAATGCTTCAAAGTGTTAAACCCATTCAAAAAAAAAACAACTTTCAGCCTTAGGAAATCATTAAGACCATTAAAATTTTAAACCTTGGAACATAAAAAATAATTTTTAGAAATGCAATCAATAAGACCATAAAACATATGTGTGGAATTTCGCCATTCGGCCCATCAAATCTGTTCTGTGATTGCATGTGGCTGATGTATTGTCTTTCTCAACCCCATTCTCCCACCTTCTCCTCAAAACTATTGACACCCTTACTAATCAAGAACCTATCAACCTTCACTTTAAAGAAACCCGATTACTTGGCCACCGCAGCATCTGTGGCAATGCAGTCCACAGATTCATCACCCTCTGGCTGAAGAAATTCCTCATTATCTCTGTTTTAAAGGGACATCCTTCTATCCTGAGTCAGTGCCCTACAGTCCTGGACTCCCCCACTATTGGAAACACGCTTTCCATGTCAACTCTATTTCAGCCTTTCAATATGAAATCCCCCTCATTCTTCCAAACTCCAGTGAGTACAGGGCCAGACCCATCAAACACTCCTCATACATTAATCCTTTACTTTCCGGGATCATTCTTGTGAATCTCTTCTGGACTCCTCTCCAATGCCAACATGTCATTTCTTAGGTTGGGGACCCAAAACTGCTCACAATCAAATGGGGAAGGAAAGTTGAAAATGCTGGAAACACTGTGGAAAGAATTAACCTTGCAGAACAAATTTCCTTCCTCAGAAATTTCCTTCTGAGAGCCTTGGACAGCTACTTGCTTCCTCTTTCTGTAGATGCCGCCTGACCTGCTGAGTGTTTAGGTATTTTCTTTTCCTATTCCAACATCTGAACATACTGGCTTTCATAATTTTTTTTCTGATGATTAGCTCTTAAGTGTCCCAAGTGAACCTTTTGATAATATCGCTTTTCTTCTGAAATGTACATCATAAATTCAAAAAAAGAACAATGGCTCAAATTAAGGAAGAAGTAGTTAGATGCAGAAGGTGGTTAAAATTAGTTTGTATTATAAATAGTAACTCATGAAGCTCTTTAAGTCAAAAGCTTCAAGCTTCAATGAGCGATATTAGCAAAGATTCAAAATGGAAAACATTTTCATTATAGCCAGTCATATTCCATTGCTGGAGATATACTCCTTAACAAACAATAGTTTTTCCCTTGGGCTGAATGTTGTGCCTAGGGGTGCTGAAGGTTTATAGATGATTCCAGTTTTGTTGTTTTCTACCTGAGGTACCTCAGAGTGAGAGGTTTAATTTCTGTTTCAGTACAATATGTGCAGGGCTTGTTTGTGAGTGGGCACTACAAGAAACAGATTATTAAATTATTTTATCCTTGCTTGGTTTACTGTACTTGTCAAGCGCTGCTGCAATATATCAAGAAATGTGCTTGCATGAAAGGCAAAATTTAGTGAATTCTGTAATTTGTGATGGTGAATGCATGGCTGAGGGATTGGAGCAGGGGGCAGGGATTCAGATTTCTGGATCATTGGGACCTCTTTTGGGGCAGGTGTGACCGGTACAAAAAGGATTGGATGGTGAATGTAAGGAATATTTTAAAATGTAAGGAATATTTTATCAATTACAATTGATACAGGTAAACAAATGGCTCATACCTGGAAAGTTAATTGCTTACCAAATAATTGAAAAATACAAAAATATTCAATGGTGTAACAAGGTTTGGATCTGATTCGAATAGTGTTGGAGGCCAATTACAATCCTAGTAACTGGGTTTGAATGTGGGACATCTAACCTCTATGCCAATAAACCATTTTATAAAACATCTATTTATATCAAATATAAGAAAATCTGTGTGGCTCAGAATTTTGAAGAGTTCTGATGGGCAATCTTTAACCTGTGAAGCTATCTCATCTTTTCTTCCTCCAAAGCTTCCTGACTGCAGACTGCCTCTGTTTTTATTTCAAATTTCCATCGTCTGCAGATTTCTTTTACTTTTACACAGACTGTTTTGCTGGAAAACTGCAACAAGAACAAAATTAGTTTGAACAAAATTAACCTTTTGCGTGTTTTGCCAGAAATTATGTGTCCCTTTCCCTTTACCCTGCATGTCTTCATATTTTGAAAACCCAACCAGATGTGCTGATTTATTAAGATACTGAGAGTGACAAAGGCATACGGGCACTATTTTAATAATGTATATATTTAAAAATCAAATTAGTATCTAAGTTAATGCATTGATATTGTTTGGCCATGGAATTGAAGTTCAAAGCTCAGTGTAAATTTGTTATCAAATGTAGTAATCTCAGGATTACTGCCTGTGCCAAAGGTAGTAATCTCAGGATTACTGCCTGTGCCACACGACAGTGAGAATAGGAATAAAGTGAGGTGGAGGAAAAATGCATGGCTGAGGGACTGGAGCAGGGGGCAGGGATTCAGATTTCTGGATCGTTGGGACCTCTTTTGGGGCAGGTGTGGCCTGTACAAAAAGGATGGGTTGCACTTGAATTCCAGGGGGACCAATATCCTGGTGGAGAGGTTAGCTAAGGCTATTGGAGAGAGTTTAAACTAGAATTGCTGGGGGGTGGGAACTGAACTCTTCAGACAGAGGAAGGGGGCAGTTGGTTCACAAATAGAGGAAGTGCGAGAGGCAGGATAGGCAGTTAATAGAGAAGGGATGAGCTCAGACCAATGGTTTGAGATGTGTCTATTTTAATGCCAGGAGTATCATGAACGAAGTGGATGAGTTTAGAGTGTGAATCAGTGCTTGAACCTAAGATATCGTGGCCATTAGAGACTTGGATGGCTCGGGTTCAGGAATGGCTACTTAGAGTGCCAGGCTTTAGATGTTTCAGATAGGACAGGGAGGGAGGCAAAAGAGGTGGAGATGTGGCACTGTTGATCAGAGATAGTGTCATGGCTGCAGAAAAGGAGGAAGTCATGGAAGGGTTGTCCACTGAGTCTCTGTGGGTGGAAGTAAGGAACAGGAAAGGGTCAATAACTCTACTGGGTGTTTTTTTTAAAGACCGCCCAATAGTAACAGGGACATTGGAGTGCAGATTGGGAGACAGATTCTGGAAAGGTGTAATAATAACAGCGTTGTCATGGTGGGAGATTTTAATTTCCCAAATATTGATTGGTATCTCCCTAGAGCAAGGGGTTTAGATAGGATGAAGTTTGTTAGGTGTGTTCAGGAAGATTTCCTGACACAATAAGCCTACAAGAGGAGAGGCTGTACTGGATCTGGTATTGGGAAATGAACCCGGTTAGATGTCAGGTCTCTCAGTGGGAGAGCATTTTGGAGATAGTGATCACAATTTTATCTCCTTTACCATAGCATTGAAAAGGGATAGGAACAGACAAGTTAGGAAAATGTTTAATTAGAATATGGGGAAATATGAAGCTATCAGGCAGGAACTTGGAAGTATAAATTGGGAACAGATGTTCTCTGAGAAATGTATGGCAGAAGTGTGGCAAATGTTCGGGGGATATTTGCATGGTGTTCTGCATAGGTACGTTCCAATGAGACAGGGAAAGGATGGTAGGGTACAGGAACCGTGGTGCACAAACACTGTTGAAAATCTAGTCAAGAAGAAAAGAAAAGCTTACGAAAGGTTCAAAAAACTAAGTGATGATAGAGATCTGGAAGATTATAAGGCTAGCAGGAAGGAGCTTAAGAATGAAATGATGGGAGCCAGACGGGGCCATGAGAAGGCCTTGGCGAGCAGGATTAAGGAAAACTCCAAGGTATTCTACAAGTATGTGAAGAGCAAGAGGATAAGATGTGAGAGAATAGGACCAATCAAGTGTGACAGTGGAAAAATGTGTATGGAACCAGAGGAGACAGCAGATGTGCTTAATGAATATTTTGCTTCAGTATTCACTACTGAAAAGGGCCTTGGAGATTTACAGTGGACTGGAAAGCTTGAGTATATAGACATTAAGAAAGAGAATGTGCTGGAGCTTTTGGAAAGCATCAAGTTGGATAAATCACCAAGACTGGACGAGATGTACCCCAGGCTACTGTGGGAAGTGAGAGAGGAGATTGCTGAGCCTCTGGCAATGATCTTTGCATCATTAATGGGGATGAGAGAGGTTCCAGAGGATTGGAGGGTTGCAGATGTTGTTCCCTTATTCAAGAAAGGGAGTAGAGATAGCCCAGGCAATTATAGACCAGTGCATCTTACTTCAGTGGTTGGTAAGTTGATGGAAAAGATCCTAAGAGGCAGGATTCATGAACATTTGGAGAGGTATAATATAATTAGGAAAAGTCAGCATGGCTTTATCAAAGGCAGGTTGTGCCTTACAAGCCTAATAGAATTTTTTGAGGATGTGACTCAACACATTGATGAAGGTAGAGCTGTAGATGTGGTGTATATGGATTTTAGCAAGGCATTTGATAAGGTACCCCAAGCAAGGTTTATTGAGAAAGTAAGGAGGCATGGGATCCAAGGGATCATTGCTTTGTAGATCCAGAATTGGCTTACCTACCAAAGGCAAACAGTAGTTGTAAATGGGTCATAATTTGCATGAAGTTCAGTCACCAGAGGTGTACCTCAGGGATCTGTTCTGGGATCCCTTCTCTTTGTGATTTTTATAAATGACCTGGATGAAGAAGTGGAGGGATTGTTTAGTAAATTTGCTGATGACACAAAGGTTGAGGGTGCTGTGGATAGTGTGGAGGGCTGTCAGAGGCTACAGTGAGACATTGATAGGATGAAGAACTGGGCTGGAAAGTGGCAGATGGAGTTCAACCCAGATAAGTGTGAGGTGGTTCACTTTGGTAGGTCAAATATGATGGCATAATATAGTATTAATTGTAAAACTCTTGGCAATGTGGAGGATCAGAGGGATCTTGGGGTCCAAGTCCATAGGACACTCAAAGCTGCTACAGAGGTTGACTCTGTGGTTAAGAAGGCATATGGTGCATTGGCCTTCATCAACCGTGGGATTGAGTTTAAGAGCCGAGAGGTAATGTTACAGCTACATAGGACCCTGGTCAGACTCCACTTGGAGCACTGTGCTCAGTTCTGGTCACCTCACTACAGGAAGGATGTGGAAACTATAGAAAAGGTGCAGAGAAGATTTACAAGGATGTTACATGGATTGGAGAGCATGCCTTATGAGAATAGGTTGAGTGAACTCGGCCTTTTCTCCTGGGAGTGACAGAGGATGAGAGGTGACCAGATAGAGGTGTATAAGATAAGAGGCATTGAGCATCTGAGATATCTGAGATAGTCAGAGGCTTTTTCCTAGGGCTGAAATGGCTAACACAAAAGGGCACAGTTTTCAGTTGCTTGGAAGTAGGTACAGAGGAGATGTTAAGGGCAAGTTTTTTTACGCAGAGAGTGGCGATAGCATGGAATGGGCTGCTGGTGATGGTGGTGGAGGCAGATACGATAGGGTCTTTCAAGAGACTCCTGGATAGGTACATGGAGCTTAGAAAAATAGAGGGCTATAGGTAACCCTAGGTGATTTCTAAAGTAAGCACATGTTCGGCACAGCATTGTGGCTGAAGGGTCTGTATTGTGATGTATGTTTTCTATGTTTCTAAGTACATACATGTCACTATTTGCAACCCAGTATTTCATTTTCTTGTGTGTGTGCAATAAATCCAATAACCATAGCAGACCCAATGAAAGGCTGCATCAACAGGGCAGACAATCAGTGTTGAAAACACAACAAAATACAAAACTAAAGGAAAAAAAGAAATAAATAAGCCAATAAATATGGAGAACCTGAGGTGAAGATTCCTTGAAAGTGAGACCATAGGTTCTAGGAACAGTTCTGTGATGGGGCAAGTGAGTGAAGTTTGAGTGAAGTTATCCCCTCTAGTTCAAGAGCCTGATGGTTGTGGGGTAATAACTGTTCCTAACCCTGATGGTGTGAGTACCTTCTTCCTGATGGTTGAGGAGTAATAACTGTTCCTAACCCTGGTGGTGTGAGTACCTTCTTCCTGATGGTTGAGGAGTAATAACTGTTCCTAACCCTGGTGGTGTGAGTACCTTCTTCCTGATGGCAGCAGTCAGAAGAGAGCATGACCTGGATGGTCGGGTCCCTGATGATCGATGTTGCTTTTCTACAACAATACTGTGTAGATGTCACAGGGATGCGATGATAGTGGACTCAAATGCAAGACACAGACACTGAAGTACAAGGAACAGGATGACTAGAGTAGGGACGTGACAGG
This sequence comes from Mobula hypostoma, assembly GCF_963921235.1. Taxonomy (NCBI): domain Eukaryota; kingdom Metazoa; phylum Chordata; class Chondrichthyes; order Myliobatiformes; family Myliobatidae; genus Mobula; species Mobula hypostoma. Next base: position 221,829,790 of record NC_086097.1, on the reverse strand, counting down.
ATACACACAAGAAGCAGGGACAAGAACAAAGACTTGGGCTAGGACCTTGACTAGACAGGGAACCCGGACAAGGAATTATGAACTAGGAGCCTGGGCTTGGGCTCCAAGCCAGAGACTGGACAAGGACCCAGAACCTGGGTCTTGCCTTGGGCTCGGGCCCCAGAACCAGGTAAGGACATGACATGACTACAGGACTGGAGGCTGGGGTCTTGAGGCTTGAGATTGGAGACAGGCTGGGAACTGTACATCTACATAGAGCTGGGACTTATCCTTCGAAAAGCCGGGACTCATCTTTAACATGACACTAACATGAGATTGGACAGTACACAGACATAGAGCCGGGACTTATCCTTAGACAAGTCAGGACTCAACTTTATCTCCACACCAAGGTGGGACAGGTCCATCCGTCGGATAATGGCAGATCGGCCAGACTTACCCAACAGAGGCAAAGAAAAGACACGACCCCTCACAGGGCAATGGCAGAACGGCTTGACTTACGCCACGGAGGCGAGGACAAGACAAGACAGATCCCCCCGCAGGGCAACAGCAGAACAGCCTGACTTACCCCACGGAGGCAAGGACAAGAAGAGACAAACACTGAAGAACGACAGACAGTTCCATCTCTGCATTGGGGTTGCTCCAAGTCACAGTTTGGCCAGCAACCTAGGCTGGCTATGGAATCAGCTGGATCCCTACCTAGCTTGGAGTGGCTGACAGCCACTCAGCTGGCCCAGGAAACAGCTGAATCCATACCACAAAGACAGCTCCGACTACTGACGGCAAGGCTCCATGAAGCGATGGTTCTCCAACACAGCCTAAAGTTGGCAAGTGGCCACTCTAGCCTTCCACCAACAGGTTGCTCCCAGAAAATCTTGACAAGACAAACCAGCAGCCCACAGGTGTCCCCAAGGCTACTTATATTCCAAGCCCCAAGATGGGAATCAAGTGCCTATGATTAACTCAACCAAAACAAGGAACAGCTGGAAGACCCGGAGGCCTGAATCCACGGACCGGACCGTGAACTGGAATGTGGACTTCACAGACCGGACCATGACAGTAGATATGTTCAGTGGTGGGATGGACCTTACCCGTGATGGACTTGGCTGTATCCATGACTTTTTGCATGATTTTCCTTCAAGGTCATTGGTGTTTCCATACCAGGCTTTGATGCTGCCAGTCAACATACTCTCCACCACACATCTTTAGAAATTTGTCAAAGTTTTAACTATTTTGCTGAATCTTCGCAAACTTCCAAGGAAGTAGAGGCACTGCCGTTCTTTCTTCATAATTGCACTTTCATACTGGGCCCAGGTCAGATCCTGATAACACCAAGGAATCTAAAGTTGCTGACCCTCTCCATCTCTGATACACTGATGAGGATTCACTCATGGACTTCCAGTTTCCTCCGCCCGAAGTCAATAATCACCTCCTTTGTCTTGCTGACATTGAGTAAGAGGTTATGTTTTTGGCATCATTCAGCCAGATTTTTAATCTCCTTTCTATATGCTGACTCGTCACCACCTTTGATCCGGCCTACCTTAGTGGGGTCACCAGCAAAGCTAAATATGGCATTGGAGCTGTGCTTAGCCACACAGTCAGGAGTGCAAAGCGGGTAGAGCAGGGGTCTAAGCATACAGCCTAGCGATGCACCTGTGCTGATAGAGATTGTGGAGAAAATGTTGTTGACAATTGGACCTGACTGGGGTCTGCAAGTCGAGGATCTAACTGCACAAGGAGGCATTGAGGCCAAGGTCTTGAAGCTTGTTGATCAGTTTTGAGGAGATGATAGCATTGAGTGCCAAGCTGTAGTCAATAAAGAGCATCCTGGTGTATGCATCTTTGCTGTCCAGATGCTCCAGGGTAGAGTGAAGAGCCAATAAAATGGCATCTGCTGTGGACCTGTTGTGCCAGTAAGCAAGACGCTTCTCAGGCAGAAGTTATTGTGTTTCATCACCAACCTCTCAGACACGTCATCACTGTGGATGCAAGTGCTGCCGCAGGATGGTCATTGAGGAAGGTTATCACGGTCTTCTCAGACATTGATAAAATTGAAGCCTGCTTGAAGAAGGTTGGAACCTCAGACTGCCGAAGCGAGATGCTCAAGATCTCAGTAAACACTCCAGCCAGTTGATCAGCACAGGTCGTTAGTATTTGGCCAGGTACTCAGTCTGGGCCGCATGCTTTCTGTGGGCTCACTTTCCAGAAGGCTGCTCTCACGTCGGCCTCAGAGACTGAAATCATAGGGTTATTGAGAATTGGTGATGGTTTTTGTCGGTCAAAGCGAGCTTGGAAGGCAATAAGGTCGTCCGGAAGCGAAGCCTTGTTGTCACCAATGTCGCTTGCTTTTACTTGGTAACGGGTGATAGCATTCAAGCCCTGCCACAGCTGTCGAGTATTCTTTCTTGATTCGAGTTTAGTCCGAAATTGACTCTTCGCGCGCGAGATGGCTTTCCGGAAAGTTACCTCTTGTAACTTTCTTGGTCGCCAGACGTGAATGCCTCTGATCACGCCCACAGCAGATAGCAAATCTTGTCTCGTCCAAGCTTCTGGTTGGGGAATACCCTGAATAATTTTGTGCGGACACACTCGTCTATGACTTTTTTTATATATGTATAAGGTCCGTATTAACCGCGGTGGATTCATTCAGATCCACAGAGGAGTCCTTGACACGGTCCCGCCCACCGAGTCGAAGCAATGCCATACCCGATCCTTTACCTCCCACGACCACCTCTTTGTTGTCCTAATCTCTGGAGCCTTGCTCTTTTAGCCTCTTTCTGTATGCAGGCAGGAGAAGGACAACCAAGTGATCAAATTCCCCGAAATGCAGTCAGGGAATAGAACGGTAGGCATTCCTTATCTTAGTGTAGCACTGGTCAAATGTGTTGACACCGCCGGTGCTACAGGTTATATGTTGATGGTAATTGGGCAGGGATTTCTTCCAAATGTCACGTTCAGATTATAAAACAGGGCTTTGAAGAGAGACAATATTTCATACAATACTTCACAGCCAATGCAAAAGTCATTACACGGCATACAATTATTTTAACACGATGAATTCACACATTTCGATTACCGAAGCACATTTGGAAACGAAATATATTTTGTTTATTACACATTTACACCAGATATAGCTAATTTGCTGAGTTTCCTTGTAACTGCAAATAGATCTGTATCTTCACATCAATCAGCAACAATTCAGACTTCCTCCCCTCCTGGTCATTTCTAGTGCAGTGGAGAATAGCAAACTTCATTCGTACCAAAATATTAGGTTGAAATATTTCACATTTGACCATCTTTAAAAATGTCTCGTTCGTGGGATTTATTTGTAGGTATTTATAATGAAATGCATAAAAACTATGCAATTATTTATTAAACAATCGTTATTATTTAATTTGCAATTTGAAATAGCTTAGCGCGTTTGAGACAAATTTTAAAACTAGGATTCCAGTCCACGTGATACAGGTTAGGGCGCTGAAGTATAATTAAAGGCCTGTGGTTTGTTTATAAATTCGCCGATGGAGTATTTAACAATACTCGCGGCCTTGGAAAAGCGAGTCTGACCTCAATGGAAAACCCAAGCCGATCGATTTTCTGCTTTGCTAAGACTTTGTCTCGGCAGTTGTAACTGGATCTGAAAAACGTGGGGCAGAAGCAGCATCGAGCATTTTTTCCATATTAAGCCATTTAAACAGGTTCGATTTCCTTGCTCAACTGAGAGTTATTGCTTTGCAATCTTCCTAAATTCTGATCTGCTAATCTCCGCCCCTTCCCGGTAAAATTTTAAAATCTTGACCTGAATTGACGGGTATTGAAACTTAGACGCACATATTGTAAAGTCTCCGCTGGCATTAATTATATGTGTCCTAAGGAGTTTTACCTTGTGTCTGTAATGACAGACTTGAAGTTCTGTGATTTCCTTTACAAACATTCAGACCGTGTTCCTGACGTTCAAGTGTACTCAAAGTTCCTGTCAATGACAAAATGTCAGAAGTATGTTATTGCACGAGATTCTTCAGTCGGAACCTTATCTATTAAACACTGGATGAGTGATTACTACCATGTAGTATTTCCCCATTTATTTGTACTGTGAATGCCTGCAAGAAAACGAATCTCAGGCTAGTATATGGTGACATATATTACTTTGATAATAAATTTACTTTGAACTTATTTCCGTATGTTTAAAGTGGGTATAATTGTGTCTCACGGCTATGTATAGAGATAATTGAACTTTTGAATGCCCTCGACCCCCCCACCCCCGCCAAAAGGTACAATATCTCTGTTGTAATAGAAATGATTATTAATAGAAGATACCTTACTATTGAATACTCGTGTACTGGATAGGGGCTGGAAATGTTGGTGGTATGTCTTCAAGATTTCCTTTACGAGGGAGGACAGCACTTCCCATTTGTACACGATGATTTATTGAGGTTACGAGCGCTGCCACTTCTGATGGACCAACGTGATGACACTTCTTGGTTCCGTTCCACGACAGAGATGTTACTAGAGCCAATTTCTTTCCTGCAAAGTCTAAGCAACCCGATTGCTGAAGAAAGACCCTGATACGAAAATAAGGCCTGAATTCGTTCTGGGGTCGATAGGATCTCTACAATGTTTACAAAATCAATCAATTCTACCATAAATCTTCAGGAGGAGCTCGCTTCAAAACGCACCTGCACAAACAATCAGAAGGATTGCCAATTTTCCCAAAATTTCAGAGATAAGTGCTATATATTTCCTTAACAAAATATTTTGCAAAGCTCAACGCAAGTCAGTGTAAGCGCTAGAAAATCTATCTCCAACTTCACCTTTGCTGTTTTATATATAGTAACTGCGCACATGCTTCCGATAAGTAATGGGAATATATGTGGCACTTAAAGCGAACCTCAAGCCATTTATAAAGGATCTTAATTTATCTGATCTCACTGAGTGGGACTAAATGAGTTTGGCAATTTTTCAACTAGTCCTTAGCGTTTGAGAAAGTCATTAGGCGGCAATATATGAGCATAAGAAATTCTGGCATGGTGGAAATCCACAGGACGTAAACAGCGGCGATCCAAAACAGGATTCTGGCCAAATACATAAATAGAGAGAGAAAAGCTAAACTGCAAACAAGTCAGTATAAACAACAATTGTATTTACCTTAAACTTTCTTCACATCTGAGTGCGTTTAAGTTTGGATAATTTATTCATGGGGATAATTAACTCAAAAATAATCTTTATGGGAAAAATACAGGAAATTATATATCAGGCAATATATATAACCTCATTTGGGAGCAAAGGGTTATATTATTTTACATTTGATAGTTGAAGATAATTATACCATGTGTGTATATTCTTTGCCTTATTAAAACTAAATTGCCTCTATCATTTGTGGTAGCTCTAATTATTACGCATTGTTCAAAAGCTCGTGTATTTGGGGAGGTCTGCGTTTTTTAAGACTGAAGTAGCACTCACTTCGCCAACCAAATGGGCTGTTTAATTAGTTTGTTTTAACAGCGATTGATTGAAGGCTTCCAACTCAAATCCCAGTTTACATGGGATATACCACTGAGGGACTGAAAAAAAAAACAAACTTCTATAAAATATTCAGACTCTAAAACTGATTACAAGGTACAGGCGTGTTTAACATATCTTCAATAATATCGAAACATAGACATGGGAGAAATAACCCCTTTTCTCGCCCCTTTTACGCGGGGGCATTGTTGTCAGTTTTAAGAGTTCGTCACAACTATCCTGGAATGGTCAGATCCACATAGACCAAACACTTCCTGTTTAAAAGTGATAGCAGGAGCCGTCAAAACCAATAGAGGTGGGGTTTATTTTCTCGCGAAGGAAGTGTTTTGCGTATGTTTTTTTTCCCTGGTATTTAACGAATTTGTAGAGGGAGACCTTTTCACTTGAGGTTCATTTAATTTTCCAGAGGTACCATGTCTACTGGATCTCCCAGTGATACCGAGGATATTCAGGAAATGGAATTACAGGGGCTGCATCTCAAATGTAACGGTTTGAAACACGAGTCGAACGAGGCGGAATTCTATATCTCCGCTGAAAACACGGACGAATCGAGTTCTGACTGCAGCTCCAAGAGGAAAAGGCAAGGGGCTGTTAGGAGAAAGCAAATGCTCCGGCTGGGCAAAGAGGGCAAGCAGTCGCAGAGAAACGCTGCCAATGCCAGGGAGAGAGCCAGGATGCGAGTCCTGAGCAAAGCCTTCTCCAGGTTAAAAACCAGCCTGCCCTGGGTGCCCTCAGACACAAAACTTTCCAAACTTGACACCCTCAGACTGGCAGCTAGCTACATCGCACATTTAAGGCAGATCTTAGCAAATGATAAATACGAAAATGGATACGTCCATCCGGTAAATCTGGTAAGAATTGCAGATATTGCACAGCTTGGTAACCCGAGCGAACCAAAGTCCACCACTGCGTCTCGGCACAAGGTGTAATTGGTATCAAGAACTTGAGTGTTGTAGTGCGTTCGCATTTTATTGAAAATACTTCTATAAATTTATAGTTTCAAATGTTTATGGGGGAAACATATCACTAGGATCTTGGCGCATCAGTGCCCTTTCAATGTAGATTTCGAACATTGAAAGTGCACGCATTATTTTGTGATTCAACATAGAAATGCTACTCTAATAACAAAACTCGCATTGATTAGTAAATACGACATCCTCTTTTGCGCAGTAGCTCAGTGAACTTCTGCGTCCATCACTGATCAATACTCCAGACAATGGCATCTTTAGAAACAGGCAGGTGCATCTTCATCGGCTGCACGGCATTTAAAGGGAAAACACCTTGCATGCAAATTCAAATAAAACGCTCTATTTAAAAAAAAGGTTCTAGTAGTATATGTAACGTGGCGTTAGTTTTACATGTTACCACTCCTTAGCCTGCTGCACCTACAGGTTTGGGGGTGAGGGTATTAAAAGCTACTGCGCAAGGTCACGGAAGAAACCTGAGCGCCCCACTTACCACGCTTCCCCACTAAACTCGCGAACCCACAAAATCAGACAACATTTTTGTGTTTAAACAGTAGATTGCTCTAGATAGTCTTTTCATTGTCAACGATCGTATAATACTTTCTCTTGTGGGGAGATTTGAATGAAAGAACAGATCTCAGTCAAACAACAAATGGTGAAAAGGGTAAAATTAAGGTATTATTTTGTAAAAACACAAGACATCTTGTTCTAGACCGGCAGCTTCGGCCAGCTACTAAATCAGTAAAAAGCAACCTTTAAGACAAAAAGAGCCAAAGGATTGCTGATTGCTGGTATGTTATAACAGCCTTCCCAACAACTTGTAAACGGATTCTGAGAAAATAAAATTTCCTTTACACGAAAGGTTTAGGTACTTAAACTTTAAAATAACTTCGGTTTTATTTTCCTTTTATTGCTGCAAATGCAAATCTGCTACTAATTTCTAAAATGTAAGTATGTCAGATAATTCCGCATAAGTGGCATTATAATTTCTATATTGAATTGCGCGGCTGTTAACTATGCCTGTCTCCGGCTAATCACAGATCTAATGTTTGTTACATTGAGGGGGCGTTTTGTAAGCTTATTTTTGGAGTTATTTGGCTCAGGCTCAGGCGGTCAACGCAAATAGTTTTTTACATATATCCCAAAAAGCTAGGATACATGGAGATTTATATGGAGAGCGCTTCAGATCGGCTGCTTTGGAATCTAATGATATTCCAGAAAGTTAAGTCCAACAACAGTAAGTGGACTATATTTCTGAAATGCTTTACAGAAAGAAATCCCACCTGAAGCTCACATGAAATCTGGGTTCGTTAAAAGATCTTTTTTTTAAGTTAAATTGCTTCGAAAAAGATCAACAAGGATAGAATATATTCTTACCAAGATCCAAAAATAAAGATAATTGATGCCAGATTTATTTCGTCAAAATTAATACGGTACATTTTTTTCCTCGTGAAACCTTAATACAAATTAAAAATGTACGAATTATTTGTCCAACTATATTTGGATTAGGACTGATTGGTTGTTTTAGTTTAATTATCCTGAGATTCTGGGGAAATGCTGACTAGCATAGGCGTTGCAATTGGATTTCTTCAGTGCTGGTCCAGAGAGTAACAAACCATCACTCTCAAATCCGCCACTTCATGAGGACCGGTCGGAACGCTGCCGTTTGCCATTCTGTCACTAAATCCCACTTTATATTGTAAATGACTGCATGTGGTCTCACATCGATTACCGAGTAACAGTATGAGTTTCCACGGATGTTGCATGACGATGTTAATGAAACTGAGTTCAAACTCTGAGGTAAAATGACGAGAAGAAATCTATACTTCCTGATTCTTAGAACCAGTTCGCGGACATTTCTCATCATCTCAGTAAGGACCGCCGAATTATTGTTCTAACCATTCTGTTTCAACTTTCAGACCTGGCCATTCGTGGTTTCAGGAAGATCTGAAGTAGATAGCAAAGATTTTGCCACCACGTCCAGATTATGTGGGACTACTGCTTAGCAACAAGCGCCTTCCACTTCAACTCCTCCCTGAGCAGCTGTCACCATTCCAACGCTTGGCCTGAGCGATAAAGTAGATGCGCCGTCGGAATGATGCGGGACAGCCACGTTGGTTTGCAGGCTTTGCAGGACAAAGCTCCGACTTGCCGCATTGTTCTAATGGAGGTGCGGGACAGCCTATAATATTGCCGGCCTCTTCAGGACCTTCTCGAAGATGATCCGGTCCTGTTCCGATTACGGATGTTCCTTTTTCTATACAGAGTAGGGTGAGATGCCAGCTGCCCTCCATCCACTGAAAGCACATTCAACATTGTAAATAAGTTGAAACGTAGCAGTATTGACCATTGGTTAATAAATTGTGGAATTATGGCGACTACATGTAAGAGAAACAACAAGCCACTTAATGTATAATAAATATTTTTGTATTCTTGTATATTACAGCTTGGATAAAGGTGCTATGATTGCCTCCAGTATTGCGTTAGGTATTGGCATTTTGAGTAGTACTCAATCATATAAACTTGTATGGTTATTGTTTATGCTTTAAAATGTACAATTTGGATCTTTTATATAAAAAAGATTTCACTGTAGTTTTATATTTTTAAAAAAGTAATTTTATCAGAAGAAACAATAGCACTTTATATGTTGGTTATCAAAAAATCTTTGTTCTTTATGATTTTCATATTAAAAGCAAAGATTTTGAATTTATTTCCACTGAATTTCAAAACTGGAGTGGAAATGTTGAAGTATTTTGGGGATTTTAGACATCTCGACAATAGGTTTGAATCCAATCAGGAAATTAGCTTTTAGCTTTAGAGCATGACTGACAGCTTGTTTGTGTATGCTTTATGGACTGTTGTGATGTAAATAATTAATGCAACAGCTATTGTGTTGTGGTTCTATGGCACAGTGTGCAAGATGTACACTGTAGCACATCTCAAGGCTTCCTCAGCAGCACATCAAAGTAAGAGCATTTTCCACCGAGGAGGTCAATGCCAGCAGCTGCATATTACCACCACTAACTTCCTATCAGGTCCCACAGCATCCTGAATAAGATGTGTGTCATAGACGACTCCTTACTGCAATAAAATCCTTGAATTCTTTACCAAGGACAATGTAGGAGTACTTTCACCACTTGGACTACAGTACTGCAAGATGGTGGTTGATTCCTTCTTTATTAGTGAGGTAAATGTTTTAAAATGTTCTTTTCCTGGTGCCAAAAATATCCTGAGAAGGTTTAAAACTTACTGCTTTCTTGAAATTCAACCACAGTGTATGCCCTAGCACTTACATTGTTGCTGTATGAAATGAGCGAATGTGTAACTGTGAACTAATCTCAAAAGGATAGCAATGAATATAGCAATGTGGTTTAACTTTATATTTAAAGTAGGTGGAATAATCCCCTATGAAAAATAGATGTACTAAAAGTAGTCTTTGTGGCTAGTTGATGTTCAAAGGTAAGAATTTTTAATTAGCTTATGAGTTTTAGAACAAAATCATTAAACTCAACAGGCACCAAGAGATCAAAAAGTTCTAATTCCACTCTTCGTGGAACTGATGGTTTTCTGGTCAGGCCACAATTAAAATAGCAATACGGATTTCTGGAAAATCAGCCATCAATTCTTGTGTTGCTTTCAAGTCGTCAAGATTATTGTCATTTAACTATATACATGTGTACCATCAAAGGAGACAATGATTCTCTAGTGTAATATCCAATAAAATTCTATTATTTTGATGCCAAACATCAGCATTAAAGATAAAAAGCTAATTAAATTGTTGATATTTGCTGTCTACTTATTGAGCAGTAATTTTAGTCAATTAAAAATCATATTATTTCAGAATGGAATCCTAATCAATTTCTTTTCAATGTTATTGTATAATAAGTCTTAAATATTGGTCACAAATTTCAGATAATAAATATGTTTCTGAACCACAGTGTTTGTTTTTAATTTAACTTAATAACTATTGTGGTAGTAAATCACATAATTTAATCACTGGATGTGAAACTGTTCCTTTTGATAAGTTGTTCCAAGGCACGTCATTCGATGGAATACTAATATAACAGGATATAGATAACCATACACAAATGCTATCAAATTAAATTATAAAGCAGTAAAACAAACGCTTAAAGAATGAAGCGCATTTAGCTGCATTGCAATTCATTTTTGATGATGTCAATAAAAGTAACAGAAACTGATTGTTATGGTCGCTTTATGATTTACCACATATTTAATTAAAGAAATGTGTTCTATTTCCATTCTTATAATTCTGGGGCTATTATAGAAGTACTGTGTGTGGTTGAAAAAGTAATTATCACAATTAGTATTTCTAACATGTGACATACTAAACTAAAAGTTTAAGTGCCACAGACTTGGCAGTTAAGAGACAAAATAGCTTTAACAGTTCTTATAATGGCAATGCGGGTAATTAAAAAAGAAATTTTAACTATCGTAAGTAGGGAATCCATCAGTAACCAAGAAATTAGTAGTAAAATAAGCAAATATTAATCATACTTTAATAGTGATGGTAAATAGTGAAGGAACAGTGAAGGTAGTGTGAAACTATAATTAACACCTCCAACTTGAATTGTTGAAAAATTATAGGTCAGATATAACTCAGTGATGACTGAATAGTGCCAGCCATTTGCTACACTTGCACTTTCCCACAGACTTTCTGGGAGCTCTTGAACAAGTTCACATGAAGGAATCAGCCAAAAAGTGCAGCAAACTCAGCAGAGCATTTGTGTCTGAGTGAACAACTGTGTGCCTCCTTAACAAACCATGGTAAAGAAACATGTACATAATTCTTTGTGCTGGGACACCTATGATAAATACCTAAAGCCAATATACAATATAAACATCGTCATTTTGTTGCATTTTACACCCTCTGCTTGTTTTCTTTGGCAATGAAAAAAACTATGTTTGTATTTTTCACATTCACTATCATAGTGTTGCTGATTCTTTGAATTTCAATGCAGTCAACAGGACTAGAAATCTTTTAGAACTTTAGTCGTCTACACTCTGGCTAAAGATGATAAGTTTGGAGCAGACAATAAAATGGGCACAATATTGTCACTATCAAATGCTTCACCTCCAGTATGTGCTAACCACCCGGACATTTCAAAACATGTATGTCTTTACTATCTCTGCTTGTAGAACCTCAGTCATGACAGGGCTAACTTGCAGGCTACGTGTATTTTCTTTTGGTAACAGGGTGTCCACAGGTTTACACTTCCATACAATTAGATTCTATCACTATACTACAATGCCAATATAGCATTTGTTTCAGCGTGCTCTCCAAAGATAGAGTGCCTATAAAAAGTATTCACCATCCCCCCCCCCACACCAGAAGTTTTCATGTTTTATTGTTTTACAACATTGAATCATGGTGGATTTAATCTGACTTTTTTTGACACTGATCAACAGAAAAAGACTCGTTCATGTCAAAGTGAAAACAGATCTCTACAAAGTGATCTGAATTAGTTACAAATATAAAACACAAAATAATTGTTTGCGTAAGTATTCATCCCCTTCAAGTCAGTGTTTAGTAGATGCACTTTTGGCAGCAATTACAGCCTTGAGTCTGTGTGGATAGGTCTCTATCAGCTTTGCACATCTGGACACTGCAATTTCCCCCCATGTTTCTTTACAAAACTGTTCGAGGTCTGCCAGATTGCATAGGGATTGTGAGTGAAAATCCCTTTTCAAGACCAGCCATAAATTTTCAATTGGACTGAGCTCTGGACTCTGACTTGGCCACTCCAGGACATTAACTTTGTTGTTTTAAGCCATACCTGTGTAGCTTTGGCTTTATGCTGGAGTCAATTTCTCGCTGGAAAACAAATCTTTTCCAAAGTCACACTTCTGTTGCAGACTACATTAGGTTTTCCTCCAGGATTTTCCTGCATTTTTCTGCATTCATTTTACCCTCTACCTTCACAATCCTCCCAGGGCCTGCAGCAGCAAAGGATCCCCATAGCATGATGCATCTACTACCATGTTTCACGGTAGGGGTTTGTGTGCTTTTGATGATGTGTGGTGTTTGGCTTATGCCAAACATAGCGTTTAGTCTGATGGGCAAAAAGCTCAATCTGGGTTTCATCAGACCATAGAATCTTCTTCCACCTATCTTCAGAGTCTCTCATATGCCTTTTGCCAAACTCTAGTCAAGATTTCATGTGAGTTTTTTCAACAGTGGCTTTCTATTCGCCACTCTCCCATACTCCCATAGAGCTGCGACTGGGCAATAGTTGTATGCACAGTCTCTCCTATTTCAGCCACTGAAGCTTGTAACTCTTCCAGAGTTGTTATAGGTCTCTTGGTGGCCTCGCTCACTAGTCCCCTTCCTGCAAAGTCACTCAGTTTTTGAGGACGGCCTGTTCTCGGCAGATTTACAGCTGTGCCGTATTCCTTCTATTTCTTGATGATTGACTTAACTATTCCTCCAAGGGATATTCAGTGACTTGGAAATTTTCTTCTTTCCGTCTCCTGACTTGTGCTTTTCAATAACCTTTTTGCGGAGTGTTCTTTTGTCTTCAAGGTGTAGTTTTTGCCAGGATACTGATTCACCAGCAGTTGGACCTTCCAGATACATTACTATAACTAATTGAAACACCTTAACTGCACACAGTGATCTCCATTTAACTAATTATGTGACTTCTAAAACCAATTGGTTGCACCAGTGATGATTTGATGTGTCATATTAAAGGGGGTGGATACTTATGCAATCAATTATTTTGTGTTTTATATTCGTAATTAAATTAGATCACTTTGTAGAGTTCTGTTTTCACTTTAGCACAAAAGAGTCTTCTTCTGTTGATCAGCATAACAAAAATAGTCAAATTAACTCCACTATGATTCAATGTTGTAAAACAATAAAACATGAAAATTTCCGGGGGGGGGGGTGAATAATTTTTATAGGCACTGCAAAACATACAGGCAGCAGAGTTTATTTGTACTTTTGTGTTCATTATTGCTTTGGACAGTATTTTTTTTCTTGGTGTACGAAGGTCATGGGTTCCAATCAACAATACAGAGATCTGAGCAGCTAACTGTGTTTGATATTGCGTGTACTTTGGTGAGCTCAAAAATATTTTTTGAATGAAATGTTCAGTAAATCTTCTTCTGCCCTTTCTGGACAAATTAAAAATCCCACAGCATTATTTCAAGAAGAAAGGGATATTCTTCCAAGTATCCTTGCTAACTAGATCATAGATCATAGAATAGTACAGCACAGTACAGGCCCTTCGGCCCACAATATTGTGCCGACCCTCGAACCCTGCCTCCCATATAAGCCCCCACCTTAGATTCCTCCATATACCTGTCTAGTAGTCTCTTAAACTTCACTAGTGTATCTGCCTCCACCACTGACTCAGGCAGTGCATTCCACGCACGAACCACTCTCTGAGTAAAAAACCTTCCTCTAATATCCCCCTTGAACTTCCCACCCCTTACCTTAAAGCCATGTCCTCTTGTATTGAGCAGTGGTGCCCTGGGGAAGAGGCGCTGGCTATCCACTCTATCTATTCCTCTTATTATCTTGTACACCTCTATCATGTTTTCTCTCATCCTCCTTTTCTCCAAAGAGTAATGCCCTAGCTCCCTTAATCTCTGATCATAATGCATACTTTCTAAACCCGGCAGCGTCCTGGTCAATCTCTTCTGTACCCTTTCCAATGCTTCCACATCCTTCCTATAGTGAGGTAACCAGAACTGGACACAATACTCCAAGCGTGGCCTAACCAGAGTTTTATAGAGCTGCATCATTACATTGCGACTCTTAAACTCTATCCCTCGACTTATGAAAGCTAACACCCCATAAGCTTTCTTAACTACCCTATCCACCTGTGAGGCAACTTACAGGGATCTGTGGACATGTACCCTGAGATCCCTCTGCTCCTCCACACTACCAAGTATCCTGCCATTTACTTTGTACTCTGCCTTGGAGTTTGTCCTTCCAAAGTGTACCACCTCACACTTCTCCGGGTTGAACTCCATCTGCCACTTCTCAGCCCACTTCTGCATCCTATCAATGTCTCTCTGCATTCTTTGACAATCCTCTACACTATCTACACCACCACAAACCTTTGTGTCATCTGCAAACTTGCCAACCCACCCTTCTACCCCCACATCCAGGTCGTTAATAAAAATCACGAAAAGTAGAGGTCCCAGAACAGATCCTTGTGGGACACCACTAGTCACAATCCTCCAATCTGAATGTACTCCCTCCACCACCACCCTCTGCCTTTTGCAGGCAAGCCAATTCTGAATCCACCTGACCAAACTTCCCTGGATCCCATGCCTTCTAACTTTCTGAATAAGTCTACCGTGTGGAACCTTGTCAAATGCAAATCAACAACACTAAGATAGAAATTATCTAATCATTATCAGATACATCTTTCATTCAATGCACAAGGTATTTTGAGGTGTCTTGAGGCTACGAATGGTGAAACTTACAACCCTACTTTCTATTTGAATTGATAGGTACTGTGTCCATTCCAATTACCTCAAGGTTTGGGAATTTGGTTCAGAGGAGTTGAGAGATGCTGTAAGAATAGGCTGGAGTAAATATCCAAAGTGAAACCAAAGTTAGGAAGTGACAATCCCACCAGAAAGAACCTGCCCATCAGCTGCAAGGTCCTCTCATTGTTTCTGTACAAGTATGGAACAAATGTGATCCATAGTCAATCTTGCACCAGGGTAGCTAAGCAAATTGTCTTCGATTTCATCTGAAGATCCAAAGTGAATCATGTACACTGGTCTCCAGAGAACTGGACGGGATGTATCCAGTATAACTCCCATTCTCATCTTTGTGGCTGCGTCAAAGCGTATGCTGGCTATGGGTATACAAACACCAGGTGCCATTTGCACAGAGGTCTTAGCTATCCCTGGTATTGTGAAGGATGGTCCTGACCTCTTTGCTGCCCATTGCGAATAGTTTCTGCAGAGGAATAGTTTTGACCATTGCCAAAATCTTCATCAAATCCTGATGAATGATCTCAGCCCTAATCATTAGCTCTATATTGCTCTCCATAGATGCCACCAAGTTCCTCCAGCTTTTTGTGTGTGTTGCCCTGGATTTCCAACACCTACAGAACCTCTTGTGTTTATCAATTAGGTAGTGGGCACGTGGATAACTGGTTAAGGCATTGGACTAGCGACTTGGTCGTAAGTTCGAGCCCCAGCTGAGGCAACGTGTTGTGTCCTTGAGCAAGGCACTTAATCACACATTGCTCTGCGACGACACTGGTGCCAAGCTGTATGGGTTCTAATGCCCTTCCCTTGGACAACATTGGTGTCGTGGAGGGGGGAGACTTGCAGCATGGGCAACTGCCGGTCCTCCATACAACCTTGCCCAGGCCTGTACCCTGGAGAGTGAAGACTTTCCAGGAGCAGATCCATGGTCTCGCAAGACTAATGGATGCCTTTACTTCGTGGTCTTTACAGTGTATCCTGGAGAAGGAGAGAGTGGGTGGCTTCCGGAAATGCCATTAGAGTTCAAAACAGAGCACTGGACTGATATGACTGTAAACATTGTACTTGCTGCAACAATGATTTACTTGACAAGTTGCCCTTTAAATGCAAATCTAACAACCTTGTGCTGACTTTGTTAGCACTGTACCACTACGACCACCCCCCTCCCACCCCATGCCCAACATTTTAACTGCCACGATTGACAGAAGATTAACTGGAGCAGACAAGAAAATATTGAGCCTATATGTAAGATATTTTGAGCCTTTATTTCCAATTTTGGTAACAGGAGAATGGGCAAAGAAGTGGAACGTGGAGTACAGTGTCGGGAAGTATATGGTCACACACTTTGGTAGAAGGAATAAAAGCATAGGGTCTTTCCTAAACAGGGAGAAAATTCAAAAATATGAGATGCAAAGGGACCTAAAGGTTAACTTGCAGGTTGAGCTGGTGGAAGGCAAGTGTGATGTTAGCATTCATTTTGAGAGGACTAGAATATAAAAGCAATTGTAACACTCTGATTCCGTCAGCTGCATAAATCTAGGGAAGACATGCTCCGGGCCTGCCAAACATGTGAGATTGAAGTGCAAGCCCCCGGAATTCCCCCGTTTGTGTGGATGCTGCGTGATTTGTTTCCCTGTTACAAATCAGTACCACAAAATAACGGACAGTACACCACATACAGTTCAAAGATTTAGCTTTATAATTCTTAATTTGACTAAAGGGTTAGTAAAGAAAAAGCAAATAAAAAAGAAAAGGGCCTATTTTAATGAAACAGTCTAATGTGCACACATTGGAGCTCACGGTTTCCCCTCCACCAATCCTCCTTCGACCTCCCTGGACTTCGTCGAATCACGGCCCCACTCTGGGTCGACTCCTCTGACCTCTTCTCTCCGGCGTCTTCTCTCTTCTTCCCCTCTCAAAGTCCCCAAACCCAACCTGTGTCCCTCACCAGAGAAACTTCCCCTGAATCTGTTCATCCCCATTGGATGGCACACATTTCTCCTACCTCCTATCTTTAACCCAAGCAAACATCTTACACAGAGAACAGAAAAGCATAACAGAGAAAAAATATAAACCATGTGAACCAGGAAATTACACAAGGATGGAATGTTGAGGCTTTATAGGGCATCGGTGAGACCTCACATGGAGTATTGTGAGCAGTTTTGTGCTGCTTATCTAGAAACCATAGAAAACATAGCAACATTACAGCACAGAAACAGGCCTTTAGGCCCTTCTTGGCTGTGCCGAACCATTTTTCTGCCTAGTCCCACTGAGCTGCACACGGACCATATCTCTTCATACACCTCCCATCCATGTACCTGTCCAAGTTTTTCTTAAATGTTAAAAGTGAGCCCGCATTTACCACTTTATCTGGCAGCTCATTCCACACTCCCACCACTCTCCGTGTGAAGAAGCCCCCACTAATCTTCCCTTTAAACTTTTCCCCCCTCACCCTTAACCCATATCCTCTGGTTTTTTTCTCCCCTAGCACCAGTGGAAAAAGCCTGCTTGCATTCACTCTACCTATACCCATCATAATTTTATATACCTCTATCAAATCTCCCCTCATTCTTCTACGCTCCAGGGAATAAAGTCCTAACCTATTCGACCTTTCTCGGTAACTCAGTTTCTCAAGTCCCGGCAACATCCTTATAAAACTTCTCTGCACTCTTTCAACCTTATTAATATCCTTCCTGTAATTAGGTGACCAAAACTGCACACGATACACCAAATTCGGCATCACCAATGTCTTATATAATCTCACCATAACATTCCAACTTCTACACTCAATACTTTGATTAATAAAGGCCAACGTACCAAAAGCTCTCTTTACGACCATATCTACCTGTGACGCCACTTTTAGGGAATTTTGTATCTGTATTCCCAGATCCCTCTGTTCTACTGCACTCCTCAGTGCCTTATCATTAACCCTGTAGGTTCTACCTTGGTTATCTAAGAAAGGATGTGCTGACATTGAAGACGGTTCAATGGAGGTTCACGAAAATGATTCTGGGATTGAAAGGATTGTCATATGAGGAGCATTTGATGGCTCTGGGCCAGTACTTGCTGGAATTAGAAGAATGAGGGAGAAGAAAAAATTTCAGAGTTGTACTGTATATTGATACGTGGTTTGATAATATTTGTACCTTTGAACCCATCAAGTTATAGAGCACTACAGTGCAGAAACAGGCCCTGTGACTCATCTAGTCTACCTTGAACTGTTATTCTGCCTAGTCCCATCAGTTGGATGATAGCTACCAAAATCCCTGGATATTAGAGTTGAGAGAAACCTCATCTCTGACCTCCTCCCAGGAGATCAGAAAATCACTATTCAGGAAAGAAGTGAGTCATAAAGCAGGGAACTATTGGCCTGCTAGCCTAACATTTACCATTTGGGAAACTGTTGGAATCTACTTTAATAAAAGTAAGAGCAAACATCAAAAAACAATCAAGTAGAGTCAACTTGAGTTCAAACTCCTTGGAGTTTAAAAGAATGAAAGGGGATCTCATTGAAACAATGAAAAGTCTGAGAAGTAACGCACAAGAACGCTGGAGGAACTCAGCTGGTCAGGCAGCATATATGGATGGTAATCGATAGTCAATGTGTCATGTTGAGGCTCTTTATTTGGACTGAAAGATCGAGGGGAGATAGCCAGTATAAAAACGGGAAGCTGTGGAGCAAGCAGTGGCATGTAGCAGGTGGATCCAGGCTGGAAGATAAGGAATGGTGGGGTGGGTGCGGGGGAAGAGTATGAATGGCAAAGGAAAATAGAAGTTACAAAGGGCTGAAGATGATGAATCTGTCAGGAGAGGAGGGTGGAGCATGGAATAAAGATTGGGAGATGAAGAAGGGAATGAATGGGAGGAATGTGTGGGTAATGGGCAGATGGAGAAGGTGGGGGACAGAAAGAGATATGGTGATGGAGGCCAGGTGGATTCAGAAGAGGGAGACAAGAAAACAGGGACAGAGGGGAATTCAGTGTTCATGCCACCACATTGGAGACTAATTGAGTGGAATATAAGGTGCTGTTGTTTAATTTGCATTGACTTGGCAACTTCACCTTGACTGTAAGTGATGTCAAGGACAGGCATGGCAGTGGGAATGGGTAGGAGAATTAAGATGGCTGGCAACCAGGTGATCACAGCCATCATGGCACACATATGCCCAACAAACAGGATGTCATATCCTGGTCGTCAAATAAGCCTTAAACATAAGCGTGGAGTATCATCTTCTACAAAGTTGCCACCTGGGCCACTGTTTTCTGTGACTCAGTCACTGCCTGTTCATATCCTAAGATTAATCACTGACTGATCTAATTCTAATCTGATCTCACTGCATTTCTGTCTGAGCTGGTATTAGATAGTGATGGATTAAACAGAGGTACCAATTGTCTGTTTAGCTTTCTGTAAATAGAAAGCATTAGTGCCGGTGAAAATGATAGGTTGGGAGGGGAGTGGGCCACTATAAAGGATATGCATACATCATTTGCAGTCTATAAATCAAAAGACAATACACAATTTTAGAGAGTGGAATAGGGAGATGGAGGATTAGTCCAAAGCTTACCATTATCATCTATGGCTGTTATGTGTCCTATGATATCAAACACACTCTCCGCTCCTCCAGAGCACTTAAGCAGCTAGAGCTGTCTTTTCCCAATAACTGTTGCTCATATAGTTAAACGGCTTCTTGCATTCTGTTCTTCTCACCCCTTTGTAGGTAGCGGGTCCTCTGTTCCTCTTTACCTCAGGTATCTCTAAAGGGACTCCTGAGTTAAGAAAATGCCTCTTGCTGCAGCTTTTTCACAAAGATAGAAAGTGAGAATAGCTATAAGGGTGCAAGCTTGGTTCCAGTTGCTGCTGATTCCTTCCAGCTGGTGTAGCAGACACTTCAGGTGAAAGCAGTTTACAGATTATCCAAATGCTGTGCAAGAGGAAGAATACTGCCATGCATTTTGCGGATGATATACATGAGAGGAACATTTCAGAGTGGTGAATGGAATGCCAGATTGGTTGATATCAAGCTCTTTGAGCAGTGTTGGAGCCAGACTCATCCAGGCAAGTGGTGAATATTCCATTAAGGTCTTGACACCCTTTTAATTGATACTGTTGTGAACTGTTTCTACAAATATCATTTTTTACCCAATCGAATCATATACTCAGGTTTTGGGGGAGAGATAGGTCTCTACCAAATGAGGTGCAAGGTACTCCTTTCCTCTGCTAGCCTGCAGGTAACCCTTGGGTAAGGTGTAGCACCTGAATAGCCCTCCCCCCCCCCATACCTGCCCAATCAGGGTCATATGAAGCCATGGGAGTAGGTGTAGGATGGTTGTATGAGCAACTGGTGCATATCACAAGTCCTAGATATGCAACCACTGACGTCAGGCAGACAATCTCTGAAAAGTATTGATAATGGTTCTGGTCACTGATCTTGTAAAGACACTGCCCAGAACAAGGCGATAGCAAACCATTTCTGTAGAAAAATTTGCCAAGAACAATCATGGTCATGGAAAGATAATTATCGCCTAAGTCATACAATACAGCACATAATGATGATGATGAATAACACATTAAATATTTCCACCATTCTTACATTAACAAATACTATTATTACTGGATTGAATCCTAGATTATAAAATACATCAACTTAAATCTTTGTATCTTCCAAACCAAAGGGCCTGTACTGTTTTATGTTCCAATCATTCAATCTCCTATTTTACCTAGCTTTGCTTAATATAAAATTTAATCTTGAATTAAGTTATTTCTTTGGATCTTACTTAAAAAAACTACCTTTTATAAATCGCTTTTGAGATTAGTTGTTCCTTGTGATTTTGTTGTAACAAATATGTCATCAGTTGTTGGACTGTTTATTCATTTTAACAATTCATTTTAATAATTCATTTAATTATTTACACATTACTTTATCTTGTTCTAATGTTCTTTCAATTTCAATATGGTTTTCTTCTTTAATTGCACATAGCAAATTTGTGTATGTCAGCATTGTCAGACATTAAATATGACATCCTTACAATAACAAAACAGGCTATTTCCAGGCTCCAGACAACCATATGTATGAATGAGCTCCCAGAGTATAGAATATAATTAAATGCAAAAGTCTGCCAGATATTCATACTTTAATTGCTACAAACAACAACGCTAGTTTCCCCTCTCTCAACCCCTCTCTCCCTCTCTCTCCCCCTTTCTCAATCTATCTATCTCTATCTCTTTCTCTCTCTCTATCTCTCTACCCCCAACTTTTAATAATTGTTCTTTATCTGTCCTGTATGTTTCTGATGCCATTCAGTACAATGCTATAGATTTATGGTTACCACGTTGAGCGATTTTTGAGCATTTTCAGACTTGTGAACAAAATCAACTTAATTACGTCAGTGAAATGGAACCCATTCATTAGCCAGGGGCAGCCTGTAACTTGGAAATTGAAGTTAACTCGGAAAATAATTTACAGAGTAGACAGTTTCGAAATTGCATATCATTATCAACTTGTCTCAAACATTTTGTGGTTAATCCTGATCTACTCTAGTTTGGCCACAGGATCGAGACTTAAATGTTTAATGTGATTTTGCTGTTCAAACAAGTTCTACATTTCATTAGCTTTATTTTATTTCTTTTCCTATCATAGTGATGACATGAAATTGTTAAGATTTAGATCAATAACTTTGCCAAAACAGCCTATTGTTCATTATCAATTCTTGATAATAAGTACTTGGGGCGTTGGCACTTTCTTCCTGACTCCTGTAAACAATACCCATTAGGGCAGCAACTAACTACACACCCTCCCTTCAAATTAAATAGAAATAGCTCGGCATGAAGTTGGATTTGCCAAAGAAATTATCCACATTTATGAACTGGAAAATGAAAGCCATTGCCCCTCTGTTGTTCATTGTCAACAGTTTGTCTTTTTATATCAATCATCAGAGCAGCGTGGAGTTGCTCTGGCTCTCTTTAATGAACTGGCTTGAAAAATATATTTTTAAAAATCAATGGATTAGTCACAGATTCTCTAAATGTCAGCAATGTCATTTTAAGAGTTTAGCCTCACTCAGTCTCACTTACTGTATGCTTCCACAATGCTTTCTGTTCTCTCTGCTAAAGCACATATCCCTGGGTTCTATGGCACATAGATTTAAGGTTCAATGTGATCATACAAAGTCTAATTTTTACAGTATGATTAATCAATATATAGCTTTTTTTGGGGAAAATTTTAAAACAGCTGTCTACATCAGTGTTTTATCTTTGGTAGAAATCAAAATAATGTGGAAAAAAAGGATATTCTTCAACTTATTGTTTCAATTTTCTTAGTGAATCTTTCCACAGAAAGCAGCTGCAGTGGACAGGCTTAGACTATTAAATTTGTCAGCACTTTTTCAAAAGCTGCTGCTCACCATAAAGAAGGAGAGACAAAAAAATGGACTATGTGAATAGTATACGAAATTCCTAGTGTTCTGGGAGTTAATAGTGATCCCACTCCTTTCAATGGAACGTAAGTGTAGATCTTTGCGAAGTGCTACAGTGTGGGTGATAGGCCAATAAGAACATAAGAAATGAAGTCAGAGTAGGCAATGTGGCATCTCAGCTTTGTTCCTCTATCCAATAAGATCATGGCCTATTTGACCATTGTTTCAAAGTTCCCTTCCCACCAAACCGCTGTCATCCCTGTTATCTGAAGGTAGTTCTGCTTCAGCCTTAAATAATTTTTCTGGAACATAAATCACAGCTCTCACCACTCAAAACTCTGTCACGCTTCAATGCTTAGTGGGCTGGAGAATCCCAGACACTCACAGTTCCCTCAGAGATCATCATTTGCATCTCAGTTTGAAATGGTGAGCTCTTATTTATAATCTGCCAGGGAAAATATCCTGACAGCATCTACTATATCTTGATTCAATGAAATCACCTCTTCTACTAAATTCCAGAGAATGTGGGCCCATTCTAATCAACCTTTCCTCAGAGGATAATCTCTTCATCACATAAATCAATCCAGTGGCCCTTGGTTGCACCACTTCTGAGATATGTATACTGTATTTTTTCCTAAATACGTTGACTAAATCCGTATTCAGTACTCCACGAATAGTCTCACCAAAGCACCATATAATTAAAAAATTAAAAACATAAAATATCTGAACTCTTTAGCAGACCAGTGGAGAGAGCAAAAGAGCGAACTTTTCAGATCTGTGGCCTTTCATCAGAAACTGATAATCTAGTTTGCATGCTATTACTTTGTTTGTAACATGCATGCATACAAATTAAGATGGTGACTAAATTTTCTCTGTTGCTCGGATCATAATGTTTCCCCTGGAAGTCAAGCCCATTGAACCTGATACTCTCAGGTGGTCTCCCATCCAAGAACTGACCAACTTGAGTCTACTCAGTTATATGTTGACATTGAACCCATCAAGAACACTGATTCTGATGACCATAGTAAGACTTCCTTACTCTTGTAATTTAACATCTTTCTATTGAGGACCAAATTTCTACTTTACTTCTGAATTACTTCCTTTTTTTCAGCATAAAAGTTTCCAATGAGTTTTGTGTAAGGACGTTCATTTAGTGAATACTATTTTACTCTTCCCTCTTTTAAGTGGGTAATCTCACAGTTATCCCATTTGTTGCTTTCCAGTCAGTTGGAACCTTTCCAGTATCTGGGGAGTTTTGGAAGATAACAGACAATGGATTCATTATCTCTAGAGCCACTTCTTTCAGAACCTTAAGGTGCAGGCCATCCCAAATGGGGGCGGAGAAGTAGGGGAGAGGTGATAGTTTGACTGAAGTTTGTCTACTACTTGTATCACTCCATAAAAGTGCTTAAAACCAATATGATTACATAGGAAGTTGGGAAGATGACTATGAGATATGTCTTTGGTGAGGTTTCAGAATCAGGTTTAATATCACTGGCATACATCGTGAAATTTGTTGTTTTGCGGCAACAATACATTGGAATATATAATAATAAAACTATAAATTACACTAAGAAGTGTATATACAAAAGAAAATTAAATTAAAGAAGTGATGCAAAAAGTGACGGAAAAATACTGGGTTCATTGTCCAGTCAGAAATCTGATAGCAGAGGGGAAGGAGCTGTTCTTGAAATGCTGAGTGTGAATCTACGGGCTCCTGTACTTCCACCTTGATGGTAGCAATGAAAAGAGGGCAGGTCCAGGGTGATTGGAGTACCAACTGATGGATGCCACCTTTAGAAGGTGTCCTGGATGCTGATGAGGCTAATGGAGATGGCTGAGTTTACAGCTTCCTGCAGCTTTTTCCAATGCTGTGCAGTGGCCCCTCCATACCAGACTGTGATGCAACCAGTTAGAACGCTCTCCACAGTACGTCTGTAGAAATGTACAAAGTGTCTTTGGTGACATAACAAATCTCCTCAAACTCCTAGTGAAATATAGCTGCTGTCATGCCTTCTTCGTAATTGCGTCAATATGATGGGTCCAAGATAAACCTTCAGAGCTGTAGACACCCAGGAACTTGAAATTGCTCACCTTTCCCACTTCTGGTCCCTCAATGAGGACTGGTGTGTGTTCCTCAACTTCCCTTCCCTGAAGTCCACAATCAAATCTTTGGTCTTACTGACATTGAGTGATGTTGAGTGCTGTGACACCACCCAGTCAGGTGATCTACCTTACTCTGGTAAGCATCCTTGCCACCATCTGAAATTCCACCAACAATAGTTGTGTGGTTGGCAAATTTATAGATAGTCTTTGAACTGTACCTAGACACACAATCGTGAGTGGGCTAAACATGCATCCTTGAGGTACACCAGTGTTGATTGTCAGCTAGGAGGAGATGTTAATTCCGATCCTCACTGACTGTGGTCTCCCAGTGAGAAAATCAGGGATCCAGTTGCAGAGAGAGTTACAGAGGCCCAGGTTTTGGAGTTTATTGATTAGAATTGAGGGTATGATTGTGTTAAATTCTGAGCTGTAGTCAATAAACGTGAAGGTCGTGAGTTCGAGCCTCAGCCGAGGCAGCGTGTTGTGTCCTTGAGCAAGGCACTTAACCACACAGTGCTCTGTGACAACACTGGTGTCAAGCTGTATCGGCCCTTGCCCCTCCCCTTGGACAACATCGGTGTCGTGGAGAGGGGGGACTTGCAGCATAGGCAACTGCCGGTCTTCCATACAACCTTGCCCAGGCCTGCACCCCGGAGAGTGAAGACTTTCCAGGCGCAGATCCATGGTCTCGCAAGGCTAACGGATGCCTTTAACTAATTGAATTTAATCAATAAACAGCAGCCTGATGTAGGTATTGCTGTTGTCCAGGTGACCCAAGGCCAAGTGGAGAGCCAATGAGATTGCATCTGTTGTAGACCTATTGTGGTGATAGGCAAACTGCAGCAGGTACAGGCCCTTGCTTAGGCAGGAGTTGATTCTAATCATGACCAACCTCTCAAAGCACTTCATCAGCGTGGATGTGAGGCAGCTCACCCTGGACTTCTTGGGCACAAGTATGACTGTCACACTTTTGTAGCAAGTGGGAACGTCTGACTGCAGCAGCGAGAGATTGAAGATATCCTTGAACACTCCCGCCAGCGGGTTGGCACAGGTTTTTAGAGTCTCACCACCTACACCATCAGGGATTGGCACTTTTCAAGGGTTCACCCCCTTGAAAGATACTCCAACGTTGGCCAGAAGAAAGAAATCACAGAGACACCAGATGCTGCAGAGATTCACACAGGTGTAGTTTTATTCTGCAGAAAAGGCTCGCCTGGGAGTGAAGCATCACTGCCACTCTTGATAATAGATTTTGCTTTGTAGGAAGTAATGGCCTGGAAACTCTACCAGAGTTGACATGCATCCAATTCTGTCTCTAAGCTCTCTTGAAATAGCCTCAGTAGGTTATACCTGGGCTTCTGGATCACCAGTCCTGAATGCCACAGATCTAGCCCTCAGCAATGTACGAATCTCCAGCTTCACCCATGTTTTCTGGTTTGGGTATCTCCAGTATGTTTCGAAGGCACACACTCATCTGCAGAGCTGTTGATGAAGTCAGTAACAATTGTGGCATTGTCATTCAGACTACACTACTTGGTCCTCACCACTGGTGCTGTGGCCTTTTATCTATCTATACACTGGGAGTAGAAGTACAGCCAGGTGATTGGACCTTTCTGATATTAACCATGAGCTGAAACTAATGCCCATTTTGATCTGATTAGGTCTCTTTTGAATAAAATAACTATCATAGCTCAACTGGGAGAACAGATTTCCAAAATGTCTCTCGAATAGATAACTTTGTACAGATGAAGCACAGTATCCTTTACTGGTGAATGATGCTTTGGGAACTTGAACAGCTGCAACATGAACTAAAGCCTATTCCCTGATGGGCTGTCTAACTGCCTGAAGCTTGAACCGAGTAAAACTTGAAGAGAGTTGCTGTTTAATCCAATGTTTATCTGCAGCTGTTTGAGTTCTGGTTAATGTGCTCCAGAATAAACCTAACTTTATACTGTTTCTGTGGCTCTATCCAATGGCTTTAATCAGATACCGTGAAGTAAAATTTAAGGCAATGAAATTCCAGTTCAGAAATAAAATACTCTAGAAACTGAAGTAATAGACGGCAAAGTAATAGGCAAGCTCTCCTACAGAGGATATGCTCAAACCAGACCAATCAATCAAATGGCGAGGATACATAAAGATCTGGTCATTACTTTCGTGATGTCTGTAGAACCTTTTGTTTTGCAAATTAGTTGCAGCATTTCCTAAAATAGGGATTATGACTCAAAAATAATAGGTTGTTTTCAGACATTCTAACATATATGGAACGAGCTTCCATAGAAGGTAGTTGTGGCTGGTACCACAATAACATTTAAGAGACGTTTAGATAGGAATGTTTAGGGGGAATATGGGCCAAATGGGGGCAAATGTGACTAGCTTAGGTAGGCATACTGGTCAGTTTGTATGAGATGGACTGAAGGGCCTGACTCTGTGCTATATTTCTCTGTTATGTTATTCTAGATGCAATTTCCAACCAGAATGGGCTGATTTTAGCAAGATAAATTGTTTTAACATAATGGCCACCACATCCAATTTCAAAGCTGTCTTTCCTACACCATCAGAGTTATTTTACAATATTGTAATAAACTCTAATCTTCCCAGTGATGTCAGTTTCATAAACATCTAGTTCAAAATCAGAAATCAGCTCAAGGAAACTATTTACTGCAAATTCATTCCAGTTGTATAGATTTAATATCTATATATGACTGGGGAGAAATATTCAGAGTCCTTTGACAGAAGTGATCAAAAATAAACAAATTTGATGAAGGACATGCAACAAATTGAACTGGAACATAGAAACAGCTGCAGATCACTCGGCTATGAGCCTTTCAGCAAATCATAGCTGATTAGGATCTCAGTTCTATTTGCCCATCTGAGCTCCATTTCTTTTAAAATTTTAGTGTGCAGAACTCATATTTTCCCATCAGCGATATCCAATAAGGAGGAAGAATTCTGAATTTCTTACACATTTTGTATAAAGCAGTATTTCCTTATCTCAGTTTTAAACAGAAAATAGTACAAGAGAAAATTTACAAGGATTTGCCGGCTCTGGGGGACTAAAGTTACAAGGAAAAACTGAATAAGTTAGGACTGTATTCTTTAGAATATAGAAGATTGAGAGGAGATTTGATAGAGGTATACAAAATTATGAGGGTTATAGATAGGGTAAATACAAGCAAGCTTTTTTCCACTGAGGTTGGGTGGGACTACATCCAGAGGTTATGGGTTAAGTGTGAAAGGTGGAAAGTTTAAGGGGAACATGAGGGGAAGCTTCTTTAACCAGAGGGTTGTGAGAGTGTGGAATGAGCTTCCAGCACAAGTGGTGCATGTGAGCTCAATGTCAATGTTTAAGAGAAGTTTGGATTGGTACATAGATAGTAGGGGTATGGAGGGTTTTGGTGCCAGTGCAAGCTGATGGGAATAGGCAGTTTAAATGGTTTCAGTGTGGACTAGATGGGCTGAAGGGCCTGTTTCTGTGCTGTACTTCTCTATGGCTCTATGGCTGTAGCCTAGCACTAGGGAGAACTGGGAAGCTGGAGGTCACACTGAGGGTGATGGTTAGATGATTTAGAGATGATGTGGATTTGGGGAATCAGACATCTAGGCGGGTTAGAGATAGTGGGTGATGGAATTGTTGATAAAGGGGTTAGGGTTTTGGAGATGAGGCTGGTGGGAATGTTTAAGGGTGGGGATAGACTGCAAATGAGTGAAGTTCAATGCATGGCTCATAAAAGGTGAATAAAAGTTTCAATAAGTAAATAAGGTGGCAAAAAGAAATTTGGCCTGTATTATAAAGGGGTTGGAGTTTAAAATTAAGAAGGTTTTGTTACATTCGTACAGGGTTGTGGTGAGGCTTGGTAGATCTCCTTACCTAAAAATTGACATACCATTATTCAAGGCAATCTAAAGAAGATTTACCTGGCTAAGTCCTCATTTGAGAGTGTTGTCTTATCAAGAGAAGCTGGACTGTTTTGGTCTGTATACCTTGAAGTCTAGAAGAATTCAAACATTTGAGATCCTAAGGAGGTTTGATGGGGTAGATGTTGGAATACTTTCACAAATGGGGGAATAACAAATGAGCAAGCTTATCTTCAAAATAGAGGCCAATCATTTAAAACTGAGGTGTATGGAATTTCTTCTCCTGAAGTGTAGTAAACTTTTTAAATTCCCTGCTTTTGAGGGTGAAAAATTCCAGATAATAAGACATACTTATGGTGGAGATACATATTTGAAAGACCAAGGAAATTAGGAATGGGCACAGAAGAGGAATTTGAGCCGTGATCATATCAAAAAGTAGAGCAGGTTAGAGGGGGCTGGTGGCCTACTTCTGCTTGTATTTTCTCATGTTCTTGTGTCTGTGATGGGAGGCAGGTATAAGAAAGTTGAAAATTGGGTAGCAGGGGAATGAGGAATAGGAGTTAAGGGAGTCAACTCTGACAATGATGGGGAAGAAGCTGGGAAGGTTGCAGTACCCAAAATCAGGTTTGTGCATGTCAGAAGTCAAAAGGATTGGAGAACACAGAGATGTGAGAGAGGCCACAGATGTTGGTGATCAAGATAAGTGCTTGAGACCTCATGCAATGAGATATTTATTGGGGTTATGTATTGCAGGAATGGGAAGGAGAATGGGCTGTGGTGAGGTGAATACTTAGAGTGAGCGTGATGAGGAAAAAGTTTAGGGAATCTGCTCATAGAGGAAGTTTGGAGTTGAAGATTGTTGGGATGGGGTAGCCAGTAAGCTGCTTGAAAATTGGAGGATTAGAGATGGAAAGGTGAGAAAAGTTGAGGACTATAGGCAGAATGGAGTTGAATTGGAGGATTGATAGTCAGGGGAAATTAGTGAATAAGCGTCCTGCGATCATCCAAGATTGAAGTTGAAGATCAGTGGAAGAAGTTATGTTGGAGGTTGGAGGGAATTCGGAGATGTGATGGGAAGAGGAGGGTAGGTGTGAGCATCTGGACGTTGGAAGAGAGTTGGAAATTATATTGGTCTGTTTAGTCATGGGGTGCCTTTGGGAACTGGGGAGATGGAGGAAGGCAAAGATAATGAGTTAATAAAATGGGGATTGACATGTGCAAAGTAAGAGAACAAAGGGATTCACAGATTGCTGCGTCCGATCAAGTGATCTGTAAAGAAGTATATCTGTGGAGACTGGGGGAAAGCAACCTGCCTTACGTCAGGAACCCAGCCTTTTTCTCTCCAATTCACCCCAGCAACTGTACCAACCAGCCGCACTGATACCCTGCAAAAGTGACAAAAATAAAAGATAAAAGTTTCATGAAAGTTGTGTGTATTTAGCATACTTCAAAAACTTTCATTATGTACCTTTAAAAGTAAACGTCTGAACACTAAAGAAGTACTTTATATCTTCGTAGAATGTTAAAATTATCCTTATATTATGTACCAACACATTTTTGTGTTTCAATTCCTATGGAATTTATATTGTAATCAATATACAATACAAGTATAGAATGATTATTTAATTGTTTAATGCTAACTGTAAGAATAAAATTCTGCTTTAATTGATTGATCGATCGGATTGGTCAATGAAAACCAATGTTTGACCAAATAAAGCTGCTGATCCTTAGCACTTGTTAATGGATTGACTGGCAAAATTCCAAAGCTGTTTTTTTTTTTGAAATTTTTCTCTGTAGTGTGAGGAATCCATACATCTGCATTGATAAATTTATTTTGAGTCATGAAAGTGGAAACTTGGAAATAATTGGTATGTGGAATGTAATACTACATGTGTGATTCGTTTTCCAGTTGTAATGAGAGATCTGACCCACAGTATATATTATAACAAAACTTGCAACCAGTTATCTGTTAGGTGACGCAGCATAACTCCAGATACTGACACAGATCCCAAACTTATAAAACACATACAGATGAAACTAGTTGAAAAACGATTCCTTTCGCAAGCAGGAACTTGGTCTGTAAATGTCATATGAATGGATGAGCCACTTATGATTCATCAAAGAGGACATACAGGAGCCCGAAGACACACACAACGTTGTAAGAGTAGCTTCTTCCCCTCTGCCATCTGATTTCTAAATGGACAATAAACCCATGAATGCTACCTCAGTATTTTTGCTCTGTTTTTGCACTAAGTTTTGTGTGTATATTTCTTGTTGTAATTTATCATGTATTTTATGTATTGCAGTGTACTACTGCTGCAAAACAACAAATTTCATGACCTATGTCAGTGATAATAAACCTGATTCTGAATCTGGTTCCTTGCCTCGACTTATTGGGAAAATGATTTAGACATCACAACCAGATTTCAGTGTGTCTGTTCTGTGGACCACCCAGTTTTTGGATTATACATTATTATTGGCACAATGATCAGGAAAGGCATTGATTTTTGTGCCTAACTACCTTATTTATCTTCTCAATGAGCAAAGTTCTGCATGGCAAAGCCTTGAGATTTCTTAGGTTTTGGAATCTCTATCAGCAAAAAAAAATGCCAAGCATATATTTGTGTTTTTGTCACTGTAGAGGTTATTCTAGAAGCAAATACTGGATTCCAAATTCAAAACTGAAATACTGGAAGAATTTGTCGAGCTATCATTATTAGCAATTCCTAACATTTCAGCAATGTAAACCTTGAAACGAACTCCAAGTTGTTAGTTTTAACTTTTTTTCACTAGAACATATCTTTCTATCAATGCAGCAGAAAATTTATTTGAATCCAATAGGAACAAAATTTTTCCCTCAACAAGTGAGGTCAACAGAAAGGTTGGGTTAATAGTGAAAAATTGGTGAGCAAATGGAGTGTGAGTGTCCCACATTGGAATGACAAAACATTTTATTGTAACTTTTTAATCATGCCCCTATAGTGCATTTTGGTCCCTGTTATAAACTCAACAGCTGCAGACTGGGTTTTTCAGAGCTTGGGAACCCTGGCAGCCAAGTGAACCGGGGAGCAGCTGGCTGCAGCTGGTAGATGTTTTTTAGTGCACACTTGTGAACTTGAAGTAGCTGAAGGATTCTCTCCTTCCTTTTGCTAACTGTAGTATCTGCTGCAGTTAGTCCAGCACTATCCACCTACCCACTACCTTCAATGACTTCACACCTCACTCCCATTGTTCCAATAGATCCCACAATACCCCAGAATCAACAGAGATCACCTGCTGTGATTTCCAACTCTAAGTATGATCGGAAAGGAGAGAGGAACGCAATATTGAAGTCAATAAATCTGGGTCTCTCTCACCCATTTGTGGTCCTTCATTCTAGGATCAGAGCTAATCCATTGTTTCAAAACCACTCTCCATTATTTCTCCTCAAATCGCAATGGTCTATTTATATCTGAAAATTACAGAAACCTGGTGTGCATTCTATGGTTTACACCTAATCAGGCTGGTGGCCAGGGTCTAAAATTATCTCTGGTATTCCAAGTTGCAATGGGAGAAGTCGGGGGCCACTTAAAATATAAAGATCCCTAAAATCTTCATAATTAATTTAAAAATGACTAATTGTCTACAGATAGACAACAAATTTAAAAAATAAAAATAAGTTTTTGGTGTCTTTATTTTCAAGCTATTTTGGTATATTTTTCATCTTCTTTGGTGGAGAACTTGCACAATTAAAATATTAAAAAATAAATGCTTTGTTTGTAAATTGTTTGGGAACATGATGAAGTAGATTATAAAGGCCTGGAAATTGAAAGGGACGTTGCTTGTTTTATTCACTAAGCTACTGAATTGAGCCATTAAATTGAATGCAAAATGTGGTTGTGATTTCTACCACAGATATCTTATTGTTATACATAGATACATAGAAATTTACAGCGTATTACAGGTCCTTCAGCCCACAATGTTGTGCCAATCATGTAACCTGCTCTAGAGACTGCCTAGATTTTCCCGAATGCATAGCCCTCTATTTTCGTAAGCTCCATGTACCTATCTAAGAGGCTCTTAAAAAAACCCTATTGTATTTGCTTCCACCACCACCGCTGGCAGTGCATTCCACACACCCACCACTCTCTGTGTGAAAAACTTACCCCTGACGTCCCTTCAGTACTTATTTCCAAGCACCTTAAAACTATGTTCCCTCATATTAGCCATTTCAGCCCTGGGAAAAAACCTCTGGCTATATCAATGACCCTCATCACCTTATACACCTCTATCAGGTCACCTCTCATCCTCCATCACTCCAAGGAGAAAAGGCCAAGTATACTCAACCTATTCTCATGAGGCATGTTCCCCAATCCAGGCAACATCCTTGTAAACAACAGGAATTCTGCAGATGCTGGAAATTCAAGCAACATACATCAAAGTTGCTGGTGAACGCAGCAGGCCAGGCAGCATCTATAGGAAGAGGCGCAGTCGACGTTTCAGGCCGAGACCCTTCATCAGGACTAACTGAAGGGTTGAAGAGCCGAAGAAATCACAGATGGGGAGCAGTGAGAGATGGTTTCACTGAACTCCCGTCGAAGAGAGGATCTAAACTTCTTCGGTGTAGGCATCACCGGAAGAGGCTTCGCAGTAGTGAATTTAAACGCAAACAACAGGAATTCTGCAGATGCTGGAAATTCAAGCAACATACATCAAAGTTGCTGGTGAACGCAGCAGGCCAGGCAGCATCTATATAAGCCTTCAGTTAGTCCTGATGAAGGGTCTCGGCCTGAAACGTCGACTGCGCCTCTTCCTATAGATGCTGCCTGGCCTGCTGCGTTCACCAGCAACTTTGTTGTAACATCCTTGTAAATCTGCTCTGCACTCTTTCTATAGTTTACACATCTTTCCTGTAGTGAGGTGACCAGAACAGAGCACAGTACTCCAGGTGGGGTCTGATCAAGGTCTTATCGTCGTCGTGGCTATCCCTCGAGGTCGAAGATGATGGTCTTCATTCCGTACAGAGCGAAGATGCCTGTACGTGTATTTGTTTAATGTGTACTTGATGTTGCACTCCAAGAAGCACACGATGCTTCGCAAGTCAACCAACTAATTCCAGTGGCATGGAAACCACGACGATTGGAGCTGATAGATATGTTGCAGCCTTCATCCTCCTTCACAGCCATTGTGTTCAAAGTAACTTTGTGTGCCTGTTCCACCGTTGAAGTCTTGATTGGATCGTTCTTTGTCAGGGACCTCACCCTCGACCTTACTGCCATGGGTGACCCGACCAGGAGCATAGCTGCAGACGGCATCGCTCTCGGGATCACAGGACCACACAAGCTTCTCCACCACGACAAGGTGACAATCCATGGAGAAGCAAGGTCTTATATAACTGTAACATATGGCTCTTGAACTCAATCCCATGGTTGATGAGGGCCAACACCATACGCCTTCTTAACAACACTGTCAACCTGCACAGCAGCTTTGAGTGTCCTATGGACATGGATTCCCAAGATCTCTCAGATCCTCCACACTGCCAAGAGTCTTACCATTTATATTATATTCTATCTTTAAATTGGACCTACCAAAATGAACCACTTCACACTTATCTGGGTTGAAGTCCATCTGCCACTTTTCAGCCCAGTTCTGCATCCTATTGATGTCCTGCTGTAACCTCTGACAACCCTCTACACTATCCACAACACGTTCAACCTTTGCATCATCAGCAAACTTATTAACATACCCTTCTACTTCTTCATTCAGGTCATTTATAAAAATCACAAACAGGAGGGGTCCCAGAACAGATCCCTGCAAAACACCACTGGTCACCGATCTCCATGCGGAATATGAACCATCTACAACCACTCTTTGCCTTCTGTGGGCAAGCCAATTCTAGATTCACAAAGCAAGGTCTCCTTGGATCCCATGCCTCCTTACTTTCCGAAGGAGTCTTACATGGGGAACCTTATCAAATGTCTTACTGAAATCTATATACACTACATCCACTGCTCTACCTTCATCGTGTTTTGTTACATCCTCAAAGAATTCAATCAGGCTTGTAAGGCACAACCTGTCCTTGACAAATCCATGCTGACTATCCCTAATCAGATTATGTGTTTCCAAATGCTCATAAATCCTGCCTCTCAGGAACTTCTCCAACAACTTGCCCACCACTGAAGTCAGATTCAATGGTCTATAATTTCCCTGTTTATCTCTACTCCCTTTCTTGAACAAGGGAAAAACATTTGCAACCCTCCAATCTTCCAGTACTTCTTCCGTCCCTATTGATGATGCAAAGATCATCGCAAGAGATTCAGCAATCTCCTCCCTTGCTTCCCACAAATAGCCTGGGGTATATCTCATCCAGTCCTGGTGACTTATCTAACTTAATGCTTTTCAAAAGCTCCAGCACATCCACTCTCTTAATGTCTATATGCTCAAGTGTTTCTCTGCTCTATGTCATCCCCACAATTGCCAAGGTCTTTGTCCCTGGTGAATATTGAAGCAAAGTATTCAATGAGTACATCCACTACCTCCTCCGACCCCATGGGCACATTTCCACTATTGGACCTGATTGGTCCTTTTCTCACTCGGCTCATCCTCCTGCTCTTCACATACTTGTAGAATGCCTTGGAGTTTTCCTTAATCCTGCTCACCAAGGCCTTCTCATGGCTCCTCCTGGCTCTCTTAATTCCATTCTTAAGCTCTTTCCTAACAACTTTGTAATTTTCTAGAGCTCTTACAGTACCTCATTTCTTAAACCTTTCGTAAGCTTTTCTTCTTAACTAGATTTTCTACATACTCTGTATACCATGTTTGTTTAACTCTACCATCCTTTCCCTGCCTCGATGGAACAAACCTATGCAGAACTCCATACAAATGTTCCCTGAAAATTTGCCACATTTCTGCCGTGCATTTTCCTGAGAATATCTGCTCCCAATTTATGGTCCCAAGTTCCTGCCTAATTGCATCATATTTCCCCCTACCCCAATTAAATGTTTTCCCAAATTGTCTGCTCCTATCCTTCTCCAGCACTATGGTGAAGGAGATAGAGTTGTGGTCACTACCTCCAAAATGCTCTCTGACCGAGAGCTCTGACACCTGACCAAATTCATTTCCCAATACCAGATCAAGGTTGTGTAATTGTAAGATCCACATGTGACATGTCAGCACACACATGGCTGATGTCAATCCCTAAGTAAAGCTCAACTGATGTTTTTCTTGAGGAACCATTTCACAAGATGTAACTACTATTCTATGTGGGCCACCCTTTAGAAAACAACACTTAGTAGCACAGATTAGCCAGAAACACCAAATCCTTACAGCAAAGAAAAGCGGCCAATTGCACTATTGGGGCTTGCCATTTCTTTGCAGCGCAATTCAGCTGCTCCTTTCCCATAGACACATAAACTATTTGATCTTCAGTATTAATCCAATTCCCTTTTCAAATCCATAATTGAGTCTGCATCTTCCCTAGTGGCCTGCTAAAAGACCCGAAACCAGATGACTGTCCTTCAGAAAACTCTTCCCCACAGCTCTCTAGAACCTCTCTCACATCCCACAATCCTGATTGGCTAAAGTGAGGGTAGGAATAGGATGCTCTGGAGGAGGAACAAGTGACTGAGGAACTGGTGCAGGGAGCAGGGTTTCAGATTTCAGGATCATTGGGACCTCTTCTGGGGTAGGTGGGACCTGTACAAGAGAGACGGGTTACACTTGAACCACAGGGGGACCAATATCCTTTCAGGGAGGTTTGTTAGTGCTATTGGGGAGGCTTTAAACTAGATTTGCAGGGGGATGGGAACCAGAGTGCCAGAGCTGACAGTGTGACTGGGGTGAAAATAAATGATGTTGAAGGTTTAAGCAAATCCGCTGATAGAAAGGTTGTGAGTGGTGGTAAAAATCTTCTGAGATGTATATATTTCAATGCTAGGAGTATTGCGGGGAAGGCAGATGAGTTGAAGGCGTGGATTGACACGTGGAATTATGATGTAGCAATTAGTGAAACTTGGCTACAGGAGAGGCAGGACTGGCAGCTTAGTATTCCAGGGTTCCGATGTTTCAGATGTGATCGAGGCAGAGGAATGAAAGGTGGGGGAGTAGCATTGCTTGTTAGGGAAAATATTACAGCAGTGTTCAGGCAGGACAGATTAGAGGGCTTGTCTACTGAGTCCTTATGGGTGGAGCTGAGAAACAGGAAAGGTATGGCCACATTAGTGGGATTGTATTACAGACCACCCAATAGTCAACGAGACTTGGAAGAGCAAATCTGCAGAGAGATAGCAGGCAACTGCAGGAAACATAAAGTTGTGGTGGTAGGGTATTTTAATTTTCCATACATTAATTGGGACTCCCATACTGTTAGGGGTCTAGATGGTTTAGAGTTTGTAAAATGTGTTCAGGAAAGTTTTCTAAATCAATATATAGAGGGACCTACTAGAGTGGATGCAATATTGGATCTCCTGTTAGGTAACGAATTAGGGCAAGTGACGGAAGTCTGTGTAGGGGAGCACTTTGGTTCCAGTGATCATAACACCATTAGTTTCAATTTGATCATGGACAAGGATAGATCTGGTCCTAGGGTTGAGGTTCTGAACTGGAAGGAGGCCAAATTTGAAGAAATGAGAAAGGATCTAAAAAGCGTGGATTGGGACACGTGGATTGGGAAGCGTGGGTCTGGCAAAGATGTGATTGGTAGGTGGGAAGCCTTCAAAGGGGAAATTTTGAGAGTGCAGAGTTTGTATGTTCCTGTCAGGATTAAAGGCAAATTGAATAGGAATAAGGAACCTTGGTTTTCAAGGGATATTGCAACTCTGATAAAGAAGAAGAGGAAGTTGTATGAAATGTATAGGAAACAGGGGGTAAATCAGGTGCTTGAGGAGTATAAGAAGTGCAAGAAAATACTTAAGAAAGAAATCAGGAGGGCTAAAAGAAGACATGAGGTTGCCTTGGCAGTCAAAGTGAAGGATAATCCAAAGAGCTTTTACAAGTATATTAAGAGCAAAAGGATTGTAAGGGATAAAATTGGTCCTCTTGAAGATCAGAGTGGTCGACTTTGTGCGGAACCAAAGGAAATGGGGGAGATCTTAAATAGGTTTTTTGCGTCTGTATTTACTAAGGAAGCTGGCATGAAATCTATGGAATTGAGGGAATCAAGTAGTGAGACCATGGAAACTGTACAGATTGAAAAGGAGGAGGTGCTTGCTGTCTTGAGGAAAATTAAAGTGGATAAATCCCCGGGACCTGACAGAGTGTTCCCTCGGACCTTGAAGGAGACTAGTGTTGAAATTGTGGGGGCCCTGGCAGAAATATTTAAAATGTCGCTGTCTACGGGTGAAGTGCCGGAGGATTGGAGAGTGGCTCATGTTGTTCCGTTGTTTAAAAAAGGATCGAAAAGTAATCCGGGAAATTATAGGCCGGTGAGTTTAACGTCAGTAGTAGGTAAGTTATTGGAGGGAGTACTAAGAGACAGAATCTACAAGCATTTGGATAGACAGGGGCTTATTAGGGAGAGTCAACATGGCTTTGTGCGTGGTAGGTCATGTTTGACTAATCTGTTGGAGTTTTTCGAGGAGGTTACCAGGAAAGTGGATGAAGGGAAGGCAGTGGATATTGTCTACATGGACTTGAGTAAGGCCTTTGACAAGGTCCCGCATGGGAGGTTAGTTAGGAAAATTCAGTCGCTAGGTATACATGGAGAGGTGGTAAATTGGATTGGACATTGGCTCGATGGAAGAAGCCAGAGAGTGGTGGTAGAGAATTGCTTCTCTGAGTGGAGGCCTGTGACTAGTGGTGTGCCACAGGGATCAGTGCTGGGTCCATTGTTATTTGTCATCTATATCAATGATCTGGATGATAATGTGGTAAATTGGATCAGCAAGTTTGCTGATGATACAAAGATT
Source organism: Mobula hypostoma (assembly GCF_963921235.1). Lineage (NCBI taxonomy): Eukaryota > Metazoa > Chordata > Chondrichthyes > Myliobatiformes > Myliobatidae > Mobula > Mobula hypostoma. The sequence goes on along the minus strand of NC_086097.1, from coordinate 221,791,576 downwards.
GGAGGTGTAGTAGACAGTAAGGAAGGTTTTCAGGGCCTGCAGAGGGACTTGGACCAGCTGGAAAAATGGGCTGAAAAATGGCAGATGGAGTTTAATACTGACAAGTGTGAGGTATTGCACTTTGGAAGGACAAACCAACGTAGAACATACAGGGTTAATGGTAAGGCACTGAGGAGTGCAGTGGAACAGAGGGATCTGGGAATACAGATACAAAATTCCCTAAAAGTGTCGTCATAGGTAGATAGGGTTGTAAAGAGAGCTTTTGGTACATTGGCCTTTATTAATCGAAGTATTGAGTATAAGAGCTGGAATGTTATGATGAGCTTGTATAAGGCATTGGTGAGGCCGAATCTGGAGTATTGTGTTCAGTTTTGGTCACCAAATTAGAGGAAGGATATAAATAAGGTTGAAAGAGTGCAGAGAAGGTTTACAAGGATGTTGCCGGGACTTGAGAAACTCAGTTACAGAGAAAAGTTGAATGGGTTAGGACTTTATTCCCTGGAGCGTAGAAGAATGAGGGGAGATTTGATAGAGGTATATAAAATTATGATGGGTATAGATAGAGTGAATGCAAGCAGGCTTTTTCCACTGAGGCAAAGGGAGAAAAAAACCAGAGGACATGGGTTAAGGGTGAGGGGGGAAAAGTTTAAAGGGAACATTAGGGGAAGCTTCTTCACACAGAGAGTGGTGGGAGTATGGAATGAGCTGCCAGACGAGGTGGTAAATGTGGGTTCTTTTGTAACATTTAAGAATAAATTGGACAGATACATGGATGGGAGGTGTATGGAGGGATATGGTCCGTGTGCAGGTCAGTGGGACTAGGCAGAAAATGGTTTGGCACAGCCAAGAAGGGCCAAAGGACCTGTTTCTGTGCTGTAGTTTCTATGGTTTCTATGGTTTAACTCGCATTCCTAAGTTGGACAACATTTCTCCTTACCTTAGCCAAAGCCAAAACACACTTTCCAGCATGGCACAGAAAATGGCTAATATAAACTACCTCACAAATCTTACCCAGGGCATTACATAAGTAAGTCAATCAAAATAAGTGCAGTGACATGCAAAAGTTTGGGCACCCCTAGTCAAAATTTCTGTTACTGTGAATAGCTAAGGGAGTAAAAGATGACCTGATTTCCAAAAGGCATGAAGTTAAAGATGACACATTTCTTTAATATTTTAAGCAAGATTACTTTTTTTTCCCTTCTTTTAGAGTTTCAAAATAACAAAAAGGGAAATGGGCCCGAGGCAAAAGTTTGGGCACCCTGCATGATCAGTACTTAGTAACACCCCCTTTGGCAAGTATCACAGCTTGTAAACGCTTTCTGTAGCCAGCTAAGAGTCTTTCAATTCTTGTTTGGGGGATTTTCACCCATTCTTCTTTGCAAAAGTCTTCTAATTCTGTGAGATTCTTGGGTCGTCTTGCATGCACTGCTCTTTTGAAATTTATCCACAGATTCTCGATGATGTTTAGGTCGGGGGACTGTGAGGGCCATGGCAAAATCTTCAGCTTGCACCTCTTGAGGTAGTCCATTGTGGATTTTGAGGTGTGTTTAGGTTCATTATCCTGTTGTAGAAGACATCCTCTTTTCACCTTTGACTTTTTTTTACAGACGGTGTGATGTTTGCTTCCAGAATTTGTTGGTATTTAATTGAATTCATTCTTCCATCTACCACTGAATTTTCCCCATGCCACTGGCTGCAACACAAGCCCAAAGCATGATCGATCCACCCCCCGTGCTTAACAGTTGGAGCAGTGTTCTTTTCATGAAATTCTGCACCCTTTTTTCTCCAAACATACCTTTGCTTATTGCAGCCAAAAAGTTCTATTCAAAAGGTTCAAAAGAACATCTAAACAAACCTGATGCATTTTGGAAACAAGTCCTGTGGACTGATGAAGCTAAAATAGAAAAGTAAGGTATGTTCGGAGAAAAAAGCATGCAGAATTTCAAGAAAAGAATCCCTCTCCAACTGTTAAAGGATGCCTTGGTAGAATCAGCAAAGTCAGTGATTCCTAAAAAAGAAAAAAGCACAAAGAATAAATGGATGACAGATGAAATCAAAAATATAATGGAAGGAAGGAGACAGAAGAAAGCAAGTCCTATAGAATATAAGTCCTTAGACAAAAAAGTTAAAAGCTTATGTCAAAAAGCCAAAGAAGAATGGTTAAACCAGAATTGTGAGCAACTAGAAAGAATCCCTATTACTGATCCAAAAAGGTTACATCAACAAATCAAGAATATCACTGGTAAAAAGCTCCTCTGTTCTTCAGGTGGATGTTTGAAAGCAAAGGATGGTACCATTATTATGGAAAAAGATGAGATTATGAACAGATGGACTGAGTATATTCAGGAATTGTTTGAAGACGATCGAGGCGAAAAACCAGAAATTGAGAAGAACATTGAAGGTCCAAGTATTTTAAAATCTGAAGTTCGTAATGCAATAAATAAGATGAAGAAAGGAAAGGCAGCAGGTCCTGATGAATTAGTAATAGAACAAATTATCACCCTTGAAGATTGTGGAATTGAAAAACTTACTGATTTAATCAATGACATTTATGAGACTGGAATAATACCAGAGGAAATGAAAAGATCAGTATTTATCACTCTTCCAAAGAAACCTGGAGCAACAGAATGTGAATTACATAGGACCATAAGTTTAATGAGTCATATCACCAAGATACTTCTAAGAATTTTGATGACAAGAGCTAGAAGTAAGATGCAGGCTGAAATAGGTAAAGAACAATGTGGCTTTGTGAAGGACAAAGGTTCAAGAAACATGATATTGATGTTAAGGATACTATCAGAACAAGCTATTCAAGTGCAAAAAGATTTGTTTGTTTGTTTTATCGACTACACAAAAGTATTTGATAAAGTGAAGCACAATAAGTTATTTGAAATATTACAGGAAACTCTAGATCTAGATTCGAAAGACCTCCACTAATCAGAAATCTGTTCTGGGAACAAACTGCCGCTGTAAGAATAGATGGAGAAGTGAGTCAAAATCAAGAGAGGTGTTAGATAAGGGTGTGGTTTCTCCCCTGATTTATTAATGTATACAGTGAAACAATATTACATAAAATAAGAGACATCTTGGGAATCAAAGTTGGCGGTGAAAACATCAATAATTTCAGATATGTGGATGACACTGTATTAATCGCAAGCACGGAGGAAGAACTACAAAACTTAATTGATGTAGTTGTTGAAGAAAGTGCAAAAATGGGTCTATCTATCAATTGCAAAAAGACAGAATGTATGGTGATATCCAAAAAGAAGGAGAATCATATCTGCAGGCTGAGAATAAATGGGGAAGACATAAAACAAGTACAGAACTTTTGCTACTTAGGAAGCTGGGTGACATTGGATGGCAGGTGCAACATAAAAGAATAGGGATGGCAAAAGATACCTTTATGAGAATGAAGAATATACTGACCAACACTAAACTAGGCATGACAACATGCCTCAGAATACTGAAATGTTATGTTTATCCAATTATTTTATATGGTTTAGAATGCTGGACAATATCTAGTAACATGAGGAAACGAATTGAAGCAGCAGAGATGTGGTTTTTGAGGAGGATGCAAAGAATATCATGGACAAAACGAATATCTAACGAAAATGTCATGAACAGAGCAAGCACAAAAAAAGAAATAATGTATGAGATCATGAAAAGGCAACGTATCTTCATTGGACATGTGATTAGGAAAGAGGAGTTAGAATGCACGGTAATTATGGGAAAGATTGAAGGGAAGAAGGCAAGAGAAAGGCAAAGACAAATGATGATGGAGACAGCAACCAGAGAACTGGAAATGAATACCAATGAATTGATCCACTTGACCCGAAACAGGAGTGTGTGGGCCACGGCAGTCAAAGCTCAAACTGGGCATGGCACCTGATGATGATGATGATAGATAGGGTGGACGAACATAGTCTTTTTTCCAGGGAAGAGGAACTAAAAACCAGAGGGCACAAGTGGTTGAGGCAGATACAATAATGTTCAAAGGACACTTGGATAAAAGCATAAATAGAAAAGGTTTACAGGGATATGGGCAAAATGTAAGCAAATGGGACTGGCATTGGATTAGCCAGTTCCATTTGCTTGGACTACAAATTACAACAGGAAATAGAAAAGGTTTGTCAGAAGGGCAGTGTTACAATAATTGTGGGGGATTTTAACATGTGATTGGACTGGGAAAATCAGGTTGGCACTGGATCTCAAGAGAGAGAATTTGTAGAATGTCTACGAGATGGCTTTTTAGAACAGCTTGTTGTTGAGCCCACTAGGGGTTCAGCTGTACTGGATTAGGTGTTGTGTAATGAACCAGAGATGATTAGAGACATTGACGTGAAGGAACTCTTAGGAGGCAATGATCATAACATGATTGAGTTCACTGTGAAATTTGAGAATGAGAAGCCAAAATCCGATGCATTGGTATTTCAGTGGAATAAAGGAAATTACAGTGGCATGAGAGAGGAATTGGCCAAAGTTGACTGGAAAGGGACACTAGTGGGAAGGACGGAGCAGCAGTGGCTGGAGTTTATGCAAGAAGTGAGGAAGGTGCAAGACAGATATATTCCACAAACGAAGAAATTTTCTAACGGAAAAAGGATGCAACCGTGGCTGACAAGAGAAGTCAAAGCCAAAGTTAACGCAAAGGAGAGGGCATACAAGGAAGCAAAAATTAGTGGGAAGACAAAGGATTGGGAAGTTTTTAAAAGCTTGCAACAGGAAACTAAGAAGGTCATTAAGAGGGAAATGATGAACTATGAAAGGAAGCTAGCAAATAATATCAAAGAGGATACTAAAAGAATAAGAGGATATATAAAGAGTAAAAGACAGGTGAGAGTCGATATAGGACCGATAGAAAATGATGCTGGAGAAATTGTAATGGGAGATAAGGAGATGGCGGAGGAACTGAATGAGTATTTTGCATCAGTCTTCACTGAGGAAGACGTGACATCAGCAGTATACCGGACGCTCAAGGGTGTCAGGGAAGAGAAGTGTGCACAGTCACAATTACGACAGAGAAAGTACTCAGGAAGCTGAATAGTCTAAGGGTAGATAAATCTCCCAGAACAGATGGAATGCACCCTCAATTTCTGAAGGAAGTAGCTGTGGAGATTACGGAGGATGATCTTTCAAAAGTCAATAGATTCTGGCATGGTTCCAGAGGACTGGAAGATTACAAATGTCACTCCGCTATTTAAGAAGGGGGCAAGGAAGCAAAAAAGAAATTATAGACCTGTTAGCTTGACATCGGTGGTTGGGAAGTTGTTGGAGTCGATTGTCAAGGATGAGATTATGGAGTACCTGGAGGCATATGACAAGATAGTCAGAACTCAGCATGGTTTCCTTAAAGGATAATCCTGCCTGACAAACCTATTGCAATTTTTTGAGGAAATTACAAGTAGGCTAGACAAGGGAGATGCAGCAGATGTTGTATATTTGGATTTTCAGAAGGTGTTTGACAAGGTGCCACACATGAGGCTACTTAACAAGATGAGAGCCCATGGAATTACGGGGTTTATTTACATGGATAGAGCATTGGCTGATTGGCAGGAAACAAAGAGTGGGAATAAAGGGATCCCATTCTGGTTGGCTGCACAGTGTTCCACAGGGGTCCGTGTTGGGGCCGCTTCTTTTTACTTTGTACATCAACGATTTGGATTATGGAATAGATGGCTTTGTGGCTAAGTTTGCTGACGATATGAAGATAGCTGGAGGGGTTGGTAGTGCTGAGGAAACAGAGTCTGCAGAGGGACTTGGATAGATTGGAAGAATGGGCAAAGAAGTGGCAAATGAAATACAATGTTGGAAAGTGTATGGTTATGCACTTTGGCAGAAGAAGTAAACGGGCAGACTATTATTTAAATGGGGAGAGAATTCAAGGTTATGAGATGCAACGGGACTTGGGAGTTCTTGTGCAGGATACCCTTAAGGTTAACCTCCAGGTTGAGTTGGTGGTGAAGAAGGTGAATTCAATGTTAGCATTCATTTCTAGAGGAATAGAGTATAGGTGCAGGGATATGATGTTGAGGCTCTATAAGGCACTGGTAAGACCTCACTTGGAGTACTACGTGCAGTTTTGGGCTCCTTATTTAAGAAAGGATGTGCTGACATTGGAGAGGGTACAGAGAAGATTCACTAGAATGATTCCGGGAATGAGAGGGTTAACATATGAGGAACGTTTGTCTGCTCTTGGACTGTACTCCTTGGAGTTTAGAAGAATGAGGGGGGACCTCATAGACACATTTTGAATGTTGAAAGGCATGGAGAGAGTGGATGTAGCAAAGTTGTTTCCCATGGTGGGAGAGTATAGTACGAGAGGGCATAACTTAAGGATTGAAGGGCGCCCATTCAGAACAGAGATGCAAAAAAAAAATTTTCAGCCAGAGGGTGGTGAATCTGTGGAACTTGTTGCCACGGGCGGCAGTGGAGGTCAAGTCATTGGGTGTATTTAAGACAGAGATTGATATGTATCTGAGTAGCCAGGGCATCAAAGGTTATGGTGAGAAGGCAGGGGAGTGGGACTAAATGGGAGATTGGATCAGCTCATGATAGAATGGCGAAGCAGATTTGATGGGCCGAATGGCCGACTTCTGCTTCTTTGTCTTATGGTCTTATGGTTTTGTTGGCATGGAGTGGTTGGGCCAGTGGCCCTGTTTCCATCCTGTGCTACTGTATAACTTTATTAATGTAATCTTGATGAAAAAGACATTAAATACTCAGCTAATTCATGATAGGTAACTAGAATGATGAAGAGAGATAGAAGACAGCAGGACTATTTCCACATCAAATTGAAAAGCTGAGGTTTTTCAAATATTAAAGAGGGAATGGGGAGGAGAGTGCTGTTTCCCCTGATCAGAGAGTCTGTGAAAAGAAAGTATTGATTTGAATTTTCTGAATGAACGGGAAGAGTAAGAGTTGTCAATCTATGCAAAGGATTGTAATTTTTGGAATGACTGCAATCTTTTTGCCGTTGGGAAGACAATACTAATCAATGTAAGATTCAGACTAGATTCAGACTAGCCACTGTCAACCTTTAATCCTATTCTTATTCCTGTTTTACACTTGTGCAGCTAAATGCAACTTTAAATATACTGTAGATAAAGGAGCACTCTCACACAATTCCATTCCACCCCTTCTTTCCTTTTGCGACATTCAAGGTAGTTCCTGGAATAGTTCTCGCTAACGTAATCTCGACGTTTTCCTACCCTTAACAAAAAATGTGAAGGCAAGACAGATTGGCTGCTCTTGAAGTAAATTTCTTGTGCTGAAAAACATTGCTTACGTCTTGACACCTCATGAATCCTGCTGTAGTGTTACATAGCAGACTGATAAATTGCTCTGCTGCCTTGGAATCCGGTATCCAAAGCCAAGATGGCAGCAGTTAGAGTTTCGAATACTGTACAGCATTCAGATCTGCGATGAAAATTGCCTTTCGCTGCAGTCGGAACAATTTGTTTTGCACTGAGCCTATGATACGGCATCTTGGGTGGTCCAAAATGGTGCTGACACAGGAAATCTTACATCCCAGGTTAAAAAGGATGCACTTTGATTTTTTTTTGAAAACCACTCTGCCAAATTGAGCTGAACTTCCCTGCTTCCTGACAATGAGTACTGGTTTCCTAATGGTCCTCTTAGTACATCAAAGCTTTGATTAAGTAAACCTATTAGCTTTCTGTAATCTAGACCACAAGGTTCCTCCTTTAATTCCTTTGCAAAAGCACCAAATACAGTACTCCATCTAAGTCCGTATCTGCACCATATTTGCTCACTGCTCTTTCTCCAAAACAACGCACCTAATGCCTTCACCATCGTTTTGGGGGATTTTAACCAGGCCAGTCTGAAAAAATCACTAAGCAATTACCATCAACAGATCACTTGCAATACCAGAGGAAACGACACACTGGACCATTGCTACACCACCATCAAGAATGCCTACCATGCTATTCCACGCCCTCACTTCAGCAGTGAGGACCAAGAAGGTATGGACAAGAGAGGCACAGGAGCGCTTACAGGACTGCTTTGAATGGGTGGACTGGACTGTATTCAGGGATTCGTCTTCGACCCTGGATGAGTATGCTGCAGTTGTTACTGACTTCATTAAAAGCTGTGTGGATGAGTGTGTGTCTACAAAGACTTGCTGTACATTCCCAAACCAAAAGCCATGGATGAACCAGGAGATACGTTGTCTGCTGAAGGCTAGATCTGTGGCAGTCAAGTCTGGCAACCCAGGCCTGTACCAGAAAACCAGGTATGATCTACAGAGGGCTATTTTAAGGGCGAAGAGAAAATTTTGAATGAGGTTGGAGGCGATATCGGATGCACAGCAACTCTGGCAGGGTTTGCAAGACATTACTTCCTACAAAGCGAAACCCAATAGCATGAATGGCAGCGATGCTTCACTACCAGATGAATTCAACGCCTCCTATGCACACTTTGAAAGGGAGAACACAACTACAGCTGTGAAGATCCCTGCTGCACCTGATGACCCTGTGATCTCTGTCTCAGAGGCCGATGTTAGACTGTCTTTAAAGAAAGTGAACCCTCACAAGGCGGAAGGTCCCGATGGAGTACTCATTAAGGCTCTGGAAATTTAAAATTATAAACAGTTGCCATTAGATTTAAATCCTTTTCAGAAAGGTGTATTAGCAACTATTTATAATATAATTATGAAAATACATCTAGACGTATCTAATAAAATTAAGAATGATTGGGAAAGGGAACTTAAGCTTACTTTACCTATTGAAAAATGGGAAAAAATTCTTCAATTAGTTAATTCATCCTCTATATGTGCTAAACATGCATTGATACAGTTTAAAGTAGAACATAGGGTCCATATGTCTAAGGATAAATTAGCTCGTTATTACTCCCATATAAATCCCGTATGTGATAGATGTCACTCTGAGATAGCTTCTTTAACTCATATGTTTTGGTCATGTCCTTTTTTGAAAAAACACTGGAAAGATACCTTTGATATTATTTCAACTGTTCTGAGTATTGATTTACAACCTCACCCTACTATCGCAATTTTTGGTTTACCAAGGATAGAACCAAATCATTTAACCTCTTCAGCTCGTCGGATGATTGCATTTCTTACATTAATGGCTGGAAGATCCATTTTGCTGAATTGAAAAGAGATCAATCCTCCCAGCACATTTTATTGGTTCTCTAAAACTATGTCGCGATTAAATTTAGAATAGAATAGAATAGTACAGCACAGTACAGGCCCTTCGGACCACAATGTCGTGCCGACCCTCAAACCCTGCCTCCCATATAAGCCTCTACCTTAGATTCCTCCATATACCTGTCTAGTAGTCTCTTAAACTTCACTAGTGTATCTGCCTCCACCACTGACTCAGGCAGTGCATTCCACGCACCAACCACTCTCTGAGTAAAAAACCTTCCTCTAATATCCCCCTTGAACTTCCCACCCCTTACCTTAAAGCCATGTCCTCTTGTATTGAGCAGTGGTGCCCTGGGGAAGAGGCGCTGGCTATCCACTCTATCTATTCCTCTTATTATCTTGTACACCTCTATCATGTCTCCTCTCATTCTCCTTCTCTCCAAAGAGTAAAGCCCTAGCTCCCTTAATCTCTGATCATAATCCATACTTTCTAAACCAGGCAGCATCCTGGTAAATCTCCTCTGTACCCTTTCCAATGCTTCCACATCCTTCCTATGGTGAGGTGACCAGAACTGGACACAATACTCCAAGTGTGGCCTAACCAGAGTTTTATAGAGCTGCATCATTACATTGCGACTCTTAAACTCTATCCCTCGACTTATGAAAGCTAACACCCCATAAGCTTTCTTAACTACCCTATCCACCTGTGAGGCAACTTTCAGGGATCTGTGGACATGTACCCCGAGATCCCTCTGCTCCTCCACACTACCAAGTATCCTGCCTTAGAAATTTTAGAAAAAATTAGAAGTGTCATTTATGATCCTTCTATTAAATTCGAAAAGACTTGGAGGCTACTTATTCAACACTTCCATCTGATGTAATTTGACCTTTTCCAAACCTATTCTATTTCTTTTAAATATATGCAGAGAGGAGCAAAGTCAATGATACTAATGGTTCTTTTTGACATTACAAAACAGCCCATGTCTTTTTCTTTTCCTTAGTTTAGTTGGTTAGCATTGTTTAGATTAGTTTTTTGGGGGGGTATTTAGTTTTTTTTCCTCTTTCATGCTATTTCTGTTTTTTTTTGTATATTATATTTGTATTTTGTTTAATACCTTTGTGCCAATTGAGTTTATATTTATATATGTTAATTATTAACAATGTAATCCCAATAACTTTGTATTAACTTTGTACTATGTTTAACAATTTGATATTAATAAAAAGATTGAAAAAGGAAGAAAGAAAGGCTCTGAAAAGCTGTGTCAACCAACCAGCGGGAGTATTCAAAGACATTGTCAACCTTTCACTGCTATGGGCAGAAGTTCCTACTTGCTTCAAAAAGGCAACAATTATACCAGTGCCTAAGAAGAATAATGTGGGCTGCCTTAATGAATATCACCCGGTAGCACTCACATTGACAGTGATGAAATGCTTTGAGAAGTTGGTCAAGTCTAGTCTGCACTCCTGCCTCAGAAAGGACCTGGACCCATTACAATTTGCCTATTGCCACAATAGGTCTCGTTGGTTCATCATATGGCCTTAAATCACCTGGACAATACAAACACCTATGTCAGGATGCTGTTCATCAACTATAGCTCAGTATTTAACTATATCATTCCCACAATCCTGATTGAGAAGTTACGGAACCTGGGCCTCTGTACCTCCATCTGCAATTGGATCCTCAACTTTCTAACCGGAAGACCACAATCTGTGTGGATTGGTGGTAGCATCTCCTCCTCGCTGACGATCAACACTGGTGCACCTCAGGGATGTGTGCTTAGCCCACTGCTCTACTCTCTCTATACCCATGACTGTGTGGCTGGGCATAGCTCAAATACCATCTATAAATCTGCTGATGATACAACCATCGTTGACAGAATCTCAGATGGAGACACGAGGGTGTACAGGAGTGAGATACGCCAACTCGTGGAGTGGTGCCGCAGTAACAACCTGGCACTCAATGTCAGTAAGACAAAAGAGCTGATTGTGGACTTCAGGAAGGGTAAGACGAAGGAACACATACCAATCCTCATAGAGGGTTCAGAAGTGGAGAGGGTGAGATATTTCAAGTTCCTGGGTGTCAAGATCTCTGAGGACCTAACCTGGTCCCAACATATCGATGCAGCTATAAAGAAGACAAGACAGCGGCTATACTTTATTAGGAGTTTGAAGAGATTTGGCATGTCAACAAATACACTCAAAAACTTCTATAGTTGTACCGTGGAGAGCATTCTGACAGGCTGCATCACTGTCTGGTATGGAGGGGTGGGGGGGAGCTGCACAGGACCAAAGGGAGCTGCAGAGGGCTATAAATTTAGTCAGCTCCATCTTGGGTACTAGCCTACAAAGTACCCAAGACATCTTCAAGGAGTGGTGTCTCAGAAAGGCAGTGTCCATTATTAAGGACCTCCAGCCCCCGAGGCATGCCCTTTTCTCACTCTTACCATCAAGTAGGAGGTACAGAAGCCTGAAGGCACACACTCAGCAATTCAGGAACAATTTCTTCCCCTCTGTTATCCGATTCCTAAATGGCATTGAACCCTTGAGCACTACCTCACTTTTTAATATATATTATTTCTGTTATTTGCATTATTTTTAATCTATTCAATATGCATATACTGTAATTGATTTATTTATTTCTTCTTCTTCTTCATTATGTATTACATTGAACTGTTGCTGCTAAGTTAACAAATTTCACGACACATGCCGGTGATAATACACCTGATTCTGATTCTGAGCCTTCTCCAGGGCCATTTGTCTCATTACTTGCAGACATCATTTTTATAATAGTCTCAACATATGCAGCGGCAGATCCAAGTTACCATTTCTCCTTCACCTTTCCCCTTCTCTTCTGACTGCAAGGGCTGAAGCTGCAAACCATGTGAATAGGAAAAGGAACAAGGGCTGGGTTTTGGTGAGCAAACAGTCAATATCTTTGACCTGTGAGTTAGACGTTAGTATAGGGTGAAGGAGGAATGGGAAGAGGGGGTTAAATGCACAGATCATTAATCTGACCGGCACTCTCTGTGACCATATCCTCATCGATGTGCTTCTCCATGATGTACAGCAATGCTTACTTAAGTGCTTCTTTTTCTACTGCTAAATCAACTTAATCAGAAATTTCTTCTAAAGAAAAGGGAAAATGCAACAATATCCTTGTAGATGTATAATAGAGATTACATGAAAAGAGAAGCCGATGGTGTTAATCCTGAGTTTGAAGGAGATACTACTTGACTACTGAATTCATTCTTCAACTGGTCAGATTAACTATAATACACACAAAAAGCTGGAGGAACTCAGCAGGCCAGGCAGCATCTATGGAAAAGAATAAACAATTGATATTTCGGGCCGAGATCCTTTGTGTCTGTTCTTCCTCTGTTGCTTACTGCAATAACTCCAGCACATTGACTGAAACCTTGGTACTGGCCTCTTCCCTATGTGACCAATCCTTAAATTTTCAGTCTGCAGCTTCTGCTCCTATAGTACTCCTTCTTCCAGGCACAATCCATGTTGTCCTTAAGGAGTGCACCTTGCCTTTGAGTTGCATCAGGTACCTAAGATATTGGGAATCCTGCTGATGTAAGGCATAAGTAGTGTTTATAAAATCTGCCAATTGGTAATTTGTTTAACTTCCAATATTTATCTTTAACTCAGGTGATTACAAACACTGGGTACAGGTACATTGGTTATAGGGGCAATAGATTTATTAAGTAAATTGCTTCTAAGTAAAAGATGCTTTACACTTATGACTGTGTGGATAAGCACAGCTGCAATGCCATATTCAAGTTTGCTGATGACACCACTGTCGCAGGCCGATTCAAAGGTGATGATGGGAGAGACTGAAGATCTTGCTGAGTGGTGCCATAGCAACAACCTCTTACTCAATATCACCAAGCTGATTATTGACTTCAGGGGAAGGGGAGAGGGTGAGCAACTTTAAATTCCTTGGTGTTATCATTTCAGAGACCTGGTATGTATGCAAGAGTAATTATGAAGAAAACACAGCAGTGCCTCTACTTCCTTAGGAGTTTGTGAAGATTCTGCATGATGTCTAAAACTTTGACAAATGTCTATAGATCCGTGGTGGAGACAATATTAACTGGCTGCATCACAGTCTGGTATGGAAACACTAATGATCCTCAATGGGAAATCCTACAAGAAGTAGTGTATATGGCCCAGTCCATCACAGGTAATGCCCTTCCCACCATTGAGCACATCTAAACGCAGCGTTGTCACAGGAAAGCAGTATACCTCTACCACCCAGGACATGCTCTCTTCTAGATGTAGCCATCAGTAAAAAGATACAGGAGCCTCAGTATTTGCACCTCCAGGTTCAGGAACAATTATTACCCCAACTTCACTTGTCCCATCACGGAAATGTTACCACAAGCTATGGAATCACTGCAACACACACAAAATGATGGAGGAACTCAGCAAGCCAGACAGGTCATAGAAATGAATAAATAGTAGACATTTCAGGCCAAGTCTAGACTGGAAGGGGAAAGATGCCAGAATGCCTCTTCCATCTGGCAGATCTGTTCCACACCCTCATCGATTTTTCCTTCAGATCTCCAGACTCGAGGTGTCGCCATGGGCACCCGCATGGTGCCCAGCTATGCCTGCCTTTTCGTTGGCTATGTAGAACAGTCCATGTCCAAGCCTTCCCCAGTAATTCTCCACAACTCTTCCTCCACTACATTGATAACTTCATTGGTGTTGCTTCATGCACCCATGCTGAGCTCATCAATTTCATCAATTTTGCCCCTAACTTCCACCCTGTCCTTGAATTCATGTGGTCCATTTCTGACACCTCCTTTCCCTTTCTTAATTTCTCTGTCTCCATCTCTGTTGACCAACATCTTTTATACACCTATCAGTTCCCACAGTTATCTTCACTATACCTCTTCTCACCCTGTCTCCTGTAAAAATGTTATTCCCTTTTCTCAGTTGCTTCGCCTCCACCATGTCTGTTCCCATAATGCAGCTCTCCTTTCCAGAACATCAGAGATGTGTCCTTCTTCAAAGAACAGGATTTCCTTTCCTCCACCATTGAAGCTGTCCTCACTCGCATCTCCTCCATTTCCCAAACATCTGCACTCATCCTATCATTCTGCCACCAACGATAGAGTTCGTCTTGTCTTTACCTACCACCCCATGAGCCTCTGCATCCAACACATCAGACCCTGCAAGTTCTGCTAGCTCCAAAGGGATCCTACCACCAAACATATCTTTACCTTCTCCCCTCTCTGCTTTCTGCAGGAATCACTTCCTCTACGGTTCCCTTGTCCATTCGTCCCTCCCCGCACATATCCCTGCAAGTGACCAAAGTGCTACACCTGCCCATTCATTTCCTCCCTCAGCTCCATTCAGGACCCCAGACAGTCCTTCCAGATGCAGCAACACTTCACCTGCAAATCTGCTGTGGACGTCTATTGTGTCCAGTGCTCCCAATGTGCCCTCTTCTACACTGCCGAGACCTGTCGAAAATTGGGGGACTGCTTCGTCGAGCATCTCTGCTCCATCTGCCAATAGTGTGACTTTCCAGTAGCCAAAAATTTTAATTCCCATTCCCGTTCCGACACGTTGGTCCATGGCCTCTTCTTGTGCCACAATGGAGGAGCAACACTTTATATTCCACTTCACTGATGGCATGAATTAAATTTTTCCTTCCAGTAAAATAATTCTTTTCTCTTCCTCCCCCCCTTCCATTCCCCACTCTGGCCTCCTATCTCTTCTCACCTGCCAATCACCTCCCCCTGGGTCCCCTATTCCTTCTATAGTCCACTCTCCTCTCCTATCAGATTCCTTCCTCCCCAGGCCTTTATCTTTCCTACGCACCTGGCTTCACCTGTCACCTTTTAGCAATCCTTATTCCCCTCCCTCCACCTTTCTATTCTGGCATCTTCCCCCTTCCTTTACTGTCCTGAAGAAGGGCCTCGGCCCAGAATATCAACTGTTTGTTTCCACGGATGCTGCCTTACCTGCTGAGATCTTCCAGCATTTTGTGTATGTTGCTTTGGATTTTCAGCATCTGCAAAACTTATCATGTCCATGGACTCACAGTGAAGGACACTTCATCTCATGGTCTCAATATTTGCTTATTTATGCTTATTATTCTTTCCTCTTGTATTTGCATTGTTGTCTTTTGCACACTGGTTGAAGACCCAGTGGGTGTGGTCTTTCATTGACTCTCTCTCTCTCTCTCTCTCTCCCTCAAAATGTGTATATCTTGTGTTTCTTAATGAATTATCACACTTATGGTGCTTTAATAGAATTAATACATATTGTACGTGCTTTCATATTTTAATCTTAATGTTAATAATTATTACTTTTCAGCACATTGCAGCAATGATATTACATCAGAAACACTTTGAAGCTTATACACAATATAATTCATTGTATTTAAGCTACATCCAGATAGTAATAATTTAACATAGTGCCTGCATTAAAAAGATTAGGCATGGATTATTGATGCTTATTAACCCCTACTTCCATTTTCCAGGGTTAACTAATTTAATTCCTTACATTTCTAAATGAGATGATTTTTTCATCCACATTTTTTCTACAGTACCACTGCTCAGTTCAATTTCCGGCTTGTCCCTATGTTCCACTAACCCTTCTTTCCAAAGCTGTAAGTTTCTATTGTGTTTCCTTGTTCCTATAGTATTAAGATCCTTTTGGACATTGGTAATATAAAATGTAAATCTAGTTACTTGGAGGGAGTGATGGTGGGGAAACTGTGTGGCCTTGGTTTTTGCATGGACCAGGTCCTTATGCTACAGAGTCACCTGTTACAGCCACCTAGGGGAAGGAGGTGCCTGAGGCAGTGGGGAGAGAACAGAGATGTGACGGGTGCGCTGGAATCCATGCCGGGTTGAGGGCTGGCCACTCCATTAGCTGATGCTCTCCAGTGTTCACTCCCTGAAAGACAAGCTGGATTGCCTTGGCTTGTGGCTGAAACAGCTTCAGACAAGCTTATTTGCCATCACCTGCAGCTGAACCAGCACGAGATGAGGAACTGCTACGTACTTGTTCTTGGAGAAATGTGGCTCAGGACAACATCCTATGCACCATCTATCTGCAGGCTATGCCACTTAGTGACTTGTGCTAGTATTGTGTTTTTTGTGACTGTATGTTTTTCTGCCATTGTAACTATATGTGTTATATCTGCAGTGTGCTGTGTGTGACTATTGGTACTGTGATATAGTTCTTCCAAAAATATTTCACTTACTGCTTGGATTTCTCTGTCAATGGCACAACACTGTGTAACCCTTAGGTTTGGTCGGTGGCGTTAGTCTAGGGAAGACAATCTCTGGCACCGCCAAACATGTGAAATTCGAGGTGCAAAACCTCCTTGTTTATGTGGATGCTGCGTGATTTGCTCCCCTGTTACAAATCCGTACCGCGAAATAACCGACAGTACACCATATGTAATTAAGCAGTTCAGCTTTATAATTCTTAAATTGACTAAAGGTTTAGTAAAGGAAAACAAAAAGAAATGTACCCATTTTAATGAAACTGTCTAGTGAGCACAAGTTGGAGCTCACGGCTTCCCTTCCATTGGTCCACCATCGATTTCCCCAGGCTTCATCGGCTCCAGGCCCACTCCTTACTGGTGTCTTCTCCCTCCACCTCTCGTAGAACAAAAAACCCAGATCACCTCGTTTCCAGGCACACAACAAGAAAGAAACACTCTCTTCATTGAACAGCGCGCGTTCAAAAGCCCCTGTAACCTCTAGCCATAACCCAACCACTGCTGCTACAGAAAAACCATTACATTAGCGTTGAAACCTTTCCCAGGGTGTTACAGCTGTATAATTCTTTGGTTCATTTATTTGACAGCAGAATTCTTAGATTCAGTCCTGCATATGAATATGAATAGCCCAAGTCGACTTAGTGTACACACCTTCCTCCCCTTCCACAGAGTTGTTCCCATAAGAATGGACAATTCTTTCATAATGAATAAGATTAGCATGTTAGCCGAGATAGCGGATCATTGAGGGGCCATTTGTTTTACAGACAAGTTATATATGTATTGAAGAAGATGAGGAGTAGATAGAGTTAGCAATTGTTGCAGGGTGAAATTGCACACTTTATTTAGCAATATTTTGCTGACAACAGGAGACCAGTCTGGGTTGCTTTAAATGTCTTCAAAGGCCCATGGAATGGACATAACCTATCTGGAAGTGTATTACCTAGCATTTAGTTGCTAGGATATTCTTACAAAATGTTCTTTCTATTCCCACAATTCCTGACAGAGCTTATATTTTCATCAGTGTGAAAGTTTCCATTCCCTCAGTGCGTGTTTGGCTGGAGATCACCAAGATTGTGTCCTTGTGCTCAATCTCATGTTTTCTGGAAACAATCACAACACTGTCATCTTCACGAGATACACAAATGGAAACTTATAGCAGCTAGCACTACCTAGAGCAGTGGTCCCCAACCTCCGGGCCGCGAAGAATGCAGCGGTGCAGCGGTAGCCAGAACGCACCCAGCACATCTTTAAGAAAAAAGTGGAAATAAACAAGCTAATTAATTAGGTGCTGCCCGGCACGTAAACGTCGGCCCAGATCAGAGGTGATTGTGGATTGCACCGCCTCTGATCTGGGCCGACATTTATGTGCCAGGCAGCACCTAATTAATTAGCTTGTTTATTTTGGCTTTTTTCTTAAAGTTGCGCTGGGTGCGTTCCGGCCACCGCTGCACCACTGCATTCTTTGTGGCAATGTATCGGTCTGCGGCCCGGAGGTTGGGGACCACTAACTTAGAGCAATGGATCCTGAGGAACATGGGCTTCCTTCTAATTCCATGGCTCCTCATGCTGCTGCCCTCCCTAATCTCGGCAGCTAAACTGAGATATAATAAAAACTAAAATGATTTGATTTCTTTCATCTTTCATATGCAAGAGGAGTGAAAATCTTTACGTTATGTCTCCATCTAAATGTGCAATGTGCAATTTATAGTCATTTGTAACAAATAGTATGTACAACAGCACAGTCAGTACAGCATAGAAATACAATCGTATCAGCGTGAATTAGTCAGTCTGAGGGCCGGTGGAAGAAGCTGTCCCGGAGCCTGCTGGTCTTGGCTTTAATGCTGCGGTACCATTTCCCAGAAGGCAGCAGGAAGAACAGTTTGTGGTTGGGATGACTCAGGTTGCCAGTGATCCTTTGGGCCCTTCTTACACACACGTCTCTGTCAATGTCCTGAATAGTGGGAAGTTCACATCTACAGACGCGCTGGGCTGTCCGCACCATTCTCTGCAGAGTCCTGCAACTGAGGGAATTACAGTTCCCATACTAGGCAGTGTTGTAGCTAGTCAGGAGGCTCTCAATTGTGCCCCTGTAGAAAGTCTTTAGGATTTGGTGATTCCTGCCAAACTTCTTCAGCCATCTGAGGTGCAAGAGGCGCTGTTGTGCATTTTTCACCACACAGCTGGTACATACAGACCACGTGAGATCCTCAGTGATGTTTATGCCAAAGAACTTAAAGCTGTTCACCCTCTCATCCCCAGATCCATTGATATCAATATGAGATAGCCCAACTCCATTCCTCCTGTAGTCCACAACCAGATCCTTTGTTTTTGCAACATTGTGGGAAAGGTTGTTCTCTTGACACCACTGTGTCAGGATGATGACTTCCTCTCTGTAGGCTGCCTCATTATTATTTGAGGTTAGGCCAATCAATACAGTATCGTGAGCAAATTTAATTAGCATATTGGAACTGTGGATGGCAACACAGTCATGGGTTGAGTAAAGGAGGGCCTTAGTACACAGCCCTGAGGGGTACCTGTGTTGAGGGTCAGAGGTGCAGAGGTGAGGGAGCCCATTCTTACCACCTGCTGGAGATCTGACAGGAAGTCCAGGATCCAGTTGCACAAGACAAGGTGAAGGCTGAGGTCTCTGGGCTTCTTGTCGCGCCTGGAGGGATTATGGTGTTGAATGCTGAGCTGTAGTCCAAGAACAGCATTCTCACATAAGCATCCTTCTCCAGATGTGCAAGGACGGTGTGTAAAGCTGTGGCTTTTGCGTCGTTTGTCGATCGGTTGTGTTGGTAGGTGAATTGTAGGGGGTCCAGTTTCGGTGATAATACACTGCAGATGTAGTCCTTGACCAGCCTCTCAAAGCATTTGCTTATTATTGAGTTGAGTGAAACAGGAAGCCAGTCGTTCAGACATGTTACCTGGGTCTTTTTAGGTACAGGAACAATGGTGGATGTTTTGAAGCAGGAGGGCACTCTACACTGGGAGAGGGAGAGATTAAAAATGTCTGTAAACACACCTGCCAGTTGTGCTGTGCACATCCTGAGTACTCGCCCTGGGATGCCGTCCGGTCCCGCAGCCTTGCAACTGTCCACTCGGTGGAAATACCAGCGTACTTCAGCCTCAGAGATGACCAAGCTGCAGGTCACTTCTGCAGCTCTCCTCAGAGGCTCAGTGTTGGAGACATCAAACCGAGCGTAAAAGAGATTTAGCTCATCTAGGGGAGAGGCAGCGATGTTGGCAGCACCACTGTGCTTAGCTTTGAAGTCCGTGATGGGGTGTGCAGTCCTTGCCATAAGCTGTGGGTGTTGTTGGTGGAGAGTTTGTCTGGATCTTGTCCCTGTATTGTCGCTTTGCTGCCTTGATGACTTTGCATAGATCGTAGCTGCATTTTCTTGAGTTCCTGTTGGTTACTGACAACGTAAGCTCTGTGTCGCGTGGTTAGTGCAGCACTTCTGGATGAAGTTTGTGACCCCGTCCATGAACTCGGAGACAACCTCATCACGAAAGACCTTCCAGTTGACATCATTAAAGCAGTCCTGTAGCATGCAGATCGATTGGTCGGACCAACAGTGGACGGTTTTAACTATGGCCGCCTCTTATTTCAGCTTCTGCCTGTACCTCAGCAGCAGCATAATGGAGGAGTGATCCATTTTCCCAAAGGCAGACGGAGGAGTGCTTTGTAAGCGTCACGGTAGGGAGAGTAGCAGTGGTGGAGTATGCTGTCTCCCCATGTGCTCACCTGGATGTTTTCATGTCGCAGAATCGTCACCATTGGTCTTACACAATGGAAGTCCTTAGCTTGCGGCTGATCAGTGTCATCCTGTAGTCCCACCAGAGGCTGCATCATTGTGTGGTGATGCTGCAACATCCTGTAAGCAGAGGGCAGGGGGAAGTGCAGGAAAGACAGCTCGTGTCCCAAAGCCTGGAGAGAGAGACTTGAAGAGCAGCAGGAGCAGAAGGAGTCAGATGAAGAAAGGTACGCATCACTTGTAAGGTAGGTAAGGTGACATTTAGTAAGTGCATAAGACAGAGGAGCAGAATTAGGCTATTCGGCCCATCAAGTCTCCACCATTTCATCATGGCTGATTTATTATCCCTCTCAACCCCGTTCTCTAGCCTTGTCCCTGTAACCTATGACACCCTTAATCAACCCTGTGCAGTATTTTGTAGGTCCTACTGCACTTGTTATAACAAGACATGAACCAATGAAACGTTTTCTCAGTGGTCTGGAGTTCATCCTGCCAACTCACAGAGTTTAGACATGTATCACACACTGAACAGGAATTCTCATACCTGGAGGAGGGCACGTCCAATATCTGGGAAGAACTATTCCCTTTCTGACTTCTTGGTCCTCTCATCTGTCCCCATTATCTTCTCCCCTTGTAATTTTACTTTCCCTATGCAGCTACAGGAGATGCCACTCTTATCCTTGAACCTCTTCCCTTCCCACCGTCCTCCGACCCATATGAAGCAAAGAGCACCTTGCATTTCTTCCAGTCTAGTGTACTGCATTTGGAGTTGCTTGTGACCTGCAGAATTATAATGGGGCCCAATGCAAATATGAGTAACAGCCTTCTTCTGGCTATACTGCATAACTTGGACTAAATTCTATAACATTCTATAAAATTCTGTAACTTCAGCAAGCTAACTTTCTG
The DNA here is from genome assembly GCF_963921235.1 of Mobula hypostoma. NCBI lineage: Eukaryota > Metazoa > Chordata > Chondrichthyes > Myliobatiformes > Myliobatidae > Mobula > Mobula hypostoma. The sequence continues at coordinate 221,770,533 of NC_086097.1, read as the reverse complement.
AATGCTGTAGTGAATATGCCTTTAAGGACTACCACCCTTCTCAGGGAAGAGTCCGAAGCTGCAGTAACCTGATTCAGAGTTTCTCTTATGCATGCAAATACCATAGGGCTGATTCAAACATCTTTTTGGTCAAGTTCATGTTTTATTCTGAAAGGTACCTGAATGGTCATTAATTCTACATGTAATAATGGCTTAGGAGACTAGAAAAGGGTGAAATCCAATCTCTAGACTTTTATTTCTTAGGTACTGCCCAGCAAATCTCCTGTAACCGGACAGAAAATCCACCCTAATAAACACCAACCTCCGGTGGAGGAATTTGTTATTCGATGTTCTGTGAGCACCATCTTGTGGAAACAAATTGTAAAATATCACTGCAAGGTGACTGCAGTCATCAGCAGCAGGTGGCGCTCATTAATTCTGGACAAGCACCCAGTTTGCCTGACTGCCATGCATGGGAACTCACTTGCTTCCAGCTAGATCCGGCTGCCTTATGTCAAGTCTCATTCTGCTTGCTGCAAGCTATCTCTACATAGCGATAGATGTGGGTACATTTTAATACTTTGCTATAATACACAAGTTCATTCTCTATTGTTCCACAGCTGTGTACACAAAGCAAATCATATCACACGGCATTTGAATAAACTCTACACTTGCCTACAACTCAGATTTTATTCTTTTGGATTGGTGTGTGGATTCTGTGTGGATTGGTGGTAGCATCTCCTCCTCGCTGACGATCAACACTGGTGCACCTCAGGGATGTGTGCTTAGCCCACTGCTCTACTCTCTCTATACCCATGACTGTGTGGCTGGGCATAGCTCAAATACCATCTATAAATCTGCTGATGATACAACCATCGTTGACAGAATCTCAGATGGAGACACGAGGGTGTACAGGAGTGAGATACGCCAACTCGTGGAGTGGTGCCGCAGTAACAACCTGGCACTCAATGTCAGTAAGACAAAAGAGCTGATTGTGGACTTCAGGAAGGGTAAGACGAAGGAACACATACCAATCCTCATAGAGGGTTCAGAAGTGGAGAGGGTGAGATATTTCAAGTTCCTGGGTGTCAAGATCTCTGAGGACCTAACCTGGTCCCAACATATCGATGCAGCTATAAAGAAGACAAGACAGCGGCTATACTTTATTAGGAGTTTGAAGAGATTTGGCATGTCAACAAATACACTCAAAAACTTCTATAGTTGTACCGTGGAGAGCATTCTGACAGGCTGCATCACTGTCTGGTATGGAGGGGTGGGGGGGAGCTGCACAGGACCAAAGGGAGCTGCAGAGGGCTATAAATTTAGTCAGCTCCATCTTGGGTACTAGCCTACAAAGTACCCAAGACATCTTCAAGGAGTGGTGTCTCAGAAAGGCAGTGTCCATTATTAAGGACCTCCAGCCCCCGAGGCATGCCCTTTTCTCACTCTTACCATCAAGTAGGAGGTACAGAAGCCTGAAGGCACACACTCAGCAATTCAGGAACAATTTCTTCCCCTCTGTTATCCGATTCCTAAATGGCATTGAACCCTTGAGCACTACCTCACTTTTTAATATATATTATTTCTGTTATTTGCATTATTTTTAATCTATTCAATATGCATATACTGTAATTGATTTATTTATTTCTTCTTCTTCTTCATTATGTATTACATTGAACTGTTGCTGCTAAGTTAACAAATTTCACGACACATGCCGGTGATAATACACCTGATTCTGATTCTGAGCCTTCTCCAGGGCCATTTGTCTCATTACTTGCAGACATCATTTTTATAATAGTCTCAACATATGCAGCGGCAGATCCAAGTTACCATTTCTCCTTCACCTTTCCCCTTCTCTTCTGACTGCAAGGGCTGAAGCTGCAAACCATGTGAATAGGAAAAGGAACAAGGGCTGGGTTTTGGTGAGCAAACAGTCAATATCTTTGACCTGTGAGTTAGACGTTAGTATAGGGTGAAGGAGGAATGGGAAGAGGGGGTTAAATGCACAGATCATTAATCTGACCGGCACTCTCTGTGACCATATCCTCATCGATGTGCTTCTCCATGATGTACAGCAATGCTTACTTAAGTGCTTCTTTTTCTACTGCTAAATCAACTTAATCAGAAATTTCTTCTAAAGAAAAGGGAAAATGCAACAATATCCTTGTAGATGTGTAATAGAGATTACATGAAAAGAGAAGCCGATGGTGTTAATCCTGAGTTTGAAGGAGATACTACTTGACTACTGAATTCATTCTTCAACTGGTCAGATTAACTATAATACACACAAAAAGCTGGAGGAACTCAGCAGGCCAGGCAGCATCTATGGAAAAGAATAAACAATTGATATTTCGGGCCGAGATCCTTTGTGTCTGTTCTTCCTCTGTTGCTTACTGCAATAACTCCAGCACATTGACTGAAACCTTGGTACTGGCCTCTTCCCTATGTGACCAATCCTTAAATTTTCAGTCTGCAGCTTCTGCTCCTATAGTACTCCTTCTTCCAGGCACAATCCATGTTGTCCTTAAGGAGTGCACCTTGCCTTTGAGTTGCATCAGGTACCTAAGATATTGGGAATCCTGCTGATGTAAGGCATAAGTAGTGTTTATAAAATCTGCCAATTGGTAATTTGTTTAACTTCCAATATTTATCTTTAACTCAGGTGATTACAAACACTGGGTACAGGTACATTGGTTATAGGGGCAATAGATTTATTAAGTAAATTGCTTCTAAGTAAAAGATGCTTTACACTTATGACTGTGTGGATAAGCACAGCTGCAATGCCATATTCAAGTTTGCTGATGACACCACTGTCGCAGGCCGATTCAAAGGTGATGATGGGAGAGACTGAAGATCTTGCTGAGTGGTGCCATAGCAACAACCTCTTACTCAATATCACCAAGCTGATTATTGACTTCAGGGGAAGGGGAGAGGGTGAGCAACTTTAAATTCCTTGGTGTTATCATTTCAGAGACCTGGTATGTATGCAAGAGTAATTATGAAGAAAACACAGCAGTGCCTCTACTTCCTTAGGAGTTTGTGAAGATTCTGCATGATGTCTAAAACTTTGACAAATGTCTATAGATCCGTGGTGGAGACAATATTAACTGGCTGCATCACAGTCTGGTATGGAAACACTAATGATCCTCAATGGGAAATCCTACAAGAAGTAGTGTATATGGCCCAGTCCATCACAGGTAATGCCCTTCCCACCATTGAGCACATCTAAACGCAGCGTTGTCACAGGAAAGCAGTATACCTCTACCACCCAGGACATGCTCTCTTCTAGATGTAGCCATCAGTAAAAAGATACAGGAGCCTCAGTATTTGCACCTCCAGGTTCAGGAACAATTATTACCCCAACTTCACTTGTCCCATCACGGAAATGTTACCACAAGCTATGGAATCACTGCAACACACACAAAATGATGGAGGAACTCAGCAAGCCAGACAGGTCATAGAAATGAATAAATAGTAGACATTTCAGGCCAAGTCTAGACTGGAAGGGGAAAGATGCCAGAATGCCTCTTCCATCTGGCAGATCTGTTCCACACCCTCATCGATTTTTCCTTCAGATCTCCAGACTCGAGGTGTCGCCATGGGCACCCGCATGGTGCCCAGCTATGCCTGCCTTTTCGTTGGCTATGTAGAACAGTCCATGTCCAAGCCTTCCCCAGTAATTCTCCACAACTCTTCCTCCACTACATTGATAACTTCATTGGTGTTGCTTCATGCACCCATGCTGAGCTCATCAATTTCATCAATTTTGCCCCTAACTTCCACCCTGTCCTTGAATTCATGTGGTCCATTTCTGACACCTCCTTTCCCTTTCTTAATTTCTCTGTCTCCATCTCTGTTGACCAACATCTTTTATACACCTATCAGTTCCCACAGTTATCTTCACTATACCTCTTCTCACCCTGTCTCCTGTAAAAATGTTATTCCCTTTTCTCAGTTGCTTCGCCTCCACCATGTCTGTTCCCATAATGCAGCTCTCCTTTCCAGAACATCAGAGATGTGTCCTTCTTCAAAGAACAGGATTTCCTTTCCTCCACCATTGAAGCTGTCCTCACTCGCATCTCCTCCATTTCCCAAACATCTGCACTCATCCTATCATTCTGCCACCAACGATAGAGTTCGTCTTGTCTTTACCTACCACCCCATGAGCCTCTGCATCCAACACATCAGACCCTGCAAGTTCTGCTAGCTCCAAAGGGATCCTACCACCAAACATATCTTTACCTTCTCCCCTCTCTGCTTTCTGCAGGAATCACTTCCTCTACGGTTCCCTTGTCCATTCGTCCCTCCCCGCACATATCCCTGCAAGTGACCAAAGTGCTACACCTGCCCATTCATTTCCTCCCTCAGCTCCATTCAGGACCCCAGACAGTCCTTCCAGATGCAGCAACACTTCACCTGCAAATCTGCTGT